>NW_022681460.1:96048280-96637696 GCF_009764315.1 Trachypithecus francoisi | reverse complement strand
TGAGCCACCATGCTCAGCCTTTTTTTTCCCCAATCTTTTTGACATACTACATACACACAGAAAAATGCACCTATAAGCAGACAGCTCGCTAAGGTTTCACAATTTATCACCTGTAAAACCAACACCTGGATCAAGAAACAACTCTATGACCCCTCCCCCAGGAGCCCCCTCAGACCTGGAAGGGGACTGTGGGAACTAGGAAGAACCAAGGCCCAGGAAGGTGCAGTAAGTAGCACCATATATTTATTTGGAAAATATCAAGTACTCTTTGAAAATACTTAATTGGTAAGATTGTTGGAGGAAAGTCATTCCTCTTCTAGGGAAATCCATTTAATGTTTCCATGTTTAACGACTTTTAAAAGGATCTCCAAGAGGGTTTTTCGTGTGCTGCAAACAGAAGTCATTCCATAAACTTATGGGATTGTTCATTAAAAACGGCTTTTTAGGCCGGGTGCGGTGGCTCAAGCCTGTAATCCCAGCACTTTGGGAGGCCGAGATGGGCGGATCACGAGGTCAGGAGATCGAGACCATCCTGGCTAACACGGTGAAACCCCGTCTCTACTAAAAATACAAAAACTAGCTGGGCGAGGTGGCGGGCGCCTGTAGTCCCAGCTCCTCGGGAGGCTGAGGCAGGAGAATGGCGTAAACCCGGGAGGCGGAGCTTGCAGTGAGCTGAGATCTGGCCACTGCACTCCAGTCCGGGCGACAGAGCGAGACTCCGCCTCAAAAAAAAAAACCAAAAAAACGGCTTTTTAAAAAATGTAAACCCACCCATGCTCTCAATCTTAGGGGAAATGAGAACGTAAGTCCAGTTATTGACTGTGGCCTACCCTCTTCCGCCACCTGCTGGTTGATTGTGGGAACCTCATCACTATATGACGCTTGTCTGGGATATTTTTCATTTCTTCTATAATTCATATTGAACAAATAATACGTGTTGGACACAGTCTTATGTCCCTAAAGCTCAAGATTTTGTAGAGAAGACAGACATCCATTCACATATAATGACTGTAAATTTACAAGTGTAATAAATTCAGCTGTGACAAGTGATCCCCAACCTGTCTGTTCATCAGATCCCCCATAAGAATTTTGTTAGAATAATTTTTACCAAAAACCCCAGTCCCAGAGATTTGGGTCCATAGGCCTACTGTGGGGCCCAGGAAATCTGTATTTTCTGTCAGCACCCAACAAGATTGTTGATGCACAGATAAGGATGTAGTGGATTAGTTTGGGGAGGGTTACAGGGAACTTTGAACGTTGAATGAGACTTTAAATGCACTGATAGTAAAATTACAAATAAAGCAAAGATATCAGAGCACCAAGAACCAGTGAATGGAAATCATCAGGGTGGCAAGGCAGTTGGAACTGGAGAGAGTTGTAGAGGGAAGAGGGAGAGAGAAAAGTAAACGGGGAGATGGATTATGAGGCAGGGAATTGGGTTTTATGGAAGAAGAGGGAGAGAAAAAAGCAAAAGAGGCCAGGCTTGGTGGCTCATGCCTGTAATCCCAGCACTTTGAGAGGCTGAGGTGTGTGGATCTCTTAAGCTCAGGAGTTCAAGACAAGCCTGGGCAATGTAGTGAGACCCTGTCTGTACCAAAAATACATACACACACACAAAAAATGTAGCTGGGTGTGGTGGCATGTGCCAATAATCCCAGCTATTTAGGAGGTTGATGTGGGAGGATCGCTTGAGCCGAAAAGACAGAGGTTGCAGTGAGCTGGGATCACTCCACTGCACTCCAGCCTGGGCAACAGAGTGAGACCTTGTCTAAAAAGAAGAAAAAAAAAAAAAAGAAAGAAAGAAAAGAAAGCAAGAGATAAAAAAAACCAGATTTTCAAAAGCACAGCCCCTTACACCAGGATACACATTCCCTACCACTGTAATCACTGCATCATATATACAGTCATACACTGCGACAATGTTTCCTCCAACAACAGGCTGCACACACAATGATGGTCCCATAAGATTACAATGCTATATTTTTACTGTAACTTCTCCATATTTAGATATAGAAATACTTCCCATTGTTTTACAATTGCCTGAAATATTCAGTACAGGAACATGCTGTACAGGTTTGTAGCCCAGGAGCAACAGGCTACACCATTATACCTATAGCCTAGGTGTGTAGAAGGTCATACCATCTAAGTTTATGTGAGTACACGCTATGATGTTCACACAAAGATGACCTCGCCTAATGACACGTGACACATGTCTCAAAACATATCTTCACCGTTGAGCAACTCAGGACTGCACTATAAGGGCTCAAAAGAGTCAAAACAGTAAGCATGACACTCAGGGCCCGGCGTGGTGGCTCACTCCTTTAATGTCAACAGTTTGGAAGGTGGATCACTTGAGCCCAGGAGTTCGAGACCAGCCTAGGCAACATCATGAAACACTATCTCTACAAAAAATACAAAAATTAGCCACACGTGGTGGTGTGCACCTGTAGTCCTTGCTACTCAGGAGGCCTTTCAGCTGCTCAGGAGGCTGAGGTGGGAGGACTGCTTGAGCCCAGGAGGTCAAGGCTGCAGTGAGCCATGATTGCACCACTGCACTCCAGCCTAGGTGACAGAGCAAGGCCCTAGATCAAAAAAAAGGAATAAAGAGAAAGAAAGAAAGAAAAGAAAGAAAGAAGAAAGAAAGAAAGAGAGAGAGAGAGAGAAAGAAAGAGAAAGGAAAAATAAAAGAAAAGAAGGAAAGAAGAAGGAAGGAAGGAAAGAAGGAAGGAAGGAAGGAAGGAAGGAAGGAAGGAAGGAAGGAAGGAAGGAAAGAAAGAGATTTAAAAACCCAGACACTCAGCACCCCACAGCATAAAGCGTGATACGAAGTGAGATCCAGGATATGTATTTTGGAAATGCTCTACCACTCTATGTACCAAAGTCTGGAAAGTTCCCAAAAGACAGGGACTGGTAAGCTCTACCAAGGCAGGGACTCACCTGCCATCATCACCATTGTCTATAAGCACGTGGGTGCTTATGGAAAAGACATACTGCGCAGGGTATGGGGGCACGCACCTGTAATCTCAGCTACTCAGGAGGCTGAGGTGGGAGGATCCCTTAGGCCAGGAGTTCAAGGTTACTGTGAGCTGTAATCTGCGCCAGTACACTCCAACCTGGACAGCAGAGCAAAACCTTGTCTCACAAAGAAATCTTGTGCTCCATGGCCAGTTTGCACTGCTGCCCTGCCTGTAGCAGGCACAAGCCGAAAGCAAGTCTGAGAGGAATCATAGTACTCCAACTTACTGACACAATGATTGGTCCAGAGTGTGGTCATGTGACACTCAATGACCCAATCACAGTCCTTGCCTTGCCTTTTAGAAACAGACTGGGAGACATTTACTGAGCTCCTATTTTGAGGGACTTGTTTACGTTTCCTTCCAGGTTTGAAATCCACGAACCTATAAAAATAAATCCATTTTTAATTCCCCACTTGGGAACAATGATTTGTTAAGCACTTATTGTATGCTAAGCAATATGCTGTATGCATTGTCTTTCAACAACCTTACAAGATAGATAATATTACCGTTGCCATTTTTTAAATGAGGAAAGATTTCCCAGAAGTTAAACAATTTGCTTAAGGTCAAACAGCTAGAAAGTGCTTAAGTTTGAAGTTTCAATTTCTCTGACTCCAGAGTTCAGAGTCTTAATTAATGGCTAAACTGACTCTCATTGACATAATTATGCTCTGAGCACATCACGAGTTCATTATAATTTCTTTGAAAGCATCATTTTTAATGGCTGTAACTTTTTTTTGTCTTATGGATGTTGTATAATTTAAGTAACTCCCAGTTGTTGAATAATTAGGACATTCACAATATTTGCCATTATAATCGGCATTTTGTCCTAAATCTAAGTCAGCAAACTGCAGCTTGTGGGCCAGATCCACTTTGCTGCCTGTTTTTTTGGAACACAGCCACGGGCATTTATTCCCATAGTGTCTGTAGTTGCTTTCAAGGCAAAGTGAAGTAGTTGCAGCAGAAACCTTATGTACCACAAAGCCTCAAATATTTACAATCTATTTACAGAAAAGGTTTGCCAACCTCTGTTCTTAACATTTATCTACAAGGCTGATTCCATCCTTAGGATAAACATACAGAAAGAGAATCAAGGCCGCAAGTGGTGGCTCATACCTGAAATCTCAGCACTTCAGGAGGCTCAGGTGGGCAGATTGCTTGAGCCCAGGATCCTGGGCAACACGGCTAAACCCCATCTCTACAAAAAACAAACAAACAAAAAAACACAAAAATTAGCTGGCATGCACCGTAGTCCCAGCTACTTGGAAGGCCAAGATGGTAGTATGGCTTGAGCCTGGGATATGGAGGTTGCAGCGAGCCTAGATTGTGCCACTGCACTCCAGCCTGAGCAACAGAGCCAGACCCTGTCTCAAAAAAAAAAAAAAAAAAATTAGAGAACCAGCCAGGTACCGTGGTGTATACCATACTTCCAGCTACCCTGGAGGCTGAGGCAGAAAGATCTCTTGAGCCCAGGAGTCTAAATCCAGCCTGGGCAGCATAGCAAGACCTCTATCTCTTAAAAATAAATTAATTAATTAAACATTTTAAAGTAAGACCAGGTGCAGTGGTTCATGCCTATAATCCCAGCACTTCGGGAGGCCAAGGTGGGAGGATCACTTGAGGCCAGCCTGGGCAACATAGTGAGACCCTGTCTCCACAAAAAATATATATATAATTATTTTAAGATAATAAAAGTTTTAAAATATTAAATTCTTAAAATTGAGACAGGGTCTTTCTCTGTCATCCAGGCTGAGGTGCAATAGTGCAAACATGGCTCACTGCAACCTTGACCTCCTGGGTTCAAATGATCCACCTGCCTCAGCTTCCTGAGTAGTTGGGATCACAGGCAAACACCACCACATTGGGCTAATTAAAAAAAATTATTTTGTAGAGATAGGGTGCCATTATGTTGCCCAGGCTGGTCTTGAACTCCTGGGTTCAAGTAATCCTCCCGCCTTGGCCTCCCAAAGTGCTAGGATTACAGGCACGAGTCACTGCACCTGGCCTTACATTTTTTTGAAAGAGAATCAACTCAAATTACTTTTCAGAAAGTTGATTTCAAACAACATTGCCACCAACAGTTTGTTTAAAGATTTCATTTCCCAGGCTTTCCACCTTGGCCAGCCCCGGCTGACATTATGCAAATAGAAATTGAGGTATTCCGCTGTTTTAGGGGCCTCTGGGGATACAGCAGTGACCAAAATACACAAGTCGTTACCCTCATGGGGCTTGTAATCTATGAAAGGGGTGCAGAGATACAATAAACTGCTTGCCAAGTAAATATGTCATTGTCAGATGGCAATTGGTGCTGTGAAGAAAATCAGAGTGGTTGATTTTCCACTCAAGAAGGTGGAGTGGGGTGCTAGTTTACAGAAGGAGTTCACCATCTGTCACTGATATGATGACATTTGAGCAGAGAACTGAAGGAAGGGCATCCCAGGTGGACAATAAAGCAAATACAATGAACATGATATTTTCAAAATTCAACAGGGAAAATCATTACTTTCAGCTCCATAGTAGAGTGGTGCTGGGGTGTATTGAGATAACTTTGTCCAGCAGGTAAATCCAAAGGTATTTCTGTCTGACTCTGAAGCCCCTGGCACCTGCCGCTGCTTCGCTTCGAGATTAGAGTTTGCTGAAGCTAACACTAAAATTAGTTTTCATTTCCTAAATAAACAGCAGCTGGCAGTACATTTGCGGGTGGAGAGCTACTCGAATAAGCAGGGTAACAAAGAAGAAAAAATTGAGGCTCTCACATTTGCTAAGGAAGGAGAGGTGCATATCAGTAACTCAGTCGGGTGATATGTTCAAGCCCCTCTGGGTGACGGTGTCTTCTGAAACCATAACAAGCTAGAAACCTCGCTGTCATCAGAAATATTTTCCTTTCCCTCCTCCTCCTTCTTCATTCAATCACCAGATCCTGTAATATCTCCCTCAGAATGAGTACATGAGGCTGGGCACAGCGACTCATGCTTGTAATCCCAGCACTTTGGGAGGCCAAGGCAGGCATTAGGGCCAGGAGTTCCAGACCAGCCTGGGCAACATGGTGAAACCACATCTCTACGAAAAAGAAATATATACAAAAATTAGCTTAGCTGGTCACGGTGGCACACACCTGTAGTCTCAGCTGCTTGGGAGGCTGAGGTGGGAGGATCACCTGAGGCTGGGGAGGTCAAAACTGCAGTGAGTCATGATTGCATGACTGCATTCCAGCCTGGGCAACAGAGCAAGACTCTGATTTAAAAATTTTTTTTTTTTTTTTTTTTTTTTGCTGGGCATGGTGGTGCACACCTGTAGTCCCAGCTACTTAGGAGGCTGAGATGGGAGGATCAGTTGAGCCCAGGAGTTTGAGGCTATGGTGAGTTATGATTGTGCCACTGCACTCCAGCCTAGGTGACAGAGCAAAACCCTGTCTCAAAAATAAAATAAAATAAAATGCCAACATGATCATGTCACACTCTTGTATTAATAATGTCTGTTCCCAGCTAAAACTCTCATCTTTGGCTTAAATAGACACTCACAACCTTAGCTCCTTTTCCATCCTTCATTCCTGCCACATCTACCCCAGATGTGCTCTGCTCCTGCCACACTCACCTCAAATGTAACTGTGATGGCCAGCATCCAAGATGACCATCAGGGATTATCACCTGGCAGTGATGCCCCTGTCTGGTCCCTTTCCACGCTGGATGGAGCTAAGCTAGCTGCAAGATATTGCAAAAGTGGCAACATACGGCTTCCAAGCATAGATCGTTACAGATGTTGTGTCTTTCTCCTTGCTCTCTCTTGAGCTGCTCTCTTGGGGAAGTCAGCCATCCTGCTGTGAGGACGCTGAAGCAACCCTATGGGGATATCAGTGTGGTGAGAAACGGAAGCCCCCAGCCAACAGCCATGTGTGTGAACTGCCTTGGAAGCCTGAGGACCATCTCCTTCCGCACTAGGCTGTTGGCCAGTGCCCCTGTTTGTATCTTGCTGTTTCACTTGGACTGTGACTAGGATTGAGGGGGCAAAAATCACCAATTATGGTGAATTCAGGTTTTAGTTGATGCAGCTCTCATCAGCAAGGGCTTTTGCCTTTTGTAATGAAAATGCCCACCTGGCATGGTGGCTCACACCAGCACTTTGGGAGGCCAAGGCAGGTGTATCACTTGAGCCCAGGAGTTCAAGACCAGCCGGGGAACATGGTGAAATCCTGTCTCTACAAAAAACAAACAAACAAAAATTAGCCAGGCACGGTGGTGTACACCTGTAGTCCCAGGTACTAAGGAGGCTGAGGTAGCAGAATTGCTTGAACCCAGGAGGCGGAGGCTGCAGTGGGTCATGAGCATGCCACTGCACTCCAGCCTGGGAGACTGAGCAAGACAGTGTCTTAAAAAAAGAAAAGAAAAGAAAAGAAAAAAGAAAGAAAGAGAGAGGGAGGAAAGAAGGGAGGAAAGGAAAGAAAGAAAGAAAGAGAGAGAGAGAGAGAGAGAGAGGGAGGGAGGGAGGGAGGGAAGAAAGAAGAAAGAAAGGAAGGAAGGAAGGAAGGAAGGAAGAAGGGAGGGAGGGAAAGGAAGGAAGGAAGGAGGGAGGGAGGGAGGGAGGGAGGAAGGGAGAAAGGAAGGAAGGAAGGAGAGAAATTACCCAAAGCCTGAGTTGACCTGGTGATTCTACCACCCCTGCAATCCTGATTGTATAATGCAACCCAAATTGGTCATGAATTATTCTCGCATAATTTGAAATCATCTACCACAAGGAGAACAAACACAAAAACTGCATAATCTCACAGTTTTCTGATAAGAACAGAGGGTTTACTAGTGGCAATGAGGGCTTGGTGCTTGCCCTTGAAACTGGAGCTCTCATCTGGAATTTCCATAGTAGCCCCAGAGTCAACAGCCAGGTTTGTGCCTGAGGGAGTTCAAGGACCATCGTGGCTGCTCTGTGAAATGACAACCCCTGGCTTTTGGGAGGCTTAGAGATGACTTGAGGTCTTCATAACTAAAAACATCCATGGCATTTGAGCCTCATCCAATCTCTCAACTTTGTCATTCCCTGGGGATTTAGGGTGCACCACTGGCTGGGGAACCAGCTGGGTAAAGAGAGAGGCAGTGTACCTGAGACTGTACATGAGCCAGGGCACCTGAGACAGGGAATCTGAGACAGTACTCTCTGCACTTCTGTATCCTCTATAAAATGATTCTAATAATAGCATCTACCTCTGTAGAAGAAAAAATTATTCAATGACACATGTTAAAGTATAGTAAGGCAGACTATTCAGGACCATCGTGATAGGTGTAGGGAATGTAATAGTGACATTTTGCAATGGTAGAGAGATTGGGCTCAGTCTCAAATGGCTGGCCGGCTAAGTGGCTGACTGGGAGGCTGGCCGAGTGGCTGTCTTGGGTGCTTGCCAGTAGGCTGCCTGGCCCGCTGAGGGCCTGGCCGGCTGGCTGAGAGGCTGGCTGAGACGCTAGCTGAGAGGCCGACTGGCTCCGTCTGGATTGGATGGGGACACTTTGGAGGAGGGAGCAGGAATCAGGAAGATACCCTCACCACCTGCTCTCCCCCAGAGCTGGGAGCACCTGGCACTGCAGGTGGGAGGGGTCAGTGACCGGGCAGAGCCTAGGGCACCTGGCTCCCTCCGTGCACCCTGGGACATCAGGAGCACCTTCCCTATGAGCGCTCACCATGGCCCTACCATGGTGGACTGCCGGCTGCCAGCAGGGGCTGCCAGCAGGAGCGCACTGGCACTGGACTTGCTCATGACCACAACCTGTCTGCAGAGGCCACTGGGGACCCTCTCCCGCTGCCACCATCGCCGCCTCCCAGGCCTTCCCTCACAAAGCTGGGATCCCAGTTTCTGGCGCTGACATCACGGGGGACAGGGAGGGGCACCAAGGCTACCCTTCCTATGCCAGCAGCCTGCTGGACCCCACGAGGGGCCAAGTGCAGGGACCGGAGAGAGGCTGCAGAGCCTGGAAGAACCGGCAAGGCTCCATCCAGCAGCAGTGACAAAGGACGACCTCCCAGATGTTTCTTTTCTTTTCTTTTTTTTTTTTTTTGAGACGGAGTCTCGCTCTGTCACCCAGGCTGGAGTGCAGTGGCCGGATCTCAGCTCACTGCAAGCTCCGCCTCCCGGGTTCACGCCATTCTCCTGCCTCAGCCTCCCGAGTAGCTGGGACTACAGGCGCCGCCACCTCGCCCGGCTAGTTTTTTTTTTTTTTGTATTTTTAGTAGAGACGAGGTTTCACCGTGTTAGCCAGGATGGTCTCAATCTCCTGACCTCGTGATTCGCCCGTCTCGGCCTCCCAAAGTGCTGGGATTACAGGCTTGAGCCACCGCGCCCGGCCTTGTTTCTCTCTACTTAAAAACTAACAATAGAATGGGTGCACTGGGATCCCAGTCCCCTCCAGTACCTGGCATACCCATGTAACAAACACATACATGGACCCCACGCATCTAAAATCATATCAAATCTGATAAAGAAATAAATGACAAAATTAATGGTTGGGCACAGTGGCTCATGCCTGTAATCTCAGCATTTTTGGAGGCTGAGGCTGGAGGATAGCTTGAGCCCAGAAATTCGAGACCAGCCTGGCCAATATAGTGAGACCCCCCCCATCTCTAAAATAAAAACAAAACAAAACAACAACAACAAAATCTCCAAGACTCCAAATAAGGGTATCTAGTTAGTTACCATTTGGGAACAGAAAGGAAAACAAAAAATGTATTTGTACGTGTTTGTAAATGCCTAAACTATCTCCCTAGAGGGTACAAGAAACTGGCTACTTGTGGTAGCTCTGGGTGGGGAGCTACAGGGCCAAGTGAAGGGAAAACTGTAACTGCATGTAGTGCTTGTCTTTTACACTTGGCACTATATCCTCGTTTCATCTCTACCTCTGCCTATGCGCAGCTTAAAAACATAAAAGTAATTTCCAGCGACCAGCCTGGGCAACATGGTGAAACCCCATCTCTAAAAGAAAAAAAAAAAAAAAAAAAAAAAGAAAGAAAAAAAGAAAAGTAATTGCTAAATATAAATAAAATAATGGCTAAAGAAACAAATGGGGAAAACGGAGAGAAATCTCCTGTGCAGATTTTGAAATCATTTACGTAGATACTTCAAGGACGGAGAGCTTAACTCCCTACTCCTTAAGTGTGGGTTGCCTGTAGTGACATCCTTCCAAAGAGCGCAGTATGGAAGTGGTGGTGGAAGAGGGTGGGGGTGGGCTTTACAGTAGATAATACCTGAAAAACACTGTCTCAGACAGATGATCAAAGTTAACATCTACATTAAGCCATGTGGATCGTACAGAGTGTGCACTCTTTATATGATGTGATGACACGGACACTTCTGTGGTCATAAGAAAAATATCAGACAAATTCAACTGAGGGGTATTCTACAGAATATCTGATTAGTACTCCTCAAAACTGTCAAGGTCATTTAAAAAAAAAAAAAAAAGGAGATGGACACAGTGGCTCATGCCTGTAATCTCAGGGCTTTAGGAGTCCAAGCAGGGGAGAATGGCTTGAGCCCGGGAGCTGGAGACTAGCCTGGGCAACATAGTGAGACACTGTCTCTACAAAACATTTTTTAAATAGCTGAATGTGGTGGTGCACGGCTATAGTCTGAGCTACTCAGATCCTGGAACACAAGTTAAAACACATTAAAAACTATGGAGGCCGGGCGCGGTGGCTCACGCCTGTAATCCCAGCACTTTGGGAGGCTGAGGTGGGCGGATCATGAGGTCAGGAGATCGAGACCATCCTGGCTAACACGGTGAAACCCTGTCTCTACTAAAAATACAAAAAAAAAAAAAAAAAAAAAAAAAATTAGCCGGCTGTGGTGGTGTGCGCCTGTGTCCCAGCTGCTGGGGAGGCTGAGGTAAGAGAATGGAGTGAACGCAGGAGGCGGAGCTTGCAGTGAGGGAGATCGTGCCACTGCACTCCAGCCTGGGTGACAGAGCAAGACTACGTCTCAAAAAAAAAAATAAATAAAAATAAATAAAAACTATAGAAATCTGAATAAAGTAGGCACTTCAGTTAATAGTCATGTATCATTCTTGGTTCATTAATTGTGAGAAACGTACCATATTGATGTAGGATGTTAATAGCAGGGGAAACTGGGTGTGGGCCACATGAAAACTCTCTATCTTATCCTCAAAGGTTTCCTGTAGCTCCAAAACTGTTCTAAAACAGAAAATTATGTATGTGGGTAAGTAATGTCCTGGCTCAAAATAAAAGCTATTTTGACTGTGGTTAAGGGTAAGGTCACTGGATGGGAACCTGGTTTCCGATTATTTCCTATGTGAGCTGGACCACATGCCACAACCTTTCTGAGCCTGTTTTCTCATCCATAAAATGGGGATATAAGACTAGAGCTTAGGTCCCAGGGCTGTGGCAAGAACAATTGCCTACAGGCAGCCTAAATTTCCATTGATAGGAGATGGGTTAAATAAACGTTGACGTATCTGTGCAGTAATTACATACCTCTATATGTAGATACAGAAAATTATATTTATAGAAGGTATATTATTATTATTATTATTTGAGATGGAGTTTCCTTCTGTCACCCAGGCGCTATCTCGGCTCACTGCAAGCTCCACCTCCCGGGTTCACACCATTCTCCTGCCTCAGCCTCCCGAGTAGCTGGGACTACAGGTGCCCGCCACCATACCCGGCTCATTTTTTGTATTTTTAGTAGAGATGGGGTTTCACCGTGTTAGCCAGGATGGTCTCCATCTCCTGACCTCATGATCCGCCCGTCTTGGCCTCTCAAAGTGCTGGGATTACAGGCGTGAGCCACTGCGCCCAGCCTATAGAAGGTATATTATTAAGTGAAAAAGCAAGGTGGAAGCTAGACATAGTGGCTCATGCCTGTAACCCCAGAATTTTGGGAGACTGAGGCAGAAGGTTTGTTTGAGTCCAGGAGTTTAAGACCAGCCTGGGCAACACAGCAAGACACCCATCTCTACAAAAAATAAAAAAATAAAAATTAGCCAGGTGTGGTGGCCCATGCTTGCAGTCCTGGCTACCCAGGAGTCTAAGGAAGGAGGATTGCTAAGCCCAGGAGTTCAAGGTTACAGTGAGCCATGCTCATGACACTGCACTCCAGCATGGGTGACAGAGTGAGCCACTGTCTCAAAAACAAAACAAAACAAAACAAGATGCCAGGTAAGCCACCATTTGGGTTAAAAAATGGAGAATATATGTGTATATGTTTGTAAATGTATCATACATCTCAGGACAAGGGCAGGGAAATTTTTACTGATTACCCCTTTTTTTTAGTCCATAGACATATTACTAATACATGCTCAAATTTCTAAAAATTATCTTTAAGTCTGTGGCACAGAGGAAGTGTCAGGAAATGATGACTATTTCTATTGCGAAACAATTCCTCCCTCTTCCCTTCCTTATTAGGGGCCACCTCGCAGTCCACAGTCCCCAGTCCCAGCCTGCAGATCTGGCAAGGGATGGGTGGAACCCAGTTGTTCCACATATGGAAGATGGAATGTGATAGAAGCAAGTGGTGACTGTGCAGTGACCCTACAGAAAAGACCCAGAACTTCCTGCTGGCCTTACCTGGCACCTGGCACCTGGCCCTGACTAGGATCTGCATCCTGAGCCAGGGAGACCTCAGTTTTTCCTTCCAGGAGCAGAGGAATGAGCCAGGTTCCTGAAGGAGACTTCTCGCTCCCAGAAGAGGAACAATTTTACAGGAGTAGAAACTGGATAATTCTTCAGGAAAAAACAGTCTCTTAAATGTCCTGATTGAAGGAATAGAAGACGACCATTTAGGAGGATGTCTTTGTTCTTAGGAGGTACCTAGAAAAGTAGCCTGTCTGTATCTCTTAGTTTCCATGTGGGCAAAGCCACTTCATGGAGATGTTAAGTGAGGTCATACATCATGTCAGGTGCGAAGTCGACTCCTAGCCTGAGGTGCTTAGTCCAGGTTAGCTCCCTTTCCTTGGTCCAGGTTAGCTCCTTTTCTTTGGTCCAGGTTAGCTCCTTTTCTCTGGTCCACGTTAGCTCCCTTCCCTTGGTCGAGGTTAGCTCCCTTCCCTTGGTCCAGGTTAGCTCCCTTTCCTTGGTCCAGGTTAGCTCCTTTTTTTTGGTCCAGGTTAGCTCCTTTTCTTTGGTCCAGGTTAGCTCCCTTCCCTTGGTCCAGGTTAGCACCTTTTCTTTGGCCTAGGTTGACTCCCTTTTCTTAGTTTTGGATAGTACCTTTTCTTTGGTCTAGGTTAACATCCTTTTCTGCATCTCACTTCTGGAAAGACTGTGGGACTGTCCACAAGGAGGCGCAGGTACAAAGGGATAGCAGCCGGGAAGCAGAGCACAGTCCCTGCCCGTGGAGGCTAAGGGGCCACCTTTGTATTCATCGCAAGCATCTCTGCTGTGTGCAAACACCATCCTCTCAGGTGAGGGCACAATAAAATGATCTCAGTTATGAATGCTCCAGGGGTTGGCCACAGCTCTGTTCTCCCTTTGGGGAGCCTGCCTTCTAGCTGTGCAATTTTCAGTCCTTCTCTTCCCAAAGGCACTGAGTGAAATCCCTTCTGTGACCAGGAGCTTTAGGGTTCATCAACTTTAAAGTAGATGACGTCATACTTCCAGTGTTTCTCTACCAGGTTAGCTGAAGAAATTTGAACAGAATCAAGGGCCACTCAACACAATGTAACATGCTTATGAAACCGACCCAATAGACCCATAGACAGGCTTCTTTTTTTCTTTAAACATGGAAATCGATCCTTCTGGTTTGTTTGTTTGTTTATTTGTTTGTTTTTTTGTCTCATTCTGTTACCCAGTTAGCCAGGCTGGAGTGTGGGGGCATGATCTCGGCTCATTGCAACCCCCACCTCCCAAGTTCAAGCCATTCTCCTGTCTCAGCCTCCCAAGTAGCTGGGATTATAGGTGTGCAGCACCACACCCAGCTAATTTCTGTATTTTGGATAGAGACAGGGTTTCACCATGTTGGCCAGGCTGGTCTTGAACTCCTGACTTCAAGTGATCCACCCACCTCAGCCTCCCAAAGTGCTGGGATTACAGGCATGAGCCACCATCCCTGGCCGCTTCTGGTCTTAAAGCTTGAAACTTACATTTGTTTTATCTGAGTTCCTTCCTCAGAAAACATCTTCAGGCCTCTCAAAAAATAAAAATTAAATTAAAAGAAAAAACTATCAAAGAATTGAAACTCCCCAGATCACCACATCAGAACAATGAGATATGAGACCCCTCATTTATCATGATTGCTTCCTTGCCCCCTCCTGTTTTCTTATACATTGTTACATTTCTTCCCTGCTAGGTAAATCCCTAGATTTAGTCAGTCAGGGAGATGGAGTTGAGCCTGAGCTCCCATCTCCTTGGTTACAGCACCTGATTAAAGCCTTCTTCCTTGGCAATAATCATTGTCTCAGTCATTGGCTTTCTGTGTGGGGAGCAACAGGACCAAGACTGAAACCCTGCTATTTTGGTAACACTTACATTTTAAAAATTATTTTTAAAAATCAGTTATTGTTATGTTCCAGGTCTTAACCTCATTCAATGCTCAGAACCACCCTATGAGATAGGTACTGTCATTATTATTCTTTTGAGACAGGTTCTCATTCTGATGTCCTGGCTGGAGTGCAGTGGTGCAATCTCAGCTCACTGCAGCCTCGACCTTCGGGGTTCAAGTAATCCTTTCATCTCAGCCTCCAGAGTAGCTGGGACCACAGGTGCGTGCCACCATGCCCAGCTAAATTTTTTTTTTTTTTTTTTGTGGCGGAGTCTCGCTCTGTCGCCCGGACTGGAGTGCAGTGGCCAGATCTCAGCTCACTGCAAGCTCCGCCTCCCGGGTTTACGCCATTCTCCTGCCTCAGCCTCCCGAGGAGCTGGGACTACAGGCACCCGCCACCTCGCCCAGCTAGTTTTTGTATTTTTAGTAGAGACGAGGTTTCACCGTGTTAGCCAGGATGGTCTCGATCTCCTGACCTCGTGATCCGCCCGTCTCGGCCTCCCAAAGTGCTGGGATTACAGGCTTGAGCCACTGCGCCCGGCCTAGAGACTGAGTCTTGCTCTGTTGCCCAAGTGGGAGTGCAGTGGCACAACTGTAGCTCACTTCAGTCTTAAAGTCATAGCTCAAGCGATCCTCTGACCGCAACTTCCTGAGTAGCTGGGACTACAGGTGCTCGCCTCTACACCCAGCTAATTTTTTAATTTTTGTTGAGACGAGATCTTGCTGTGTTGCCCAGGCTGGTCTCAAACTCCCGGCCTCAAGTGATCTTCCTGCCTCAGCCTCCCAAGTAGCTAGGACTTCAGGTGCACCCTACCACCCGCTTCTCATCTAGATGGTCTCCTTCCAGGGATCTCCACCTGTCAACATTTTGGAGAGTTTTGTGTTCTGGTAGGACAAATGCTGACTTTAAGTGTGCCAGGGCAGGCTGGACACGGTTAATCAATCCTGTATTCCCAGCACTTTGGGTGGCCAAGACGGGCAGGTCACTTGAGTCCAGGAGTTCCAGACTAGCCCGGGGAACATGGCAAGACCTTGTCTCTACTAAAAGTACAAAAATTAACCAGGCGTGGTGGTGCATGCCTGTGGTTCCAGCTACTTGGGAGGCTGAGGCACGAGAATTGCTTGAGCCTGGGAGGTGGAGGTTGCAGTGAGCCAAGATCGTGCCACTGTACTCCAGCCTGGGCGGCATTGCGAAATCCTGTCTCAAAAAAAAAAAAAAAAAAAAAAAGTCCAGGGCAGTTTCTGGGGACAATAAGGCTGGCATGGGCTGGGAAGGATATTGTGCTTTCCTCTTGCGCGGAGGCACTACATCCTTTAATATGGTACTTGGTAGATGAGGAATCCTAGCCCTTTAACATAATCATAGTCTTTAATGTCTGTTCTGCTTACCATGTGCTGGGTATTGTGCTAAGTCCCAGCCCTAGTCATCTATAGAACTCAGGCTCCAGAGCCAGACCACCTGGGTTAAAATCCTGCCTCTGCCACTTTCTTGCTGTGTGACCTTGGGCCAAGTTACTTAACCTCTCTGTGCTTCAAATGACTCATCTGTAAACTGGGATGATTCTAGTAGTACCTAACTCATAGGGCTAGAACAATGTAGTGATAAATGTTAGTCACTTATATATTATAATGACTTCCATTTTATAGCTGAGGAAACTGAGGCAGGCTCAGGGAAATTCATAACCCATCCAATGACACAGAGCTATCCTTTCTATTCCAGTGTCTGCTCATTTATTTTCATTTCTCTCTTAATTCATGCCCCCCTCATTGTACCCCCTAATTCAATCATCAGCCTCTATCTAGGGTTCCTGCTTCCTGTGTCTGGGGCTCCCAGCATCTGCTGCTTCCAGAAGGTTCTCCTTCTTCCTCACTTCCCAAACTTGAGGGGCTCCCCAGTGACCTTGGAAATAGATCTTTTTCTTTTACTGTTCCTGTTGTTTTCTCCAATTACTAACACAATACACATGCAAGTTATTTTAAAATTGTATTTATAAAAATATTTGCATAGAAGGTGAAAAACTCCGCTAATTTACCCCCTGGTGATAATTGCTGCTTGGAGTTTCATGTGTGTTACTCCAGATTTCTCCCTCTCCTCCTGGGTGTAATAATAGAGATTATTTCTACCTATCTTTTAAAAAGATGGGACCATGCTATTCATACTGCCCGCAATTCACGGGAGACAATTTTCAAGATTTAACTTATTTTTTTGAAAAAGTTACACTGCCACATGGTATAAAACCCCAAAGAGACCAGGCACAGTGACTTGTAATCCCAGAGCCTTGGGAGGCTGAGGGGGGAGGATCGCTTGAGGCCAGGAGTTCGAGACCAGCCTAGGCAACATAGGGAGACCCCCATCTCAACAAAAAAAAGAGAGATTAGGTGGACATAGTGGTGAGTTCCTGTAGTCCCAGCTGCTCAGGAGGCTGAGGCAAGAGGATCGCTTGAGCCTAGCCTGGGTGACAAAGCAAGACTCTGTCTCTAAAAAAGAAAAATGGAAAAAATCCAAAAGATGTCTAAGCAAATATTGAAAAGTATCCCCCTCCATGTCTGTCTCCAGCCACCCAGTTTCTCACTCTGGAAGCAACCAGCACTGCCAACTGACAGTCTACCTGCAGACTTATAAAATTACAGTTTATAAGGCATATATGTGTCATAAACCGAAATATGTAAAACTATGGTATAGTTTCTAGAAGAGGAGAAACAGAGGGGAGAAAACTCTATTAGAGAAAATGTTGAGTTGCTGAGTTCCTTGTCCCATGCAATGGAGAGCGAGGAGACGCTTCAAAGTCCACGGAACTTGGTAACATTTAGCGCAGTGGTTCTCAGGTGGAGGCAGTTTTGCCTCCCAGGGGTATTTGCCCATTCCTGAAGACATTTTTAGTTGTCATAGCTTGCAGATGGGGTGGGGTTGGGGTGTCCTCCTGGTATCTAATAGATGGAAGCCGGGCATACTGCTAAACATCCTACAATGCACAGAACAGTCCCCCCAGCTCCCCACAACAGGCAGTTGTCTGGCCCCAAATGACAACACTGCTGAGGTTGAGAAATCCTGACTTATAGCTACAAAAGTATCAAAATTACTGCTTTGACTTCTTGCCTGGAGCTTTTTTGGCTCAGCTCCAAGATGATTGGCAGGCAGAACCCCACGATCCAGGTGTTCCTAGAGTCAAATGCTGCCAGATACTGTCCTTTCAACCCAAGTAATAACAGCTCTTGAGGCAAATCAAACTATCTTCTTGGAAACCACCACCCTCCTCCTCTCATTTCCTCTGATGACACAGTTTATAACTCAAGTCTCTTCCACAGGAGAAAATTCCATTTCTCCATTGGAAAGCCACTGTTTTCTATTCAGTACTAGTACATCAAAGATTGGGGCTGGGTGCAGTGGCTTATGCCTGTAATCCCAGCACCTTGGGAAGCCAAGGGGGGATAATCACTTAAGCCCAGTAGTTTGAGACCAGCTTGGGCAATGTAGAGAGACCCCATATCTACAAAAATTAAAAACGTTAGCCAAATGTGGTGGTACATACCTGTAGTCTCATCTCCTTGGGAGGCTGAGTGAGGCAGGAGGATCGCTTGAGCCCAAGAGTCAGAGGCTGCAGTGAGCTGTGATTGTACCACTGCATTCCAGCCTTGATTGACAAAACAAGAGCCTGTCTCAAAAAAAAAAAAAAAAAAAAAGGAACAGTAACTATAGACCTCAATTCTTTTTGTGAATTGTAGAACTACGACATTCTTTTTTTTCTTTTAAATGATACTCCCCCAACAGCAAGTGCCATAGGAAACGGATCTTGTTTGTTCTGGCATTTGTAAAAATACAGAAATTTGATGCAGTCCTGGATTGTCTACTTCCTTCTTTATTTCTGTATGAATATAAAATTTCCTTCTCAGAGAAAACCCTTTGCGATGGATTAGCATCCCATCTGCTGGGGTTTATCCCTGGGAATCTGAGTCTTAGGTGGCTAGAAATAATCTTAGTCCAAACTTTCTCAAATGTTAACTGATGTAGCCCTTCTCAACACTAGAAGGAGGGAGCATATATAGTTCCCACTTTGTAGGTTAATAGGAAATTGAGGCTCAGAGGAGGTGAGACATTACAGTCTTAGAGTGCCAGAGTCAGCACTGGAATTTGAGTCAACTGTCTTGAAATGTAGGCTGGTTTTATACTGCCTGTCCTTTGTTTCCAGAAGGGACATGCCATTGGTGATCATAATTACAGAGTTAAATCTGTATGGTCCACATGTTGCCAAAGGGGATGTATCTATAGAAAAATGTGGCCAGGCGGCCAGACACAGTGGCTCATGCCTGTAATCCCAGCACTTTGGCAGGCCGAGGCAGGTGGATTACCTGAGGTCAGGAGTTCAAGACCAGCCTGGCCAACATGGTGAAATCCCATCTCTACTAAAAATACAAAAATTAGCCGGGTGTAATGGCAACACCTGTAATCCCAGCTACTCGGGAGGCTGAGGCAGGAGAATCACCTGAGCCCGGGAGGCGGAGGTTGCAGTGAGCCCAGATGGCGCCATTGCACTCTAGCCTGGGCAACAGAGTGAGACTCTGTCTCCAAAAAAAAAAAAAAGAAAGAAACAAAAAGCAAAAGAAACACGTGGCCAGGCCAGGTGGGGTGGCTTACACCTGTAATCCCAGCAGTTTTGGAGACCGAGATGGGTGGATCACTTGAGCTCAGGAGTTTAAGACCAGCCTGGGCAACACAACAAAACCTCAACTCTTCAAAAAATACAAAAATTAGTCAGGCATGGTGGCTCTTAACTGTGGTTCCAGCTACTTGGGAGGCTGAGGCAGGAGGATCCCTTGAGCCCAGGAGGCAGAGGTTGCAGTGAGCTGAGATCACAGCACTGAACTCCAGCCTAGGTGACAGAGGCCAACCCTGTCTCAAAAAAAAAAAAAAAAAAAAAAAAGGAGCCAGTGCCTGGGGGTGTCTAGTGGAGCATCACGTTCTCTTCTTTGTTGGATTAATGAATTCAGGCAATCTCTTCCCACACCACTTCACTCTCTAGGGTTAAAAAAAAACACGCAAAACGAAACTATTTACTTCCTTATGGTGTCCAAGAAAGAAAACCTCTAGAAAGGACCTTGATATTTCTATTGAGCTGATATTACAATAATGTTAATGAGAGGGGGAAGTTAGGGCTTAGGAAGAAGGAAATGCACAACTTGGGACCTGAGTGAGGCCTTCATCGTTGCAGACTCAGTGGACAGAGGCCATAGGTGCAGCTGTGATGTCAGAGGTGGAAGACTGATTTGCATTTTCACCAGGTGAGACCTGGTTATTCATTGGTTGGTGAGGAAAGAGATGATAGCCAGGGTGGCGTAAAACAGTAATGAGCTCAGTAAATAACCCCCTCCCCGTGATCTTGGTTGCATCCTGCCCAGCTGTGTGACCCCGACAACAAGGAGCAGTCTTTAAGGCAACACGGCAGAGAGGCAGAAAAAGATGGGCCTTACCGGTTAGTTAAGAAGAAAAGAGGACCTGTTGCCTGTCCCTCTAGCTTTAAACTACAAAGTAGAGGGGAGTTTTATCTGGATTTTCCTGCAGAACTGAGGGCAGGTAAGAGAAGGTGCTTTGAAGGAGGAGTGGGAGGTCACGGGAATAATGGGGAATGCTTGGGAACGTGTCAGGGAAGGAGGACAGAAACTGAGGCTGTCCTATTGCTTATTGCCAGACAAGGGCACAGATTTGAGGCACAACAGATATTTGTTAGAAGAAAGAATGACCATGGGGAAATGGGAGGCAAGAGAGTGTTGATTATGAGAACAAGCCCTGGGGTTGTCTGCTTGAGTTGGAATCTGGGCTTCCCCAGGTCTAACTGTGGGATTCTGGGTCAGTTATTGTATGCTTCTGGCCTTGGTTTCCTTGTCTGTATAATGGGTAGTGTGCCAAAAAGCTCCCACTTCCACAGGTGGATATCAGAGCTAATAAGAAAATACAGTACACGACAAACATGCAATAAATGTGACCTGTATGTCTGGGGGTGTCTACTGGAGCATGATGTTCTAGAAGAATGCTTTGCTGGATGAGTGAATTCACATGGTCTCTCCCAATGCTACTTCATTCTCTGGGGTTTAAAAAAAATCTATTTACGGCCAGGCGCGGTGGCTCAAGCCTGTAATCCCAGCACTTTGGGAGGCCGAGACGGGCGGATCACGAGGTTAGGAGATCGAGACCATCCTGGCTAACACGGTGAAACCCCGTCTCTACTAAAAAATACAAAAAACTAGCCGGGCAAGGTGGCGGGCGCCTGTAGTCCCAGCTACTCGGGAGGCTGAGGCCGGAGAATGGCGTAAACCCGGGAGGCGGAGCTTGCAGTGAGCTGAGATCCGGCCACTGCACTCCAGCCTGGAAGACCGAGCGAGACTCCTCCTCAAAAAAAAAAAAAAAATCTATTTACTTCTTTATGGTGTTCAAGAAACAATAACTTCTCATTTTTCTCATGCTTCTCATTTTTCTCATCCTTCTCTTCTTCCTCTGATAAGTGATTTTTGTGTTGCTCTTTGTTTTTTGTTTGTTTGTTTGTTTTTGAGACAGTATCTCACTCTGTTGCCCAGGCTGGAGTGCAGTGGTGAAATGCTAGCTCACTGCAGCCTTGATCTCCTGGGCTCAAACAATCCTCCTGCTTCAGCCTTCTAAGTAACTGAGACTACAGGCACATGCCACCATGTCTGCCTACCTTTTATGATTTTTAGTAGAGACAAGGTCTCACTATATTGCCTAGGATGGTCTCAAACTCCTAAGCTCAAGCGATCCTCCTGCCTCAACCTCCCAAAGTGCTGGCATTACAGGAATGAGCCACCATGTACTGCTAACAATGATGTTGTTGTTGATGATGATGATCCAAGCCCAGCATATGCAATCAGAGAGGTATGGGTTTGAATCTCACTGTGCCTCTGTTTAGCTGTGGGACCTTGAGTGAGTTACTTAACCTCTCTGGGTCTCAATGTCATCATAAAATTGGGGTAGTAATACCTCCCCATAAAGTTGTTTGAGCATTCAGTTGCTAATACATGTGAAGGGCATAGCCCTGTGCCTGGCATGCATATCAGCACTCAATAAATAGTGCTGTCTTCATGCTTGTTACTGTTGTTGTTATTATTAACTTATTATTGTAATTGTTATTGTTTGACTAGATTCTTTCTACACAAGAGAGGGGAAGAGAAGCTCAGTGGAAATGAATGTTAAAAGTAGGGTTTATTGTCATATTTTGCCAGCAAAGGTCCTGTCCCCAGAAGACAGGGTCAAGTTCAAGCTATGGAACATCTTCATAAACACTTAATGAACAACTCAATAATCATATTTGCCAAGATTTCTCAGGATGACGTGGCAGGAGGTGATACTATTATTGCTCAGGTTATTTCCAGTCACCTAACGTTCATCGTTCCCAGAGATAAATCACAGCTGCTAGAATGCTAATCATCAGAGGTGGTCATTTCTGTGAAGGCATTCATAGGGAAAATAATATTTATAGGGAGTGTAGTGATGTGATCATAGCTCGTTGCAGCCTTGAACTTCTGGGCTTGAGTGATCCTTCTGCCTTAGCCCCCTAAGTAGCTGGGACTACAGGTGTGCACTACCATGAACGATTAAAAATCAACTAATTTTAGGCTGGGCGTCGTGGGTCACGCCTGTAATCCCAGCACTTTGGGAGGCTGAGGAGGGCGGATCACGAGATTAGGAGATCGAGACCATCCTGGCCAACATGGTGAAACCCTGTCTCTACTAAAACACACACAAAAAACTAGCCAGGCATGGTGGCACGCACCTGTAGTCCCAGCTACTGGGGAGGCTGAGGCAGGAGAATCACTTGAACCCGGGCGGTTGAGGTTGCAGTGAGCCGAGATTGTGCCACTGCACTCCAACCTGGTGACAGAGCAAGACTCTGTCTCAAAAAAAAAAAAAAAAACTCAACTAATTTTAAAATTTTCTGTAGCGACAGAGTCTCACTCTGTCCCCCAGGCTGGAGTGCAGTGGCATGATCATAGCACACTGCAGCCTCAACTTCCTGGTTTCAAGTCATCATCCAGACTCAGCCTCCTGGGTAGCTGGGACTAACGGCTGCATGCCACTGTGCTCAGCTAATTGTTAAATTTTTTTGTAGAGTCAGGGTCTTGCTATGTCACCTAGGCTGCTCTCCAACTCCTGGTTTCAAGCAATCCTCCTTCCTCAGCCTCCCAAAGCCCCGGGATTACAGGAGTGAGCCATCTCGTGTGGCTGAACGTGGGTATCATTTAAAAGAAAAAAAAGATAGTCCTGTGTTTAGAATTCGCCAGAAGAATTGGAAGCCCATAGTCACAGTTCCCAGCCTTGATGTGTTAGCATCCATATCCAGTGCAAAATAGTGGCTTTCCAAAGGAGAAATGGAATTTTATCCTGTATCAGAGACTTGAGTTATAAATTATACAATCAGAGGAAAGGACTTAAAATAAGAGGAGGTGAGTGGGTATCTCCAAGAAAATGGTTTAGGTCACCCCAAGAATTGTCATTCCTGAGGTGAGATAACAGCACCTGGCAGTATGAGACTCATGGACACCTGGATCGCAAGTTTCTGTCTGTCAGTCAGTGTGACACTGAGAAAGATCAGAGCCAGAGCCAGAGCCAAAAGCACAAAGCAGTAATTCTGATCCTGTCTGTTTTTAACATATTGATTTTTTTTCATCATGGGTTTTTTTTGCATTTATTTTTATTTTTAAAAGTATCACGTTAAAATATTTATTTTAATGATATGGTGTGTCCCCACCCAAATCTCGTCTTGAATTATAGCTCCCATAATCCTCACATGTCATGAGAGGGATACCATGGGAGGTAATTGAATCATGGGAGTGGGTTTTTCTCATGCTGTTCTCATGATAGTGAATAAGTCTCATGAGATCTGGTGGTTTTATAAAGGGCAGTTCCCTTGCACACGTACTCTTGCCTGCTGCCACGTAAGACATGCCTTTGCTCCTCCTTTGCCTTCCACCATCATTATGAGGCCTCCCCAGCCATGTGGAACTGTGAGTCCATTAAACCTCTTTTTCTTTATAAATTACGCAGTCTCAGGTATGAAAATGGATGATATACTTGATTACTGGGATTTCTGGCCCCCTTTAAATTTGCATCGCAGCTCAACACTTATCTTACTTCCTCACCCTAGTCCTGGCCCTGCTGCAAACAGCACTGAATCTAGAAACTTCCCAAGCTTGATGTCATACTTACCCAGCGTGGGAGAAAAGGTAGCAGAATTCAAGAGGTGAATGTGGAACAAATCAGAGTTGAAAAAAGAAAATTTGAGCTAGGTGTGGTTGGCATACACCTGTAATCGCAGCTACTCGGGAGGTTGAGGCAGGAGGATGGCTTGAGCCTAGGAGGTCCCATCACTGCACTCTAGCCTGGATGACAGAATGAGACTCCATCTCTTAAAAAAGAGAGAGAGGGCTGGGCACGGTAACTCACGCCTGTAATCCCAGCACTTTGGGAGGCTGAGGTGGGCAGATCATGAGCTCAGGAGATCGAGACCATCCTGGCTAACATGGTGAAACCCTGTCTCTACTAAAAATACAAAATATTAGCTGGGCATGGTGGCGCACGCCTGTAGTCCCAGCTACTCTGGAGGCTGAGGCAGAAGAATCACTTGAACCCGGGAGGTGGAGGTTGCAGTGAGCCGAGATTGTGCCACTACACTCCAGCCTGGGCAACAGAGCTAGACTCCATCTCAAAAAAAATAAATAAATAAAAAAGAGAGAGAGAGAAGAGACAATTTGCTATGACTCAAAGATATTTAAAGGGGGGAAAAAGAGAGAGAGAAAGAATTGGCTTTTCTGCTTCCCTGAGTGGGGTGAAAAGAGGGACATTTAGGATACTGTATTGCAAAGGAAACTCCAATGCCCTGCTTCCAAACCGCTTTCCAGGTGTCTCCATTTACTTAGGGACCTGGATTGCTCAGAAACCTCCATAGTCATATATTTGCAGTTTTAAGTACTTACTTAATTTGTCTTTTTTACTTGGAAATCACATGTTTTATTTTCAAAAAATTGTAAGCAGCTGGGTATGATGGCTCACGTCTGTTGTAGTCCAAGCACTTTGGGAGACCAAGGTGGGAGGATCTCTTGAGCCCAGGCATTAGAAATCAGCCTGGGTGCAACTCTATCTCTACAAAAAAAATTAAAAATAGGCCAGGCCCAGTGGCTCACGCCTGTCATCCTAGCACTTTGGGAGGCCGAGGTGGGTGGATCATGAGGGTCTGGCCTGGACAACATGGTGAAACTCCGTCTCTACTAAAAATACAAAAAATCAGCTGGGCGTACTGGTGGGCACCTGTAATCCCAGCTACTCGGGAGGCTGAAGCAGGAGAATTGCTTGAATCCAGGAGGCGGAGGTTGCGGTGAGCTGAGATTGTGCCATTGCATTCCAGCCTGGGCAACAGAGAGAGTCTCAGTCTTGACATTAATTAATGAATTAAAAAATAAAAATTCAGTGGGTCATGGTGGCGTGTGCGTGTGTTGCCAGCTGCTCACGAGGCTGAGGTCGGAGGATCACTGGAGCCCGGGAGTTAGAGGCTCCAGTGAACTAGGGTTGCACCGCTGCACTTATCCCTTTTCCTTTCTCTTCCTTCTCCCATTCTGTTCTCCCCTAATTTTGTTTCATTTTTTATATTTTGTTGTTTCCTTCATAGTGATAAATCAGGATATCTCAACTTTTGTATGACTGACACATTGGACCAGACCATTCTTGGCTGTGGGGCTGTCTTGTGCATTAGAGGATGTTTAACAGCATCCCTGCCTCTACCCACTAGATACCAATAGCACACTCACTGCAGCTGTGACAACCAAAGTTTGCCAGTCTTTGCTCAGTGTCCCTTGGGGACAAAATCACTCCCAGTTGAGAACCATTGCCAGTGATGACGTCCTTACAGTTCCTGAAACTTGGACAGCATCACTGACTCTCCATTTCATAAGAGAAGGAATTTAGCACCTTAACATTTTTCTCTAATAAAGTTCTTCCCCCTGCATTTCCCCACTTCTAAAAATTATTTTTTACATATTGTGGTTTACAAACTTGCTTTTTGTGTCTTACAAAGTACAATCACATGTTTCTTGCATTGTAGGTTGAATACTAGGAAAAAGGTTTTTTCCCACTGTACTTTCAACAAAGAACACTTCTGTGACCAGATATTGGCGGGGGTTGAGGGGTCCACACCGACCAAGTCTTCAACACCAGCTGCGTGCCCCACAATTTATTATTATTATTATTATATTGAGATAATCTTGTTCTGTTACCCAGGCTGGAGTGCAGTGGTGCCATCTTGGCTCACCGCAATCTTCACCTCCCAGGTTCAAGTGATTCTCCTGCCTCAGCCTCCCAAGTAGCTGGAACTACAGGCATGTGCCACCACACCTGGCTAATTGTTTTGTATTTTTCTTAGAGAGAGCGTTTTGCCATGCTCACCAGGCTTGTCTCAAACTCCTGACCTCAGGTAGTCTGCCCACCTCAGCCTCCCAAAGTGCTGGGATTACAAGTGTTAACCACCACATCCGCCACCGCCATTTTATTGAATTCCAACATAATCTGACTGGAGTTAGTGTCAGAACCCACAGGTTAACGGCTCAGCCCCACAAGACTGCTTCCCAACTTTAGACACCAATTTCAAGTCCTGGCCTTGGGAACTTCTGACCAACTGACTGTAAAGTAGAAGTTTTTGGGACTCTTCCACAGGTTCGATTATTTTCTAGAATGGCTCACACAACTCAGGGAAACCTTTACTTACGGTTACCTGTGTATTATAAAGAATATGATAGGCTGGGAGTGGTGGCTCATGCCTGTAATCCCAGCACTTTGGGAGGTCAAGGCGGGTAGATCACCTGAGGGCAGGCGTTAGAGACCAGCCTGGCCAACATGGTGGAAACCAGTCTACAAAAAATACAAAAATTAGATGGGCATGGTGGCGGACCCCTGTAATCCCAGCTACATAGGGAGGCTGAGGCAGGAGAACCACTTCAACCCGGGAGGCAGAGGTTGCAGTGAGCCGAGATGGCGCCATTGCCCTCCAGCCTGGGTGACAAGAGTGAAACTTTGTCTTTAAAAAAAAAAAAAGAATATGATAAAGGATACAGGTGAACAGCCAGGTGAAGGAGTACACAAGGTGAGTTCCAGAAGAGTCCTAAGTTCAGGAGCTTCTGTCCCAATGAGTTGGAGTGTGTCATTATCTAAGAATGTGGATGTGTTCAACCTGGAAGATCTCTGACCTCTTCATTGAGGGTTTTTATGGAGGCTCCGTTGATTATTAAATCAATCTCCAGTCCTTTTCTCGTTCCTGGAGGATGAGAGGCGAGGCTAAAAGTTGCAAGCTTCTAACCCTGGCTTGGTCTTTCTGGTGACCAGCCTCCATCCAGGAGCCCCTGTTGAAAGCTGCCTCATTAAAACAAAAGACATTCCCGTCACCCAGGAATTTCCAAGAGATTAGGAGCTCCGTTTTAGGAACCAGAACCAAAGACCAAATATTAGAACAAAAGACGCTCCCATCACCTAGGAAATTCCAACGTTTTAAGAGCCCATGTGGGAAACCTGGAATAAAGACCAAAGATATATTTCTTATCACAAATCACACTATCACAGGTAGATTATAAAAGATGAAAACTACCTGGCTTCAAAGCTGTGGTTATGTATGCATTAGAGAAGTTGAGTTCCTAGAAAGGGACATCTAATTCTATGTCACTTTATGTCACTTAATCTGAATCATTGGTTCAGGTGAACTGAGTTTGCTGTTTGTTTTGTTTTGTTTTGTTTTTAATTGTGCACCCTTGATTGCGCACAGGCAGGTCAGACTTTAGTTTATTCATATCCGGTTCTGACTTTCTTTACAGCTTTTAGAGGATTGCTTGTTTTGGAGTTTCTATTTGTCTTTGATGTTTTTGTTGTTGTTGACGGAGAAAATATACACAGCTTTACTGTATCTCTGAAGTCACCCCTGTTCTTATTCATTCTCTTTGTTGGGTGGTGTAATTTGGACCAACTGTTTTCTAGAGCTGGGCACAGCTGTTATCCTGGGATTTCTTTCCATTGTCTCTTGAATATCATTTCTCCCTTTCTCTCAAATGCCTTCTTCATCTTGCTTTAGCTTTTCCTCAAGCGTTTTATGTATGTATGCATGCATGTATGTATGTATATATGTATGTATGTATGTATTTGTTTATTTATTCCTGCTACCTTTCCCAGACCGGGTGGTAGAAAACAGGGAGGATCCCTAGCCAAAGGGAGCATTAAACTTTATCATTTTTCACTGTTCCTGGCAGGATTCTGAGCACACTGACAGTGGGGAAGGAAAGAAGAGAGGTTTCTGTAGCCTACAGGTCTCCAGTAAGCAGACCTGTAGGCAGATCTCTGTCATCCAGGTTCGAGTGCAGTGGCATGACCTCAGCTCACTGCAACCTCTGCCTCCCGGGTTCAAGCGATTCTCCCACCTCAGCCTTCCAAGTAGCAGGGATTACAGGCATGTACCACCACACTCAGCTCATTTTTGTATTTTTAGTAATGACAGGGTTTCACCATGTTGGCCAGGCTGGTCTCAAACTCCTGACCTCAGGTGATCCGCCCGCCTTGGCCTCCCAAATCGCTGGGATTACAGGCGTGAGCCACGCACCCAGCCAATAGCACCTGTTTCTAAGGCTATGGTAAGATTTAAATGGGCTAATGCCTGTCCGGTTCTTATAACAGTGCCTGGCACAGATATATATACGTTGTTTTGTTGTCATTGGTTTCTATTTTGTGTTTTGCTCTCTGCAAATCCAGAGCAATAATACTTGGGGTGTGTTATATAATACTTGTTTAAGCATTATAGGACTATTATAAGAATCTGAATTAGTCTCATAAAGAGCTACGCTTCTGACCCCCAAGGTGGATCCAGAAGGAGGTTCTTTTTCCTTTAAAAGAAGGAGACTTGATGCAGACCCATACATGCAGGGTGTGCATAAAAGTCACCCCAGCTTCATTGCCTCCTGCCACCTTTCCCAGACCCAGTGATAGAGAACAGGGAGGATCCCTAGCCAAAGGGAGCATTAAACTTTATCATTTTTCACTGTTCCTGGCAGGATTCTGAGCACACTGACAGTGGGGAAGGAAAGAGGACGGATTTCTGTAGCCTACAGGTCTCCAGTAAGCAGCATCCTTTCTTGTCAGATAGCAGAAGAGCCCACTCCTAGCAGATCTCAGTGGGTGCGAGAGCCAGGATGGGCACCTTGACTTGTCTCCAGCTGTCCCAGAGAGGGGGATCCTCCTTCTTCTGGGGTGGGATGCAGCCATCCAGCCAAGCAAGAAGTAGCCAACCTGCTGAAGCACAAGCAACCCACAAACCCACTTTTTGTTTTGTTTTGCTAAAAAGCAATTTAATCATCTTAAAACATTTTTTATTGCTTCTCTTTTTTTTAAATGCTCACCTTCTATGTGATGGTAATGAATCTGCTTTTTTCCTCCCCCCTCTCTCCCTGCTCCTCGCTGGCTGATCTGCAGTGATTCTTTTATTTATTTATTTATTTATTTATTTATTCATTTTTGAGACGGAGTCTCGCTGTCACCCAGGCTGGAGTGCCGTGGCCGGATCTCAGCTCACTGCAAGCTCCGCCTCCCGGGTTTACGCCATTCTCCTGCCTCAGCCTCCCGAGTAGCTGGGACTACAGGCGCCCACCACATCGCCCGGCTAGTTTTTTTTGTATGTTTTAGTAGAGACGGGGTTTCACCGTGTTAGCCAGGATGGTCTCCATCTCCTGACCTCGTGATCTGCCCGTCTCGGCCTCCCAAAGTGCTGGGATTACAGGCTTGAGCCACCGCGCCCGGCCTGCAGTGATTCTTAAACTTTGGCGCATAAAGGAATCACTTGGGAAACCCGATAAAAAGCTAAATTCTCAGGTCCCACTTGAGATTTTGTGAATGAAAACTTCTGGGAATGGGACCTGGGCTGGGGTGGTCTTCCTGGTACTGATGGGGTTTTAGCACAGAACTTCTAGTGCTAAAACTGGGAAAGTCCTGGATAAACTGGGATGTTGGTCACCTGAGGATCCATGTGCCCCCCTCTCCAGCAGGGTCCCAAGTGACTCCCATGGGCACCCAAGCTTGGTGTTGTCAGATGCACCCTCATCAATAATGTCTTAAATGTTGGAGTTCTGGCTGGGCACAATGGCTCACATATGTAATCCCAGCACTTTGGGAGGCCAAGGCCAGCGGATCACTTGAGGCCAAGAGTTCAAGACCAGCCTGGGCAACATGGTGAATTAAATTAAAGTTAATTAAAATTAAATTTAATAGCTAGGCACAGTGGCTCACACCTATAATCCCAGCTACTCAAGAGGCTAAGATGCAGGAATCACTTGTGTCCAGGAGTTTGAGGCTACAGTGAGCTATCATCGTGCCACTGCACACCAGCCTGAGTGACAAAATGAGACCCTATCTCTGAAAGAAGAAAAATACATAAACAATTTAGTTTCTCAATCTAGTGCCCGAGCTAGCCATATTTGAAGTGTTCCCATAGCTACATGTGGCTAGTGGCTGCCATACTGGACATGTAGGTAGAGAACCATTCCATCAGCATAGAAAGTTCTGTTGGACAGCATTGCCCTAGATCAAGGTTTGTCAACCTTGGCACTCTTGGCATTTGGGGCCAAATAATTTTCTATTGTGGGGAGGCCAGTCTTGTAAATTTTAGGATGTTTAGCAGCTATCTACTAGATGCCAATATCACACCCCCGCTACGGTTATAACAACTAAAAATGTCTCCACACATTGCCAAATGTGCTCTCAGAGGCAAAATTGCCCCTCTTGAGAACCACTGCTCTGGATCTATAGTTTCTGTCACTTTCTTTCTAAAATAGAATGAAAGCCAGCTGCACACACTGTGTACTTCAAACAGAACATCAGCACCCGAATGCAAACATTGTACTGCAATTCAATTGCATCCACCAGCTTTACATCTAAGGCCTGTGAGCTTCGCCCACCTTGGGGACTGTCTTAGGAGAAAGTCTTGTTACAAAGTAGCATTAATCAAGTGGGCTCAGAGTTAAGGTAAAACTGCTGGGAGGAGTTTAGTCCATGAACTTCCTTCCAAGAAAGGATCATGGTAAAAGAGGAGGAATCTTAGCTAGCAGAAGGAGATCTGACAGGCTTCATACATCCTCGTAAAATAAAAGAATCTTCTCATTCTAGCTTTTTTAAAAACAAATTTTACTTGTGAAGATTAATTGGTAGCATTTGCCAATTCTTTCTTCCCAAATTTTCCTTTTTTTTTTTTTTTTTGAGACAGCATCTTGCTCTGTTGCCCAAGCTGGAGTACAGTGGCATGGATCATAGCTCACTGCATCCTCAAACTCCCAGTCTCACGCAGGCTCAGTCTCTGAAAGTACTGTGATTACAAGCTTGAGCCATCTCGCTCGGCCCCAGTTCTCATTTAAAAAATATATTAGAACTCATGTTAATTCAGTGTTATAAGAGGCATTTGTTACTTCAGTAGTAAAAACAATACCTTAGACTATTTCCTTGAAGGATTTTTTGCCATGTTTAGGTGATGCCTTTCAAGCGATTAAAATTCATTTTTCATTTTCTAGCTTCTGACTCTTTCTCACTCATTTAACAAGCTAAAAATCTTACATTCTCTTTACATTACCTTTCCTTGGGAATTGAATAAATATCTTGAAAACAGAAAATTCCTTACAGAAAGGAAAACAAGCAAACAAAAAACAAAAAGAAAAGAGGATGTGACTATTTTGCTGTATTTGTATTTTCCTTTTTTTGTTTGTTTGTTTGTTTTGTTTCTTGAGACAGAGTCGCTCTCTCTGTTGCCCAGGCTGGAGTGCAATGGTATGATCTCGGCTTACTGCAACCTCCGACTTCCAGGTTCAAGCGATTCCTGTGCCTCAGCCTCCCAAGTAGTTGGGATTACAGGTGCAAGTCACCATGCCTGGCTCATTTTCTTATTTTCAGTAGAGATGGGTTTTTGCCATGTTAGCCAGGCTGATCTCCAATTCCTGGCCTCAAGTGATCCACCCATCTCGGCCTCCCGAAGTGCTGGGATTACAGGCGTGATTGCTGTCTTGAAATCATAGACCTTATTTTCTAAGCATAGACCTCATTTTCTTAGGCTCTAAGGAGTCTAAGTGTGTGACTGTGAAGGTACCTGACACTCGGAAAAGCCAACACGGATCTCACACTAACAAATGTTTACTTACGGGAAGGCTTTGTTAACTGAGTGATGGAAGCTAATGCTCTCACATAGAGACTATGGACATTACCTTTATTTCCTGGTCCTAAACATCACACACTGCAGATAAAGGAGTTCGTAGGCCTTTATTTGTCATGGCATCGAGACTGACAGCCAAAGTAATCATTACACTAATACGGCAAACCCAGAAAGAGCAATGAAGAGCAGGCAAGCAAATGAAATCAACGTCTCTGCTGAAATATGCCTGTGTGTGAGCATCCCATGACCTGGTGCTCCGGCAACCGCTCGCCCATGTGTGGAGGCCATCATCCTTGTGCTGGAGTTGTCAGTCCACAATCAGGTGCCTGCAGAAAGAATGGGAGCTTCCAAAACTGCTAAGGTGAAACTTTGGTTGAAGTGAGATACCTGGGAATGAGCGATTTCTTCTTTTTAAATTCTTTTCCATTGCCTTTCAAGAATTCTTAGAATTAGCCGGTCTTGAACTCCTGACCTCAGGTGATGCACCTGCCTCGGCCTCCCAAAGTACTGGGATTATGGCAGGAACCACTGTGCCTGGCTCAAATTTCATAAGGACACAAGTCATGTTGCATTAGGTCCCACCCCAGTGAACTTATTTTAGCTTGATTACCTCCACCAAGTCCTATTACCTCCCCCAAGTCCTACTTAAAAATCAGGTCACATTTTGAAGTACTGCGGACTGCGACTTGAACATACCTTTTTGAGGGGATGCAACTCAACTCATAACAGTGGTCACAGAATGAACAGTATGACCTGGAAAGTCATACATCACATTTATGATAGTGGTATCTTCCAAACAGGGAAGAGGACACTATGGAAAATTGGATTAGGAAGAGGTATTAGAGAACTTCACCACTAATGTTTTATTTCCTTAATAAAACAAATCCAAGTCTGGAATTAATATGAAAAGGATTAGCATGAGTTAATATTTGATCTTCTCTGTGCTTCACTGTAGTCTAATATTTCAAGTTTTTAAGAGAAGAGAAAACAGGAAGCCATTTGAGCCAGTGTTTTCTGCTTCCAAATGCACAGGATTGGGTTGTATAGTATGAGCCCATCTTTTATGGAAGTTTAAGTCCTTTGTCTTCTGATTTTCAGGACATGAGGCTCTGCCTGCAGTCAGCAACTTGGAATATTCAGACTTCAGACCAGCGTCACAGATTATAAACGTCCTTAAATCACCCGCAGCCCAGCTCCCATCAAAAGCCAGCCTGCAAGACCCATGGACACGTGACTCCAGTGTTCCCAACGACATCTTAAGATCAAGTTGGTTTGTGCAACGTTAGCATCTATTTGGGACAAAGCAAGAACAATAAAGGTAAAAAAGTAAGTTTTCATACAGCTGAATTTATTCAGTTAAATGAACTACCCTTCCTTTTGAGACGGGGTCTCCCTCTTTTTTTTTTAATGTCCATAAAATGTTTTATGAGATAATGGTGATAGTCATTTGTGATACCTGCCGTAGCCTTTAATGTCCTTAGATGGCAAAATAGAATTTTAGTGGGACTAATTTCTTTCCCTCTCCCCACTCTCTGCAATAAAAACAATTTTTTTTTTTTTTTTTTTTGAGACAGAGTCTTGCTCTGTCACCAGACTGGAGTGCAGTGGTGTGGTCTCAGCTCACTACAACCTCCGACTCCCTGGTTCAAGTGATTCTCTTGCCTCAGCTTTCCGAGTAGCTGAGATTGTAGGCACGTGCCACAGCAAAAACAATTTTTTAAAAATTAGTTGGTCTGTTTTAAGTCAAATACATGATGGTTCTTTGGAGCTAGTTAAGAGCTTCTGTGGAATCATTTTCATAATTTTAACTGTGGGTCTTAAGTATGTAGGGATCTTGTATCATTTACAGGATCATCACTAGCATATAGAACGTTGATTTCATTTACGTTGAGAGGTTAATCATGGGTTCTGTCATGACAAAGTTCACCCCGTTAGAAGACAAAACGTGGGGGCCGGGTGCGGTGGCTCACACCTGTAATCCCAGCACTTTGGGAGGCCGAGGCAGGTGGATCGCCTGAGGTCAGGACTTCAAAAGCAGCCTGGCCAACATACTGAAACCCAGTCTCTACTAAAAATACGAAAAATTAGCTGGGTGTGGTGGTGGGCGCCTACGATCCCAGCTACTCGGGAGGCTGAGGTAGGAGACTCGCTTGAACCCAGGAGGCTCACGCTTGCCGTGAGCCGAGATCGCGCCATTGCACTACAGCCTGGGCAAGAGGAGGAGTGACACTCTGTCTCAAAAAAAAAAAAAAAAGAAGAAGAAGACAAAACGTACGGCTGAAATTGGACGTTGTACCCTTGTTTTGCCAGGGCAACTTCCTGCTCTTGGTGCTCGTCAATTTGCTGCTTTGTAAGGCCCTGGTTTCTCTTTCGGGTCTTTCAGGTAATAAATGGCCTCAATTAGAAAAATTAACCTTTGGACAATTTATAGGCTGCATGATCACATGTTCTAGCCAGGCCCGGGGTGGGAGATGGGAAAAGGAGATTAAAGACAAGAATCATAGTTGGCCATCTTCTGCTGGCACCTGTAGATCTAAAGCATTCTTTGTGACAGTTCCATGGTATTCCACAGTGCAGATGTCCTGTGACTGATTCAGCCCATCCCCTGTTGATGAATTTTTGAATTGCTCCCAGTTTTTTGTCATTATACACAAAACTTGGCCTGACAATCCTTAGTGATTCTGTCTGAGCATCTGGGTTTCGTGAGATCATTTTGATGGTGCAGAGCAGAACTCGTGGGTGGCTGACCTGGCCTTATGTTAGCTTGAGGCTGGGAGAAGTGGGAGGCAGCAGAGAGCCAGGTAAATAGCTTGAATGTGACCTCATCCATATTCTAGGATGTAATTGATCCCTTGAAGATTTCTGAATTAGCTGAATGCCAAACACAAGATAGTTGGATGACCCATTCAAACCAGGAAGCCTTGCAACATCAAGTAAGGAGTCCTCAATTAACAGCCTTAGAAGACATGTCATTGCTTGGGCATGTGATTAAAAACCATTCAAACAGTGAAGTGAGAAACCCTAAATGGGATATGGAAAGGAGGACTTGAAATAGATGGTTCAATAGCCCTCATTGAGGAGATGCTAGAGAGACAAAAACTAGGGAGAAAAAAAGTAAGATAGTACCCTCTTGGTGCTTTTTCCAAGGCAACAGGAAACAGTATCATTCCTTTGAACCTGCAGGATCTCTCATTTATTCCTCTCATAGTTAACAGGAAGCTAAGGATAAGGTTCTCAGAAGGCCACTCCCACTTCATTTCATCAATGTGAGACTATTTCCTTATGCCATTTCCTCCTCTCTCTTCCCCAATCTTTTTCTGTGGGTTTAGCTCTTTGTTTGTTTAGGTATTTGTTGCAGTGCTGGTGGTAGTGGTTAGAGCATTTGTTCCCAACTGTGAAACAGATGTGCAATACACAGATGTATTTGTTTGAATAGAATTAGAAAGATTTTCTAGATAAAAACAATATCATTTTGCTCCAGGAAGGATTTTGTTTGTTTGGCACTGACACCACTAACAATGTGGTATCATTATAATTCAGTTTCAATAATTCACATTTTGGGGCATATCCAGATGATCTGAAGTTTAGCTATGGTCTGTGCAAGGACTGTTGCATATTAAATTTTTGTTTATTTCCTGAGTGCAGCCTTTTGCCATTATAACTACACATAGAAGGTGGGTTGCTAGACATTTCACTCTTCATGGGCCCTGTGCTTCAACTTTTGTGGCTTAGATCCATGGAAGTCAAAAATGCTGCCCAATTTATTACTTGGTTTCTCATATCAATAAGTAAAAATATCAGGCCTCTTTCTTGGTCTGCTGTTTCTCGCCACAGTGTCAGTTCTTTGACAATTTCTGGCAGATTCTATTAAATGTCTGGTTTCTAATTTTCATCATTAGCTATTTTGGTCCAAATTATCTAAGTTTTCTGTTATCTTAAGTCAGTGTCTTATATATTTTATAATTCAACCTAGATATCCATATGTCTCAATTATCTATTAGAGAAGCTGCATAGAAGTGAAGTTAAGATTATAGCCTGTGGATCTTGATTGCCTGGGTTCAAATCATACTCAGAGACTTCCTGGCTCTTTGGACTTGAGAAATAACTTCATCTCTCTATGTCATACCACTCAGTTTCCTCATCTGTAAAGAAGGCACAAAACTGTATTTCATTTATTAATATTTATGAAGCATTGAAAACCATTTGACTTATATGACTTAAAGTACCACAGAATACTGTAAAGTTAATACTTGATCCGTGATGACTGCAACATGTTATTTTATGTATCTTTCCTTCTTAATATTTCTTTTTGGCCAAACTTCTTTCAAAGTTTTGTAACTAAATCTTGCCTTCTATAACCCAAAAAAAAGACTTACAAAGATGTTTTTCTAAAAGTCAACAAAATAACTGGAATTTTTATAGCTGGTACTATATCTGGACATATAGATGTGTGTGTATGTTATTAGAAAGATATAATAACATTACATATAATGCTATACATATGTGTATATTCTAATATATATCTCATATATATGTGTATATATTCTAATATATATTCTAATATATACACATATGTAGAGCATTATATATACATATACACATATGTTTGCATTATATATATATATGTATACATCAGATACATATACATTGGATGTATATACATTGGAATATATACATATGTGATGTAAACATATGTATATATGTATATATAATGTGTGCATATGTATATATATTCCAATATATACACATATCTATATAGCACATATATACATATTTACACAATATATACACACATATATGTATATGTGTATCTGTATGTGTATATATATTCCAATGGTTTTCCTTTTGTTATATATAAAATCATATAATGCTAGAGTTAGAGTTAGAGGGGACATTTCAATTCAGTAATTCCAAAACACTTCTTCAGCTATGTCAGGATACTGTGAATGATTTTGTGAAAATCAGTCTGGGAACAGCTCATTGAGGACATTAAGATGTATTAAATCTGGAAGAGTTTTAGAGAATTGAACTCTAATAAATATTGTTTCCATTATACTAAATCACGCTGCCTTCCCACCTTAATCCATTATGACGCCTATTGTTTTAAAGTTTAGATGCCAGTTATTTTTAGAAGCAAAATACACGTACTTTTTTGTTGAGAAGATAGTGTATTGTCATTCTCATGCTGTTGTAGTTTAGTATTTTAAACCTCTATGTTTAAATTATTTTCACTTCAGTGTCAAAATGTGGGAAAAGTTTATTCTGATTAGGGTCTTCTATTTAACTTTGTAGCATGAAAAAGGCTTTGAATGAATTATTTACTCCTTCCCTTGCTCTATAAAAATAAAACCCCACAAGGAATTACTTGATCAATTTTGAATTCTATAAACAATATTCCTATGTACACATTTTAAATACAAGAGCATAAAAATGATAGTGTGTTCATTAAGAATGTATTTATTTTTGGCTTAAGTCCTACTTCTTATTACCTTAAAAGCTGATCATGGTTTTCTAATCAGGTTTGGGGAACCACAGTAAAAGAACAAAAATAAATGTATGAATTGTGCTCACATCGTATGTCAATCCCCTGAAGCCAGGTTAGAGTTACTTGAGACAATGTAGCAGAAGCATTTTTTTTCTCCCACACTAAGAATGCATTTAATGAAAGGACAGTCTCACTGGTTTTCCTGACAGGTCTTGTCCTGCCCGACTTGTTCAGTGCTTTCGTATCAGGTAGTATTTATCCTTCAGGGCACTTATCACAATTGCAGCTCCTCTGCATAATTATTTGTTGTCTTTTCCAAAAGACATTAAACATTAAGAGAATGGAAACCTAATCTTATTTGACCGCCACTTATCCTCAGGGCCCGTCAAGTGTCAGCATATGGTATGTGCTCAATAAATAGTAATACAATTATTTTTGAAAGCAAGTGCTTGAACGAATCAATAAATGCACTGATTCGCCTATATCAGAAAATCTGTATTTGCCTGAAAGAGAGTTATTAGCTAAAGTTCAAGTAAATTATTGTATATCGTGTATGTTTTTACTTCCTTATAGTCGTTTCTAATGAATAAAAGCCAGTATTTAAACTTACCTTTAAATCACAAAGTCTTTGGCCCTCTGGTTTATTTATTTTTAAAACCAGTGCATATTTGAGATCTTTTATTGAGATCTTTTACCATGTTGTTGGTGACAATTATAAAGCAGAATTGGAATAAAGACAAGGGTCATAATGATTTAGGCGAAAAAGCATACCACACGTGTATTGAAGAAACATAGCAATTAAACTGATAGATAAATAGGCAGTTCAGTAACATTTATATGCGTTATAACGAACCCAAATTTTTCCTGTCTGCTGATTGTCTCATTTGTCACTTTTGAAATAAAAAATGTAAATTTTGAAGCTTATAATTAGCCATTAAAGTTGAATAATTAAATCCTCTACTATAACGGAGTTTTTCTGTGGAGACGGGGTAATGACATTGCTCCATGATTAGAGATTAGAGTTTAATCTAACTTAAAATATTTGTCCTTCCTTTTTGAGGCCACTGAATATATCAAGTTTCATTCACTTAATTATATTCACATCTGCAGCAAGAGGTAAGTTTCAGAGAATATTGATGCATGCATATACAGAGAGAGATATATATACACATATCCATACACACATCTATTAAACATATATTGTGGAAGAGTAAAAACTGTCAATTTACTAAACTCAGTTATATGGCAGGTGACAAAGCAACACTTCCAAAGTTCTACTGCTAAAGGGCTGATTATACTTCTTGATGAATTTTTATCCTTTTATGGTGAAAACAGTCATCATGGTCTGTATCAGTGTCCCTTTGTGCTCAGTAAGCTTCTAAGTGTTTCATATTTGTTAACTCATAATTTCACAGCTTGTGAAGTAGGTGTTATCATTATCTCTACTTAACAGCCTGAAGAAAGGCAGGAGTGAAGAGGTGAAATAATTTATCCAAGATCACAAAATAAGAAAGCAGTGAAGCCAAGATTTGAATCCAGGCAGGTGGCTCCAAGTCCATGACTCTTATCTACCTGATCACTGAACATAATTCTGCCATATCCCGCCCTATCAAATGACCTCTTCTTACTGCTTTCCCAACGCACTTTGTGCCTCTCTCAGATTACTTATCGTAACCCTCCCAGTCATCAATGTTACTAGATTGCAATTTCCAGGGAGTAAGAAAGTTCTACATTTTTGTGTCTAAAATATTTTTATACATTTAAAAGTAATGGAAATATACAGGCAATAAGATGTTAAACATCCACACCCCTACCACATTTGTCAGTTTTAGTGCTGAGATGTTTAATAAGATAAATTCAATACTACAAATAAATGAAGTTCTTTATTTTCAACTTCCCAGGCTCATTCTCTGGCTTTTCTTCTTCCTTGGAAAAAACACTATTATGAATTTCATCTCAATTTTTCAAATCTATTTTTAAAAGTTTTAACACAACTTACACACATATGTATGCATTATGTGTGTATGTTATACACACACTTGGACTTAGCATTATGTGTATGATATTTATCTCTTTCTTTAGTATGAAACATTTGTTCTCTCAGTAGCATTTCATTGTATTAATGTATTGCAATTTATTGATCCATTCTATTGCTGGTTATATTTGGGTTATTTCCAGTTTTCTAATATTGATGGGAATGTAAATTGGCATAATTGCTTTGAAAACTGCTGGGTTGTAATATGATCTGCTAAACTAATCTACTAAAGCAAAACACATAATGCCTTCTAAACCAGGAATTTCACTTTCAGGCAAACACCCAGCATAAATGTGTATATGTGAGTACCAAAAGTGTATGCACAAGAATGTTCAATAGCAAATTCTTTATAATAGCTAGCATATATTTTTTCAGTTCTAGGCTGTTGATACATGGATACAATTCTTTCATTTAAACTGCTTTAGGTATTTTCATTGTGTGACTAGTAAGATTTTGTTTTTGTTATTATAAACAATATTGCAATGTCTCATGATACACTTGCACAAAATTTCTCTAAGGTATACAAATACACAGAAGCTCAATTTCTTGGTGTTTTAAAATTAGCTTATTTGAAATAGTTTTGAATATTCACAAATCACCATGAAAAACAGATTATCCTGATTTGTTTTTATCAGACACTGTCAGATTTCTTGTGTTCTACATGTTTAATAACATTGGGAATTGTCAAGATTGCTTTTGTAAGTATAATATATTCTGTGAGTGAAATTGACTGTTCTTGCTTTAACTTGTGGTTTCCTAATTATTAGTAAATTTGGGTAGCTGAATATATATGTTATTTTTGGTGAGGGAAGGGGCATGTGGTGTATTTCTGTTAGGAATCATTTAACACATATCTCAATTAGATTGCTGTTTTCTTTTGGATGTGAAAAAGTTCTTCATCTATTTTGTATGTACATTCTTCCTATTATACATATTATAAACATATTTTCTAAGACTGTCTTGCCTTTATACTTGGTTTATGGAGTCTTTTACAAGATAGAAAACTTTTGTTCTAATGATGTCATACATTTTAATTTTTTTTCTTTCATGTGATTTGTTTGGTATCATCACTAAATATCCCTTTGTATCCCAATATCATGGGATACATTTCTCCTGTATTACAATAACATGGGATAAATTTCTCCTGTATTATTTATCATAGTTTATCATAGTTTTAAAGTCTTGTTTTCCAATTTAAGTCTTTAACCTATTTGAATTGTATTTTCCAGGTATAGGGATTTTTTTTTCTTTTTTGTATAATTCAGAATGTCATTTGTTCCAGCAACATTTATCAAACATTCCATTTTATCTGATTTGATTCAGATAGTAATCTTGGCTATATGCCAATATAATACACACAATGTATTTTCCTCTTTTTCTAGAAAATTAAAAACCCCTGTGAGAGGCTTTGCTGTGAAATGGAGCAAAGGAATGAGGAAATAGCTGGACTGAAGTATAGAGCCAAGCCATACCTATTCTGGCTCCAAAAAAATCTTGTCTATTATAACTCCTCCATAGCCACAATGCCAAGACACTCTAGAAAGCATATACACAAATTGAAGGCATGTCTCCATTATCCAAGATATCATCTTCCACATGAACAACTAGCTCCCTCACTTGATTGTCTTCCATTTTACATTTTGACTTGCTTTCTCATTTTCGCTCCCACATTCTCTTACACTTACAGTTTTAATATTTATCACATAATAATAAGATAAACATAATGTTAGATTCAAGGCTGATTGGTCCAGCTGCTAATGAATGCATCAAGAATCCAGTTTATTCAATGTTGCTCTGAAATTCACTGAGTGCCATTTTTAAGGCTAATTCTCTGTGGTCATAAGGTGGCTGCCTGTTTTGATCAGGTATGCTCCAATAAAAGAAGCAGCAAATTTATTCTTTGCTTAGTAGCCAGAAGAGTTTTCAGTCACTTAAACTAGTGATATTAAGCAAGACGATTATGCTCTTAACCAACAGGGGACATTTGGAAGTGTTTGGAAACATTGTGGTTGTTATAACTGAAGAAGGTGTTAATGACATTTGGTGTATAGAGGCCAGGGGTCCTACTAAAAATCTTAAAATGCAAAGGATATCTCCCTATAATAAAGAATTATCAGATTCAAAATATCAATAGTGCTGAAGCTAAGAAACTAGGTTATACAAATCACATCAGTCTCTCTGTGGAGAATGCTGATATTTTCCCATTGTTCATTAAGTAAATTGTTATTCATGCAATGCAATGTAAGCCACTGCATGATCTAGTCTCTATTGACCTCTCCACTTCATCCTTTGTCACTCTCTGCTTTGCTCAGTATTTCAGACACAAAGCCCTTTACAATTTTCTCCTCAGGGACATCTGCTCTAACTACCCTATCCACTGCCACAATTTTCGTATACTTCAGTGCCTTGTTTCCTTAATAGTAAATCACAGTTTGTAACTATATACTTATTTGTTTATGACATTAATTTTTCCTCCTTTACATCTAATTATATTTTAAAATTCCAAAGTATGACTGTTTTCTTGGCCTCATAACAACTTTATTGTAACTAAAACATAGATCCATGATAATCTTCTTTTGATATATGCATGTATAGAAGGACACATAAAGATACCTCCATATACTATTTAAATATGCATATATAGGCAAATAATTTTGTAAATATATAAATAATATTTCTGAATAGTGAGATTACTAGCAACTTTTTTTAACTTTTTGCTTATAGGTATTTTCTAAGTTCTCTACAGCAACCATGTTATTTTTGTCTTGAGAAAAAATAAATGTGAAAAAAAGAACAATTTCTCAAATTATTTTGGCCTTAAGTCTTAAAATAAATATAGTGCATAGTAACGTTACAGATTCAAGAAGCTTTAAAATATCCTCTAATAGGCTGGGCGCGGTGGCTCACGCCTGTAATCCCCAGTACTTTGGGAAACCAAGGCGGGTGCATCACGAGGTCAGGAGTTCACGACCAGCCTGGCCAAGATGGTGAAACCCGTCTCTACTAAAAATACAAAAAAATTAGCTGGGCGTGGTGGCATGCACCTGTAATCCCAGCTACTCCAGAGGCTGAGGCAGAGAATTGCTTAAACACCTAGAGGGGTGGAGGTTGTGGTGAGCCGAGATTGTGCCACTGCACTCCAGCCTGGGCGACAGAGCGAGACTCCATCTCAATAAATAAATAAATAAATAATAAATAAATAAAAATATCCTCTAATATCTTGCTGGAATTGGTCCCATGAAACTGTCTGAAATAGCAGATTATGGAAACATTTGTGGTTGTTTAGTGCTCATGGGAATACTTTTTCTTTTGGCAATGAGCAGACTGCAGTTTTGATGTTGTTTTCATGTACTTTTCATGAAATTATATGTAAGTACATATCGGTACATGTTTTCTCACAATAACGCAGTTTATCTTTTAAAATCAGAAAAAGAATGCATTTTTATTATATACATAATTTAATTATGTCACTAAAAATGACCAACACTTCGGTATCAGTTTAAACCAGATTTTAGAAAATTCAATGATTGCTTTTCTAAAGTAAATAGTGTTAGCATAAAACGTCATTGGGAGCAATTTTGTGTTTACTGAAGTGACACTTTTTTAAAAAACACAATTTACAAAGTAAAGCAAAGACAACTGTATGGAGCACAGTGTTAAGAACTAGGAGGACAAAAAGAGGAAAAGTACAAATATTTGGAATAGTAAAGTGATTTCTACAGAGCTATACACACTTGATCTGGGACTTACTGAGTCAGGGGTACAGGATAGGATGAGAGTAGCTGAAACATTGTGAGGGAGGCAGTGGTATTTAAAGCAAACATAGTCTATTTAGAGGCTTGTATTAAAGTAATTATAACCTGGAGTCCACCGTGACTTATACAAGCTCTTGGATACAGATATGTTTCAGAATTCAGATATCTTTTCAATTTCACAAACACAGTAAGGCACACATACTCTATAACACTCAATGGGATCTGATAATGTACCCTGTGATCAAATGAATTAATTTTTCCAATAAAATAAATAAATATTTGCACTATGTGGAATAAATATAGATTAGATACACTCTAAAGTCAGTGCAAGTCAGGCTTTGCTGTCAAATGTGTTCAGGTCAGGTCAGAGTTTGTTATAAAAGAAACTACAAAGAAACATTCAAATTTGTAGCTTTGGAATTGTAGAGAAGGTGTTGTCAGCCTTATGTAACATTTATTGATAAATTATTATGTGCTATGCAAGTGTCTTACATGTTTTAACAACGGACGAATAATAAGACCGCTAAGACAACACAGCTAGAAGGTCACATAGCTAGAAAGTGATGGGGCAGGGATTTGAATTGAGCTGATTTTTGATATATTACCTCTCTCACAATATACTCCAGCAACTTATCTGTAGCTGCATGAAGGACTGAATGAAGAACAGGTTGGAAATGAGGCCAAAAAGATAGGATGCAGAAAAACTTTATGAGTGAGGGGAAGGACACAGTAGAAATTAAATATCCAATGGTTATCCTCAATGAGATTTTTCTAATCTATGGATTATCAGTTATTTTCAAACTTTTTTCATTTTTGATGTGCAATGAAAATATTTCCTGGAAAGTATATCTGCAGAATAAATAAGCAAGCAAGCAAGCAGTATTTGACTGTTAATCCTTATTATTCTTAAATGAATTTCACTTAACAATTCTTAAATCCTAATCCTTCCACACCCAAAGGAAGCAGTTTAAATCACCTTCATGAAACTAAAGCTTCCCAGTATCCAAAAACAGTTTTTGAAAACGTGAAATGCCCTTGAACAACCAGTGTACTTTTGCCAAGAATATAAGGCAACCTTGGAGGCTCAAGGCGCTGGTACTCCCTCTTGATTATTTTTCCACACCCAAAAAGCCACCTCAAGCTTCTGGGAGCTGGAAGCTGCTTCTTATCCTACACTACTTGTAAGGAGATGCAAGAACAATCAATGCTTGCCTTTGGAAAGCTGTTTTGCTAGCTTCTTCCATAGTTCAGGATGGCAGGCTGTCTGACTCCTCAGGCTAAGATGTGGTATAATGGAAAGATGCAGGATCCAGAAAGAGAGGAAGCCTGATTTCTAACCCCAGGGAAGTCCTTACGGAGTGAGAAGACTAGGCTCTCATTTCTCTTCTCTCACCACAAGGTCCTCAGCTTTTGAATGAGAGACTTGTCTAGCGGTATGTTTTGGGTTTTTTGTTTGTAGTGTTTATTATAATCATTTGATCATAGTATCTTCTATGTTATAAATATAGAAAATGTAGAAAATCCAGATTTTGTCATTGTCAGGAATATAATATTTTTCATCCATTCACATAACAAATATTTCTTGAGTAGCTACTTTTAGGCAATCTAGATATTATAAAAAACAGATAAAGATGTACAGAGTTTCTTTCCTTGTGGAAATCTAACCTAGTGAGAGCCATAGATGATTAAACAGATAATGACAATAGAGGGTAATTTGTACTGTGATGACTCCTGTGGGAGTGAGGAGGAGGCACCTAACTCAGCATCAGAGCAAGGTTTTTTTTTTTTTTTAACAGAGTGAAGAAAACATTATTTAAAACCCAAAGTGCCTTTGTTCTCCACTGTCTTCTATTTGAAGCAGGGTAGTTAACATTAGTGGGAAGTTAAATCACTTTAGTATATTATTCTCATCTATCTTGCAACAGAGACTGATAAATATAGAATAAAAGAAAAAGAAATCTTTGAGCAGATCTTCTGTGCTAGCAAAGACTCATGTCTGGAGTGGATGGTCCTTTATGTTAGCAGGCAAGAGTGAACTGGGTAGCAGGAGCTAATGTTCTGCATAATAATGTGAAAAGCATTGAAATGCAGAAATTTTGCAGAAGAAAGATTCCTGCACAGCTTGGCAGAAAATGAAAGCCGTATTTTTAAAGAAAGATGGTTAAGTCTTAAAGCCTCATATTTTTAATAACTTTAAAGCTTATCTTTTACTTTAATACTTAATGACGGCTGCTACATATTCAAAAATAAATACAAATGAAGTCATCTTGGGGTGCTATGATCTGAACATGTCCCCCAAAATTCATGTGTTGGAAACTTAATCACCAATGCCAAAGGTGTTGGGAGGTGGTGGGGACTTTAAAGAGATGTTTAGGTAATGAGAGCTCTGCCTTCGTTAATAGAGTAATATCAATATAAAAAATGACTTTCAGGAGGGAGTTTTCTCACTCTTCTGCTCCTCTGCCATGCATGGGCATAGCATTTATCCTCTTTTCTCTTTCTGCCTTCTGCCATGTGAGGGCACAGCAAGTATGCCCTCACTAGATGGTGGAGCCTTGGTCCTGGACTTCTCAGCTTCCAGAACTGTAAGAAATCAATTTCTGTTCCTTATAAATTACCAAGTCTTAGGTACTCTGTTATAGTAGCATAAGGCAAACTAAGACATAGGAGAAATCAAAGAAAAGAAATAGGCATAAAAGTTTGTGGTGGCCAGGGAAGAGAAGGTGAGAAACAGCAGTAGGAGTTGAAAAATGACTGAAATCATGGGTTCAGCAAGGATAGTGGTTCAGCCTTCAGGGTCAGAAGGCACCTGGTATATTTAAGTGCCTAGTGCATCACAGAAATCTTGATTAGGTCACTGGACTTCCCTTAGAGTGTGGGATAAGAACTTGAACTAATATAATTTAAATTTTTCTGGGAATAGGCAGCCCAGTGTCAGAGTTACAGTATTATAGAGAAATGTGAACACAGAAAACTTGACAGTCAGACATAAGATCCCAGGGGAGACTGGATTCTGCCTAATGTCAGTCTTCCTTTTCTCTACCTCAAAATGATTCACAGAATAGAAGAAAACAACTGTGTGGCCGGGCGCGGTGGCTCAAGCCTGTAATCCCAGCACTTTGGGAGGCCGAGACGGGCGGATCACGAGGTCAGGAGATCGAGACCATCCTGGCGAACACTGTGAAACCCCGTCTCTACTAAAAAAATACAAAAAAACTAGCCGGGCGAGGTGGCGGGCGCCTGTAGTCCCAGCTACTCGGGAGGCTGAGGCAGGAGAATGGCGTGAACCCGGGAGGCGGAGCTTGCAGTGAGCTGAGATCCGGCCACTGCACTCCAGCCCCGGCGACAGAGTGAGACTCCGTCTCAAAAAAAAAAAAAAAAAAAAAAAAAAAAAAGAAAACAACTGTGTTCACAGAAAAAACAACAACAACAAATCAAACGAATAATTACATTTTTTATCTTCCATAAAATTATAAGTATCAGATTCTTAAACTGACTTAATGTATATTATGTATTGTTTTATATTACATTTATTTTCTTTCAGTTTATATTCTAGAACTCTTGGTTTTCCTCATAAGGTAAGCGAGATCATATAAATTAAGTCATTTGTTGGCATAGGCTGAACCAAGATGACTTGGTGCTGAAGTCACCTTATGCTGAGGCCCTAGGTTGAGGCTAAGTGCTTGTACTTTCCTCTACATCATGTTCCTTACGGAATGTAGGTCAGGGAGGACAGGCGCAATGTCTAATCGCTTCCCAACTATGAGTATCCTCAATTCTTAGCAGAGTGTCTGTTACATAGTAGAATACTTTTGTTCATGTCTGTATAAAAGTAAGACGGGCATTTATGTAATAATGCTTATGAACTCTCACACATGTATTTGTGGTTACGGTTTTACTATGAGTATGCCCTCTATTTGAGATTTTTTTCTCTTATAATGATGAAGTTGAATCAATATATTTAATATATACTATTTATCACACAGATTTACTAATATATTGTGAAGGAGTAAGGCTGAGGTCCTATGGTCACCTAAGATAAGGAATTTGAACAAAGCTAACTGACCTTGCTGATCCAGGAACCAATAAGCTTGTTTTTTGAATAAGTGACCTTTGCAGCAATACAATGAAGTATTTTGAACTATATAGCAAGATAAGTCGTAAATACTGAAATGCAGTGACTTTCAGAATTTCAGTTTAACAGTTATCAAGTTTTTGATAATGATTCTACTATGCTTTATGCCCCCAATTAAGGCTGCATATAAAAGTACGTGTTAAGACTGAAACTGTCAGTATCTTCACACCTAGTTGTCCAAAAGACTTTTACTGGTTAATATATACCTTAAAACTAAGAGTGTAAACTCTAAGGGGGATAATCTTGCTACTTTTATCTTAAATAATTTAAAAATCCTGATGACAGATTTTTATTTCAGTTTTTAAAGACATGCTTTTCCCCAAGGTCTAAATGTGTATTTACATAATTTACAAATATAAATTATTAAATCATTGCTGGTTATGGATGTTCAAACATCAATGCATTGCTTTTTGACTTTTTGCAGCAGAACATCTCCATGTGAGTCTTTTCACCTCTTTTTTCCCAGTACATTGGGGTTATAAAGCACCACAGCACCAAATAAGGCCATGATGGAAAGGCATTTTGACATTTTAAAATGTGTTTTGACAGATCAGGTATTGCTTTTGAAGTGAACTTGAGAAACTTATGAATTTTTGATGGTTAACTGCATGCATCATGGTCTGACTATCAAAGATAAACATACTTGTAGAAAAAACACTAGGTAGATGGAAGGGAAACAAAAATAAAATGCATAGATATTTATAATCAGTTCAGAATACTTCAAGTTACTTCCAGTGTCATTGTAGCAGGGCAGATACTTGATAAAAATATATAAGAAATGCACCTGGAAAAATATATAAGAATATATAAGAATCACCTGGATAATAAAACTGTAAATAATCTAATATGGCTTTCAAATTAGCACCATATTATATAGCCTACAGCAATTAAATGGATATAAATGTTGCTAGGCATCTCATCTGCTTTAATACTTGATATTGTATGAACATAGCTGCGTACTTATAAATCAAAGTGAATAAATAAGTGTAGATAAAATTAAGAAATTACAATTGATGTGACTAGCAAACCTGATGTATCTAAAGGTGACTACTTGATTATTCTTATTTCTCTGACTCCCATATTTCTGCATCTGCTGGTATTTCTTGGTGAGTGGCTAGTACACATGATGCACATACCTGTTTTTTCTATTGCTCTGTCTCTTCTCTATTTCCAGACATAGCCCCTACAGCAACACATCTTCCTCAGTAGATTCTCAACTATTTTCAGTCAAGACTTGTTTTAACCAATGCATGGGAGAACAGAGAAGTGGGTTTGAGATTTTGATTTAAAAGAGCTATCTGAGACTTTTAGGGTAAATAGTTTTCAAAAATGTCAAAGAGGAAAACAAACAAACAAAAATGTTATCTTCTATTTTCATAACTCTCACAACCTACCTCTACTTTTTTTTAGAATGATAAATTCTCCTAATCAGAAAGATTTTCTTTGAGAGAAAAATCTTGTTTCATTCCATTTTGCATCTCATTGCTTAACGAAGAGCCTGTCTCAGAGTAGGAGCTCCCTCCATAAATGTTAAATGAATGATGGTTGGGAAGATGGATGGATGGATGGATGGATGGATGGATGGATGAGTGGATCCATGTATGGAAAGAGGACTTCAGAGGCATTAAGAGACCCCCTGAGTTTCCACAAAGCAATGTGAAGCTGATCTGAATGTTTTCTTTTGCTTTATTTGCCCTTAGCTAAACAGTTGCATTCCTTCTTCTTTTCTTGTCATGTATTAACAAACACAACCTAGCAACACTAGAGCAAAAACAAAAATGTCATTACTGTTTTAGTTACCCATTGCTATATAACACACCACTTTAAAACTTAGTGGCTTACAACAATTTATTAATATTTCTTACTGATATTTGGGTTGGCTTTGGGTCAGGCTCAGTTGTGATCTTCCTTGGGAAATCTCCTTCAGCTGCAGTCAGACAAATGGTGGTTGAGGTTTGAGTCATCTGAAGCCTTGGCTTCACTTGGATATTGAAGAGTAGTTTCACACAGCTGGCAATGAACTGGAGCACTTACATGGGGATTCTCCATGAGGTTTACGTGTCTCACTGCACTGAGGTTTGAAAAGAAAGGACAGAAGCAGCTGTCTCACTTGTTAAGTACTCTGCCTGGAATTGGGTCCAGGGTTCACGTATTTTCAAGGAAGTAAAGACATACACTTTATACATCGCTGTGTGTTGCCTCCTACTGGAGTACATGTGATTAGTATTGTCCTTTCACCTACCAGTAGTACGCTTAAGATTGTAAACTGCTGCTCCCTGTTGATTGCTCAGCTCCTATTAGAGTATCAGGTAGGTAATAGATAATTCGTAAATAATTCATTAGATTAAAAATACTTATTAGAAAAATGATACACAGCAGAAAATATACTAGATGTGGGAGTAATCTGATAGTTCCCCCTATTTCCGTGGCATTTCTTGGAGGGTAGCTAAAAGACATGATGAAAAAGAGGGGAAGAGTCTATTTTGCTGGCACATACAGTCCAATATTGCAAATAGAAAATAACAGAACACACACAAAAAAATACTGAATTTGGAATTGCTAAAGATGAAAATATGCAGGACCAGCTATATAGAGAATAATGGAGGAGGGTCTTATTTCAGGTAGTGTGGTCAGAAAAGGCTTCTTTGGGCAGGAGATCTTTAAGCTGAGAGATGAAGCGGGAGAAGAAGTTAGCAATGTGAAAAACTGGAAGCATATGCATCCATTTCAAAGTAAATGGAAAGAAACCAAGGCAAGATGGATGGTTCCAAGAAATGCAAGAAGTTAGTGTGGCTGGAAAAAGTGTATTAGAAATGGGAAATGAAAGGGTCGCCAGACCATGATCAGATTGTGTCATGCTTTCTGGGATGAAAAGAAATACGAATTTTATTCTAAATGCAATCAGAAGCCAATTAAAAACTTGTAACTGGGAAAAATTTATGCTTTTAAAATGTCATTCTGGCTGTTTTGTGGAGAATGGTTTTAAAAAGGCAAGAGAGGAAGTAATGAGAAGAGTTACAACACTTTTATGATTGCCCATGGGAGAGATGACAGTGATTTGGAGGGAGTGAAAGTAGACATATTTTTGAGGTAGAATAAAAAGGACTTGAGAATGAATTAGGGAGGAGTAAGGTAATTCCTCAGCTTTTGCCTGAAGCACTAACATAGACATAGTGCCTTTCACTAAGGTAGGACACACCCAGGGAGAAATGCATAGGAGAATAGCAAGGGTTCCTTTTTAATGTACAAAATTGAGATATTTATGTGATAGCCAAGAGATATCCAGTAATCACTTAGACATACAAACCTTGAATTTGTGAAAGAGGAAACATAGGGAGTCCACAGCATAGGCAAAATATTTGAATCTTATCCATATACATGGATGAGATTCCCTGAGACGAAGATTCTAGATGAAAAGAGAAGGCGGCTTAGGGCTAAGCTTTGAGGCAAAGAGGATTTAGAAGTTAAGACAAAGAGAAGCCAAAACAAACAAACACAACTGAGAAGGAGCAATCAGAAACGTAAGAGTGAATCAGAATAGTGTGGTGCCCTAGATGCTGTGAATGGGAGAGCTTCAATAAGGAATATGCTTTTATTTGGTCAAGAGTTGGGGAGAGAGTTCCTGGGAGATGCAGACACAGATGTATATATAATTTTGGTGAAATAGAAGCGTCTTTGACAGTAGATGCAATAATGCATTGGAAAATAACAGAGCACAGGTGGGAAAGGGATAGTAGGAGTAGAGAAGGGAGGAAGTGAACACCTATATATAAGCATCCTTTTTGTTATTGCTGTCTTTGCTTTTTTTCCAAATATTTGTTTTTATTTGTTGATGTCATTTATTGTAATTTCATACAAGAGTCAAAGAAAATTATTTTTTAATATGCTGTAAGATAACTTCAATATTTCAATGAAAAAGGGATTCCAGACAGTTACATTGTTTTAAAATCAGAAAGAATCATGTAGTTTAAAAACTTTGTATTTTTTTTTCTTTATTATACTTTAAGTTCTGAGGTACATGTGCAGAATGTGCAGTTTTGCTACATAGGTATACATGTGACATGGTGGCTGGCTACACCCATCAACCTGCCACCTACATTAGGTATTTCTCCTACTGTTATCTCTCCCCTAGTCCCACACCCCCCAACAAGCCCCAGTGTGTGATATTCCCCTCCCTATGTCCATGTGTTCTCATATTTCAATTCACACTTATGAGTAAGAATATGCAGTGTTTGGTTTTCTGTTTTTGTGATAGTTTGCTGAGAATGATGGTTTCCAGCTTCATTCATGTCCCTGCAAAGAACAGGAACTCATCCTTTTTTATGGCTGCATAGTATACCATGGTATATATGTGTTACATTTTCTTTATCCAGTCTATTATTGATGGACATTTGGATTGATACCAAGTCTCTGCTATTGTGAATAGTGATGCAATAAACATACATGTGCATGTGTCTTTATAGTAGAATGATTTATAATACTTTGGGTATATACTCAGCAATGGGATTGCTGGGTCAAATGGTATTTCTAGCTGTAGATCCTTGAGGAATTGCCACACTGCCTTCCACATGGTTGAACTAATTTACACTCCCACCAACAGTGTAAAAGCTTCCCTAATTCTCCACATCCTCTCTAGCATCTGTTGTTTCCTGACTTTTTAATGATCACCATTCTAGCTGGCATGTGGTTTTGATTTGCATTTCTCTGATGACCAGTGATGATGAGCTTTTTTTCATGTGCCTGTTGGTTGCATAAATATCTTCTTTTGAGAAGCGTCTGTTCATATCCTTTGCCCACTTTTTGATGGGGTTGTTTTTTTCTTGAAAATTTGTTTAAGTTCTTTGTAGATTCTGGATATTAGCTCTTTGCCAGATGGGTAGATTGCAAAAATTTTCACCCATTCTGTAGGTTGCCTGTTCACTCTGATGATCATTTCTTTTGCTGTGCAGAAGCTCTTTAGTTTAATTAGATCCCATTTGTCAATTTTCACTTTTGTTGCCATTGCTTTTGGTATTTTAGACATGACGTCTTTGCCTGTGCCTATGTTCCGAATGGTATTGCCCAGGTTTTCTTCTAGGATTTCTATGGTCCTGGGTCTTACATTTAAGTCTTTGATCCATCTTGAGTTGATTTCTGTATAAGATGTAAGGAAGGGGTCTAGTTTCAGTTTTCTGCATATGGCTAGCCAGTTTTCCCAACCACATTTATTAAATAGGGAATCCTTTTCCCATTGCTTGTTTGTGTCAGGTTTGTCAAAGATCAGATGGCTGTAGAAGTGTGGTGTTATTTCTGAGGTCTCTGTTCTGTTCCATTTGTCTATGTATCTGTTTTGGTACCAGTACCATGCTGTTTTGGTTACTGTAGCCTTATAATATAGTTTGAAGTCACGTAGTGTTATGCCTTCAGTTTTGTTCTTCTTGTCCAGGATTGTCTTGGCTATGCAGGCTATTTTTTGGTTCCATATGAAGTTTAGTTTTTTTCCCCCAAATCTGTGAAGAAAGCCATTGGTAGCTTGATGGTGATAGCATTGCATCTATAAATCACTTTGGGCAGTATGGCCATTTTCACGATATTGATGCTTCCTATACATGAGCATGGAATGTTTTTCCATTTGTTTGTGTCTTACTGCTTTGAGCAACAGTTTGTAGTTCTCTTTGAAGAGGTCCTTCACATCCCTTGTAAGTTGTATTCCTAGGTATTTTATTCTCTTTGTAGCAATTGTGAATGTGAGTTCACTCGTGATTTAGCTCTTTATTTGTATGTTATTGGTGTATAGACATGCGATTTCTGCACGTTGATTTTGTATCCTGAGACTCTGCTGAAGTTGCTTATCAGTGTAAGGAGATTTTGGGCTGAGACGATGGGGTTTTCTAACATACAATCATGTCATCTGCAAACAGAGACAATTTGACTTCCTCTCTTCCTATTTGAATACCCTTTATTTCTTTCTCTTGCCTGATTGTCCTGGCCAGAACTTCCAAGACCACGTTTGATTAGGAGTGGTGAAAGAGGGCATCCTTGTCTTGTGCCAGTTTTCAAAGGGAATGCTTCCAGTTTTTGCCCATTTAGTATGATATTGGCTGTGGGTTTGTCATAAACAGTTCTTATTATTTTGGCATACATTTCATCAGTACCTAGTTTGTTGAGAGTTTTTAGCACGAAGGGCTGTTGAATTTTGTTTAAGGCCTTTTCTGCATCTATTGAGATAATCATGTGGTTTTTGTCATTGGTTCTGTTTATGTGATGGATTATGTTTATTGCTTTGCATATATTGAACCAGTCTTGCTTCCCAGGGATGAAGCCAACTTGATCGTGGTGGATAAGCTTTTTGATGTGCTGCTGGATTCGGTTTGCCAGTACTTTATTGAGGATTTTTGCGTCAATGTTCATTAGGGATATTGACCTGAAATTTTCTTTTTTTGTTGTATCTCTGCCTGGTTTGGTATTGGGATGATGTTGGCCTCATAAAATGAGTTAGGAAGGATTCCCTCTTTTTCTGTTGTTTGGAATAGTTTCAGAAGGAGTGGTGCCAGCTGCTCTTCATACCTCTGGTAGAATTCGGCTCTGAATCCATGTGGTCTTGGACTTTTTTTGGTTGGTAGGCTATTAATTGCTGCCTCCATTTCAGAACTTGTTATTGGTTTATTCAGGGATTTTACTTCTTCCTGGTTTAGGCTTGGGAGGGTGTATGTGTCCAGGAATTTATCCATTTCTTCTAGATTTTCTAGTTTATTTACATAGAGGTGTCTATAGTATTCTCTGATGGTAGTTTGTATTTCTGTGGGGTCAGTGGTGATATCCCCTGTATCATTTTTTATTATGTCTATTTGATTCTTCTTTCTTTTCTTCTTATTAGTCTGGCTAGTGGTCTATTTTGTTGATCTTTCCAAAAAACCAGCTCCTGGATTCATTGATTTTTTGAAAGGTTTTTCTTGTCTTTAATTCCTTCAGTTCTGCTCTAATCTTAATTATTTCTAGTCTTCTGCTAAATTTTGAATTCATTTGCTGTTGCTTCTCTAGTTCTTTTAATTTTGAAGTTAGGGTGTCAATTTTAGATCTTTCCTGCTTTCTCTTTTGGGCATTTCGTGCTGTAAATTTCCCTCTACACACTGCTTTAAATGTGTCCCAGAGATTCTGGTACATTGTGTCTTTTTTTTGCTGGTTTCAAAGAACATCTTTATTTCTGCTTTCATTTCATTATTTACCCAGTAGTCATTCAGGAGCAGGTTTTCGGTTTACATATAGTTGTGCAGCTTTAAGTGAGTTTCTTAATCCTGAGTTCTAATTGGATTGCACTGTGGTCTGAGAGACTGTTCGTTATGATTTCTGTTCTTTTGCATTTGCTGAGGAGTGTTTTACTTCCAATTATGCGGTCAATTTTAGAATAAGTGCAATGAGGTGCTGAGAAGAATGTATATTGTGTTGATTTGGGGTGGAGAGTTCTGTAGATGTCTATTATGTCTGCTTGGTCCAGAGCTGACTTCAAGACCTATATATCCTTATTAATTTTCTGTCTGTTTGATCTGTCTAATATTGACAACAGAGTGTTAAAGTCTCCTGCTATTATTGTGTGGGAGTCTAGGTCTCTTTATAGGTCTCTAAGAACTTGCTTTATGAATCTGGGTGCTCCTGTATTGGATGCATATATATTTAGGATAGTTAGTTCTTCTTACTGCATTGACCTTTACCATTATGTAATGCCCTTCTTTGTCTCTTTTGATCTTTGTTTATTTGAAGTCTGTTTTGTCAGAGATTAGGATTGCAGCTCCTGCTTTTTTGTTTTCCATTTGCTTGGTAAATATTCCTCCATCCCTTTATTTTGAGCTTATGTGTGTCTTTGCACATGAGATGTGTCTCCTGAATACAACGTATTAATGGATCCTTACTCTTTATCCTATTTGCCAGTCTGTGTCTTTTAAATGGGGCATTTAATTCTCTTACATTTAAGGTTAATATTGTTATGTGTGAATTTGATCCTGTCATTATGACGCTAGCTGGTTGTTTTGCCCATTAGTTGATGCAGTTTCTTCACAGTGTCAATGTTCTTTACAATTTGGTGTATTTTTGCAGTGGCTAGTTCTGGTTGTTCCTTTCCACGTTTAGTGCTTCCTTCATGAGCTCTTGTAAGGCAGGCCTGGTGGTGACAAAATCTCTCAGCATTTGCTTGTCTGTAAAATATTTTATTTCTCTTTTGCTTATGAAGCTTAGTTTGGCTGGATATGATATTCTGGGTTGAAAATTCTTGTCTTTAAGAATATTGAATATTGGCCCCCACTCTCTTCTGGCTTATAGGGTATCTGCAGAGAGATCTGCTGTTTGTCTGATGGGCTTCCCTTTGTGGGTAACCTGACCTTTCTCTCTGGCTGCCCTTAATATTTTTTCCTTCTTTTCAACCTTGGTGAATCTGACAATGATGTGTCTTGGGGTTGTACTTCTTAACAAATGTCTTTGTGGTGTCTTCTGTATTTCCTGAATTTGAATGCTAGCCTGTCTTGCTTGGTTTGGGGATGTTCTCCTGGATAATATCCTGAAGAGTGTTTTCCAACTTGGTTTCATTCTCCTCGTCAGTTTCAGGTACACCAATCAAATGTAGATTTGGTGTTTTCATGTAGTCTTATATTTCTTGAAGCCTTTATTCCTTCCTTTTTATTCTTTTTTTCTCTAATCTTGTTTTCTCTCTTTATTTCATTAAGTAGATCTTCAATCACTGATATCTTTTCTTCCACTTGATCCATTCAGCTTTTGAAATTTGTGTATGCTTCCTGAAGTTCTCATGCTGTTTTTTTTTTGAGCTCCACCATGTCATTTATGTTCTTCTCTAAACTGGTTATTCTAGTTAGCAATTCGTCTAACCTTTTCCAGGGTCCTTAGCTTCCTTGCATTGGGTTAGAACATGATCCTTTAGCTTGGAGGAGTTTGTTATTACCCACCTTCTGAAGCCTACTTCTGTGAATTCATCAAACTCATTCTCTCTCCAGTTTTGTTCCCTTGCTGGTGAGGAGTTGTGATCCTTTGGGGGAGAAGAGGCATTCTGGTTTTTGGAATTTTCAGCCTTTTTGTGCTGGTTTCTCTCCAACTTTGTGGATGTATCTACCTTTGGTCTTTGATATTAGTGACCTTCAGATGGGGTCTTTGAGTGGATGTGCTATTGCTTTCTGTTTGTTAGTTTTCCTTCTGACAGACCCCTCTGCTGCAGGTCTGCTGGAGTTTGCTGGAGGTACACTCCTGACCCTGTTTGCCTGGGTATCACCAGTGGAGCCTGCAGAACAGCGAAGATTGCTGCCTGATCTTTCCTCTGGAAGCTTTATCCCAGAGGGGCACTTGCCAGATGCCGGCCAGAGCTCTCCTGTATGACATGTCCGTCGGCCCCTACTGGAAGGTGTCTCCCAGTCAGGATACTGGGAGTCAGAGACCTGCTTGAGGAAGCAGTCTGACCCTTAGCAGAGCTCAAACACAGTGCTGGGAGGTCCACTGCTCTCTTCAGAGCTGTCAGGCAGGGACATTTAAGTCTGTTGAAGCTGCACCCACAGCTGTCCCTTTCCCCAAGTGCTCTGTCCCAGGGAGATGGAGGTTTTATCTATAAGTTCCTGACTGGGGATGCTGCCTTATTTTCAGAGATGCCCTGCCCATAGAAGAGAAATTTGGCAGTCTGGCCACAGCAGCCTTGCTGAGCTGCAGTGGGCTCCACCTAGTTGGAACTTCCCACCTACTCAAGCCTAAGCAATGGCAGATACCCCTCTCCCCACCAAGCTCGAATGTCCTGGGTCGATCTCAGACTGCTGCTGTGCTGGCAGTGAGAATTTCAAGACAGTGGATCCTAGTTTCCTAGGCTAAGTGGGGTTGGGACCTGCCAAGCCAGACCACTTGGCTCCCTGGCTTCAGCACCCCTTTCCAGGGGAGTGAATGGTTCTGTCTCACTGGTGATCCAGGCACCACTCCGGTATGGCAAAAAAGAACTCCAGCATCTAGTTTGGTGTCTACCCAAATGGCCACCCAGTTTTATGCTTGAAACCCAAGGCCCTGGTGGGGTAGGCACCGGAGGGAATCTCCTGGTTTGCACGCTTGCGAAGACCACGGGATAAGCGCAGTATCTGTGCTGGAGTTCCTCAGGCTCAGTCCCTCATGGCTTCCCTTGGGTAAGGGAGAAAATTCCTCTACGCCTTGAGCTTCCTGGGTTAGGTGACACTACACCCTGCTTTGGCTTGCCCTCGTGGGCTTCACACACTGTCCAACCAATCCCAATGAGTTGAACCAGATACTTCAGTTGGAAATACAGACATCACCCACCTTCTGTGTGGATCTCACTGGGAGCTGCAGACCGGAACTGTCCCTGTGGCTATCTTGCCACAGGATCATCGAAGATTTTATATGCATATACAAACACAAATGTACAACCTAGTTTCTCTTGTTTTACACTAAGGCACTTTGAATTTTGATTATTTTATACTTAGCAACATAACTTGAAATTTTTTTTATATTAGCTTATACAGTTTCTTTTCTTTTTTTTTTTTTCCAGCTGCATAGTGGATCATTCTATTGTGTGACTGTATTATATTTTAGCCGTTTGGGGTGTATCTTATATTATTAAACATGATACTGCAATTATATTTTGGAGTTGCCATATTAAAATGCATCGCTCTTCCTTGACATTTGTCCTAATCAGCATTTCTAAGAGCAGTGTATAAATGTAACTATTTCTTCACAATTCAGTCAACTTTGTTCATTATCAAACTTTTTTATTTTTCAAATCTGATAAATTAAAAATGGTATCCCTGCATAGTTTATATATATGTGTGTATATATACACACATATATATACACATATACACACACATATACGTATCTACACACATATATGCATATATTTGTGCATATATGTAATTAAAATTCACATAACATAAAATTAAACATTTTGGGGTGACAAATAAAGTGAAATTTAATACATTTACAATGTTGTGGAATCACTTCTTTTATTAAGTTTCAAACATTTTTATCACCCCAAAAGAAAACTTCATACTTTTTAATCAGTCAACTATCATTTTCCCCTCTCCTCAGCTCCTAGCAATCATCAATCTGCTTTCAGTCTCCTGGATTTATCCAATCTGGATATTTCCTATAAATGGAATTATACAAAATAGCTTTTGTTTGACTTCCTACACTTAGCAAAATGTTTTGAGGTTTATCCACATTGTGGCATATATCAGTACTTCATTCCTTTTTATGACTGTTTAACATCCCATTTTATGTATATATCACAATTTGTTTATGCATTGATCCATTTATGAAAAGTTGGATTTTGTTCACCTTTCGCCTATTATGAACTTTTACACACAAAAAAGTGTTACAGACTTTTAAAAATGCTACAGACATTTGTGTGTAAATATTTGAGTACCTATTTTCAATTTTTAGAGTATATATGTAGAAGTGAAATTGCTGAATCATAAAGTAATTCAATGTTTAGCTTTTTGAGGAAATGCCAGACTGTTTTCCATGACGACTGGATCATTTTGCTTTCCAACAACAATGTCTGGGGGTTCAAAATTCTTCACATCCTTGACAATACTTAGTCCTTTTCCCTCTTTTTTAAAAAAATTATAGCCATTATGGAAAACAGTATGGAGTTTCCTCTAATAATTAAAAATAGAACTTCCATATAATCCAAAAATTTCACTGCTAAGTGTATATCCAAGGGAAGTGAAACCAGTATGTTGAAGAGATATCTGCACTCCCATGTTTATTACAGCACTGTAACAATAGTCAAAATATGGACTCAACCTGTGTACAGAAATGAATGATTGAAAAAAAAGTAGCATATATACAACAGAATACCATTCAGCCTAAAGAAGAGTAAAATCCTGTCATTTGCAACAACTTAGATAAATCTGAGAATCATTATGTTAAGTAAAATAAGTCAGACACAGAAAGATAATACTGCATGTTCCCACTCACTTGTGGATTCTAAAGGAGTTGATCTCATAGCAGTAGAGAGTAGAAGAGTGATTACCAGAGACTAGAGAGGGGAGGCTGAAGGGGTATATATGAAAAGGATGGTCAAGCAGTAAAAGTTACAATTAGAAGAAAAGAATAAATTCTGGAGTCCTATTGCACAGTTGCGTGACTACAGTCATCAGAAAGGTATTGTATATCTCAAAATAACTAGAAAAGAAGATTTTTTATGCTCACACCACAAAGAAATAAATGTTTGAGGTGAAGGATATGCTAATTATCCTGGTTTGATCATTACACAATATATACATGTGTTGAAACATCATGTTATACCCTATAAATATGTACAATTATGTGTCAAAAAATAAAAATAAGTGAATATATATTATTGAAAGAATGTTGATTAATCTGGCCCCTTTAACAAAATGAATTTCCATCATTTTTTGTTCAAGCCAGCCAACTTAGATGGCTATAGAAATTATTGCTTCCTCTCACAGAACACACTTGTTCCTATCTATTTCCATTTCCTTCCTATACTTGCTATTTTGTGCTCAGTGACACTTAGATCTCTTCATTTTTTCATTCCCTACTATCCTGCCATTTTTTTCATCCCAAGCATACTGTGCAATTCTATCCAATCATCTGCCCTCACTTTAGAGGGTTCATTCTACTTCCACTTCAGAATATTCATTCTCAAATGTGAAAATTTGAGGACTGTTGAGAAAATAACTATGGTCTGTCATAAACTTTCGTCTTTAGGTTGAAATTTTTTTTTTTTTTGAGACGGAGTCTCGCTGTGATGCCCAGGCTGGAGTGCAGTGGCGCCATGTCAGCTCACTGCAAGATCCGGCTCCCAGGTTCACACCATTCTCCTGCCTCAACCTCCCGAGTAGCTGGGACTACAGGCGCCCGCCACCATGCCCGGCTTATTTTTTTGTATTTTCAGTAGAGACGGGGGAAAACTTTTTAATGTAATGGTAAAGTGCAAGTACGCTTAATTTATGTGATCACATAGCACTAACGGGACTGTTGCTCAAAAACAGAATGGAAATTATTTGGCCATTCAAAAAAGGTTATGCTATTGGCTGGGCGTGGTGGCCCAAGCCTGTAATCCCAGCACTTTGGGAGGCCGAGACGGGCGGATCACGAGGTCAGGAGATCGAGACCATCCTGGCGAACATGGTGAAACCCCGTCTCTACTAAAAAATATAAAAAACTAGCCGGGCGAGGTGGCGGGCGCCTGTAGTCCCAGCTACTTGGGAGGCTGAGGCAGGAGAATGACGTGAATCTGGAATGCGGAGCTTGCAGTGAGCCGAGATCCGGCCACTGCACTCCAGCCTGGGCGACAGAGCAAGACTCCATCTCAAAAAAAAAAAAAAGGTTATGCTATTTAACAATTGAAAAAGTTATTGGTTTACCAGTATTCACGGCCTCTTCTCATTCTTACTTTTGCATAACTCACCAGCTGAGCATTCTCTCTTCTTTTCTTAGTGCTTACCTTACAGATTATAGTGTTTATTTACATGTGTCAAAGTGCTTTCACATTTGGTTACTTTGGGGATGTGGGCAAGAGATACTAAATGGGAGGAGGAAGTATTTACCTGTGAAATGGTTAAGATTCAGTTATCTGAAAAAATAAAGAAGAGGAATAAAGAAGAGAGGAAAGGGAAAGGGGGAAAAAGAAAAGAATCATTATATGGGCAGGAGCTTAGAGAAGGATTCATAGTAAAAATTTAGAGACAGAGACTGAAGGATGTAAGCAATATTGAAAGCTAGAGAAACAGGACAGAGAATTTTCAGAATGCATTTTTTTGATTTTAAATAAGATTGATTTCAAGGTCCTTTTGACATGTCAAAAAAGGTTAAATGTATTTTAAATTCTTTCAGTTGCTGTGTTTGTTATGCTAAATGCAACATCCCATGGAAGGTGAAATATAAAGTCCCAGCTTATTTTTAGATTGCTTTTATTTTGTTGTCTTTTGGGAGTAATTATTGAAATGAAAATACAATATTAACATAAAATTCTGGTAGATAATCTACAAATCCTGAAAACACATTTGCTAACCCCAGTTTGAGAAGTTTATGGACTTTCACATTCAGTGCTCATGACAAAACTAACTGAGACCCAACTTTGTGAAATATAAAAACTGTTGAAGGAAAAAGTACAGTTTTTCCATAAAATGTTAATGCATTTTACTGCATTTTTGTTGTTGTTGTTGTTGTTATTTAACAAGACATCTTATATTTCTCTGTAAAGTCTGCATGAAAAATAGAAGAGGTAGAGAAGTAGCCTTCCTTAGTGAGTTAGAGTTCTCTGTAAAGTCTGCATGAAAAATAGAAGAGGTAGAGAAGTAGCCTTCCTTAGTGAGTTAGAGTTCTCAGAAACACGGGGGCTCTGAATTCCAAACATAAGTGGAAGAATGGTTGTAAGATAAGTCTTCAGAAATAAAAGGTCAATATCTATCATGATGAAAAAAAATTATCTATTCTTTAGAAAGATTTTTCTTTCTCCTAATATTATGTATTTTTTATTCTTATATTTTCTCTGCTTCCTATCATTGTAAATATATTTTAAAAACAAAAATTTTAAATACCAAATGATTTATCTTTATGATTCATCTTTTTATTTCCGCAAGGACCTCAATTTTGTTTGTTTTTTTTTTTGTTTGTGTTCATCAATGTATATATAATATTTCAGTTAAAAACAATCAAATAAAAAACAAGCAAATAAAGTGAACAAAATATGAAAAACCCTTGTCCTACAATGTCAAATATTTACCCTTCAAGCCGAAATTATTTCTTAAAACTTCCTTGCCCTTCAAAAGTTATGAAAATATCCATTCCTGTTTATTTTTAACAGGTGAAAAAAGAATAAAGATAGTGCTTGCCAATTAGAGTGTGTGTTGAATCCAACTTATCTCAAATAGCCACTTGTGACTGCTATATTTTTTCATTAGTCACCTATCTTCTCCTTATAAAAGAAATGGTATTTTAAATTATTTTTCCAATTTGTAAAAGTGTGTTTGTTGCCAAGACTTCTGAACATATGATTAGTTCTAATCCATCAAAAACATAATATCTAGTTGCAAACCATATTATTCATAGCACTAAATCAACTGTCTTTGTGACATGAGTTCTACATTCCCAACATTAATAGACAAGCCTGTTTTTGCTTGCCATCAAAGTGCAGATTTGGTATTACCCAAATGAAACAACTTCATAGAGCCATAGAATGTTTTCTCAGTTTGAGAATGCCCTGAAGAATCATTTCCTTCATTCATTTTCTTTGTTCACTCTGTTTGGTATATATTTGTTGAATCCTCTGTATTCCACTTGGCAAAGAAATAAATACATAGAATTTTCTACAGAAAAATTTGTAAACATTCAAAGTTTAACAATAACATAACACTTAAATAACAAATATGACAATTGTCACGTGACGATTTTTTATGAGTGTCTAATACATTTTGGCATATTCTAAGAGGATTGTGAATGAGAATGGTCAAGGAAGCCCTCAAATTAAAGGTACAGCGTGAACTGGAAACTTGTAACGGTGCAAGAAATCAATCTTAAGAGAAAAAAGAATATTCCAAGAAAGGGAATAGAGAAAAGAACATTCCAAGAAAGGGACCTAAGCAAAGATGCCATGGTAGGTAACAGAGGGTAAACGCCTTTTAATGCCCTAATTCAGTTAGTAGTATTAGAGGGATTAAACAGGCAATGCAAGAATGTCACCATAGTAGCTTTAATTTACAAAGTATGAAAGATCCTAACATTAAAACAATCTACATATATTCCTATTTCTAAATTAATTGAACAGATAAGAAACATTCCTTATTTAAAATAGTGAAATATTTAATTTCCTTTTGAATGTACTTTGTATTGAAATTCAAGTAAAATTTATTTGATGTGACATTGAGCAGATCGGATTATAGAAGGGCTATGGAGTGTTCTCTGACTCTTCGTTCATCTCCATCTAAAAGATGAACAGTACTTCCTAGGTATGAATGTTGCAAAATCCAAATCACATTGTTTCTCTTAAAATTTCTAGAGTAGACATTCTTCTGAAGCTAGAGTAAATTAGGCATGTTCCAAGATGGCTATGTCTAAAAACAAGTCCACAAAGAATCCTGTTACTTACATTGGATGAAAATACATTGGGTAATAAGTTAAAAAAAAAACTTTTCTGTAATAAAATTCACTTTAAAATTTTGACAGAAAAAGTAGTTGCTAAATTCATTGGAGTATAATTTATTATTACTAATGTCAAAAATGTTGTGACAAATCTTTGCTTGTTTTATAAGTGATTTATTTTCACACTCTTCCACTTACAACTGCAACCTTAAAATAAACTGAGAATACTAACAGCATGTTAATTACTGAAGAATTATATAACTATAGTATCAGTCCATAATGAAGTATAATAATCTTCAGTCAAACCTAACTTTAAAATTTTAAATGACTAAAGACTAAATTAAACATGTTTTTAAAAATTAAACCATTGTGTCATTAATTGGATATTAACAGGAACCTAATCTTCAAGGTATTTTAAAATTACTGGCCATGAAATGACATTTGGATTGTATCTTACACAAAGTTTTTATGCAAAATTAATACAGTTCAGATAATTCTGATCTAAACTTGAAATACATTTCATATCTTAGTTTTCTTTTTCAAATGCACTAGGGCTAATTGTGTGATCTACTGATAGTAATGTTTTTCCTTTAAAATTTAACCAGAATAAGATATGAGAATATACTCAGTAAAATTTATCACCATCAAAACACATGGAGAATCTATCTTCATAACATGCTTTGTTAGTTGTTGTGCACAGCAAGTTAGACAGACATAATCTGTCCCTGAGGAATTTACAATCCAACACTGATAATGCTGACACAGGTGTTGCCAAGGCAATTCAGACAAAGAAATCAGCATTAAACAGATAGATAAATAGGTGAATTTAAATATAGCTAATAATAAATAACTCTAAACACAATAATTTGTGCTCTGATACTTTGAATACATTTTCTTTCCATAATTCAATAGTCTCTCAATACTTGTGACACAGGAATGTATATGAAGGTACAACAGCACAATAAAGACTCGTCAATGAAGTTGCATGCTTGGCTGGAAGAACCACAGAAAAGAGAAAACAAAACAAAACAAAACAAAAAACACAGTGGTGGGAAATTTCAAGAAAGAAAAGGAATTGGCTTAATATGTCTCAGTGTCAAAAACTGGACTAGGAATGTGACTTTGCTCTTTGGATCCAAATAGAAGGAATGTTTAAAGCAAGTATTGATCTTCTTTCAGTTCACTCCTGCATGACATGTGCTTGAAATAATTCACTAAAATAGTAAAAGAGAAACAAAAACCTCCATGAATTGAATGTAAAAGGAATGAATTACTCCAGCAACCTGATCAGTAATTCCTAGTTTCTGTTGCTGGGATCAGAAAAATTTATCATGATCTTAGAGTAAAGGAATAGCTGTAATATTTACTTTGTTCTTTGTTGAAAATAGTCTTTACAAGAAAACAACAAGAGTTTATGTGCTTTGCTTTTGTTTGGTTATGGTACATCTTTTTTGTAAGCAATGTATTCTACATGGTTGAGGAAAACAAGCATGTGTGCAGACAAAGCTAAATAAATATATACATTTTGACTGGGGGGAGGACATTTTGGCATGGTACACAGTGTTTAAGGTGACTGAGTTGTGATGACAGTGGGAAGCTATTGAATCTGCTCTACTGTGCCCTATTTTCTTCATGGAAGCCAAATCTGATTCTAGAAGAGAGAAAATGAAGCTAGGTTGCAAGCACTGTTGAAATAACCTGGCAGGATTTTATTCATCTGGTTTAAAGGAAACACTAAAGTCTGAATAAGATTTTTCTTTTTCAGAACAACAAAAAGTTCTCTTTCAAATGTATAAAAGATCAGACTTCTAAAAAATGTACTCAATGTCCTCATTAAATACAGTTAGTTTGGAATATAAAGTTGACATAGTGGCATATTTAATGTTTTAAAAATATTTAGCAAAAGGTTCAATGTTTCAAAAAATTAAGGTTAACACTTTTTTATTTGTATAAATTTATGAGGTACGGTGTAATTTTGTTTCATGAATATGATGTGTAGTGGTACAGTCAGGGATTCAAGTGTATTCATCACCAGAATAACCTACTTTGAATTCATTAGGTAATTTCTCATCATTCAATTCCTCCTATCCTCTCACCCTTTGAGTATTCATTGTTTATCATTCCATACTTTCCATTAATGTGTACATATCATTTAGCTCCTACTCATAAGTGAAAACATGTGGTATTTGTCTTTCTGTGTCTGAGTTGTTTCACTTAAGATAATGGCCTTCAGTTCCATCCATGTTGCTGCAAATGACATTATTTCATTCTTTTTATGGCTGCATAGTATTACATGGTGTATATATACCATATTTTCTTTATCCAATCATCAATTGATGAACACTTAGAGTGATTACATATTTTTGCTAATGTGAACAGTGCTGTGAATAAACATATAAGTGCAGGTATCTTTTTTTTTTTTTTTTTTTTTTTTTTTTGAGACGGAGTTTCGCTCTGTCGCCCAGGCTGGAGTGCAGTGGCCGGGTCTCAGCTCACTGCAAGCTCCACCTCCCGGGTTTACGCCATTCTCCTGCCTCAGCCTCCCGAGTAGCTGGGACTACAGGCGCCCGCCACCTCGCCCGGCTAGTTTTTTGTATTTTTTAGTAGAGACGGGGTTTCACCATATTAGCCAGGATGGTCTCGATCTCCTGACCTCGTGATCCGCCCGTCTCGGCCTCCCAAAGTGCTGGGATTACAGGCTTGAGCCACCGCGCCCGGCCGCAGGTATCTTTTTGATATAAGCATTTCTCTTCCTTTGGGTGAATACCCAGTTGTGAGGTTAGTGGATCAAATAATAGCTCTATTTTTAGTACTTTGAGAAATCTACATCCTGTTTTTCATAGAGGTTGTACTAATTTATGCTCCCACCAACAGTGTGTAAGCGTTCCTTTTTCTTTGCTTCCTTACCAGCATCTGTTATTTGAATGTCTGTATATTAAATATACTGTTTTGTATTCCTATATTAATCACAGATTAATAAATATAAAAGAACACAAAATAAAAATTAAGAAAAAAGACAAAAAGTAATCAAGTATATGATGAACATGATCTGAAATTATTTTAGGGGAAGTCTTGAGAAAGAGAGAAACATTTTAATCAATCAAAAGTGACAAAAGGGAAATTCTCACAAATTTTTTTAACAATTTGGAGTGCTGGATTTTTCTACATCTTAAAGAGCAGAAGCATTGAACAAATATTTCAAATTATCATCCTCTGGCAGGATTTCTCTAACTTAAAAACCATTCCCACAGAAAGGAAAATATTTTTCTTTCTTTCTAAATGATATTGAAAATCCCACTCCTCTAAATATGTCAGAGAAAATGGTAAAATAGAAAGAAACCCTTGACTGAAGGAATTTCTTCTAAAATGAAAGCAAGGATATGAAGAAAATCCTCATAGATACGTAGACTAAATGGAATGAAAAGAAAGATTATAATTATGACTAGTATAAGAGATGGGAAGTTAAGGATAGGACCACTCCAGAAATTATTATTTTTTTCTGAAACAAATCGATAGCTTAGAAAAATTAGTGAGAACTGTTACATATTGAAAGACATACAGAGACGTAAGTGTTCCACACAAGTGTCAACAATGTGTGCAAATTTGGGAGATCTTGATTCAGACAAACCAAATGGTACAAAAGAGTTTTTTAAAAATCTGGGGAAATTGATTATGTGCTTGATATTATTTGGTATTAAAGAATTATTGCTAATTTTGTTATGAATAACAACATTGTTTTTATACAAGAAATCGTTCATACTTTTTGGAGATGCAGACTGAAGTATATAGAGGCAAATGAAGATAGTTGTGATTTGCTTTAAAATAAATTCAACATTGAAAAAAGAAAATAAAATAAGGGATAGATGAAGCAATCTAGGGAAAATCTTAATTATTTACAGGAACTTGTGTGTGAAGGTTGATTGGACTTTTCTCTCAATGTATGTTTGAAATTTTCATTATAGAAATGTTAATATTTTATGCTGATAAAAATAATATACATATGTTTTAGAAATTTTGGAAAATACAGTAAATTATAAATAAAATAAAATTCAGCTACAGTTCTATCATCAGAAATAATTTATCCTAAGGGTTTGAGATATTTATGTTGTAGAAGCTATTGATAGAGAATTTTTATTATTTAGTTTTAATCATAGTAAATATATATGGTGAATTATATAATGATGTCTTGATCCTTTCATTTTTCTTTTAGCTCCTTTCTAAAAGAGTCTCATAAAATCCATTTAATGTTAAGACTAATCGTATTATATATAAACATTTTAAATTTCAGGTTTTATAAGTAATATTTTTAAGTTGTTCATGACATTTAAAAATCGACCTATCCTTTTGTTAAGTTTATAAATATTCTGTTTTTAATGCACAACAAGAGCATCTGTTGTATTATTTTGTTCACATTGTGTATATATATTCTACATCAGAAAAAAATGAGTTCAGTAAAAAGCTTTTTCTAAATAATTTCTGGTATGAAGTTGGTGCAAGGTGAGTCACACGTTGCTGAAAATTCAGTGAACACAGGCTACTCAAAATCTGTCAGTTTTAAGAAGTGAAGACATGTATATGCCAGTCCAGAACTCCTAGGGTAAAATGAAGATGAGACCTTCCCTGACTATCAATAAGTAATTTTTACTGACTGAGAGATGGGGAAAGACTAATTCAGGTATGGCAAAATGCAGATTATTATTTGACACACATTATTGCCCCTCTCAATAATTCTTTGACACACAAAGATGATCCTGGACTGTAAGTTGCCTGCTTCTGTATCAAAATGGAAACATTGAATGGAATAATATTAATTACCCATCATATTTGCTTATTACTAGATTGTGAGTTTCTTGATGGCAAAGACAGTATCTTTTATTTCTGAAAGACAAATAAATAGGCACTCAAAATGTAATTAAAATATAGATAGAGAAATTGTTTTCTTAAAAGTTTATGATGTGGTCATTGAGAATGTCTAAATCTAGATGCAGACTTAAGATTTCATAAGAATAGAGAAATGTAATTCAAAGCAGAAAAAATTATTAACTACTTTTAAGTAAAAAAGTCAGATGAGAAGATAGATGCTCTGGTGATATCTCCATTCCATCTCATATCCTTTCTGTTTCTGAGGCTTCAATTTCTATCTTTCCTTCAAGAGCCAAGTAAAATTAATCTGCTCCAAATATATACATAATCTCTTTGATTAAACTATCACTATGTTTGCTTCTCGTCTCAAAACTTAAGCATCTTGATTTTATGGCTATAATTTTATTTATATTTGTTTTACTTAAATTGCTTAAAGTATAATACAAGCTATGTATCTATGTGTTGAATACATATATGAGTAAATGGATAAACATCATAATGTACTCTACTATTAATCAAAGCAAGCATAGGATAATAAAAGAGATTCTTACTAAATAAAAAGGAAATGAACTACCTATTGTCATGGCAGCATTATTAAACTCTTTAGGAGACTGGTCTAAATTGACCAGCTGGATTTTTCTTTTGCCCTGGAATTATCACCAAGGCCCAAAGCTGGAGACCAAAGGAGGTATTACAATTAGTAGATTCTGAGAATTACTTGAGATTAGGGCCAGCCACCCCTTCAAAAAGAATTATTGAGAGGGTCAAGCTCAGAGAGTAAATTCAACCATGTATGATATTCAAAATATTTGCTAACCAGTTTGGCACAACACTGACTAATTCAACTTGATGCCAATTGTAAACAACCAGTGTGGCTCCAAAAGCTAATACTATTTTCACTTTTACCCTCTGATAATGTCAGAAGACCAGGAGAACAGCTCTGTAAAATACAGTTCCTTCTCATCAGAGAGGTTGCTTTCACAAATTGAAGATTGGCAATGGTATGCCCATTGACTTGGAAACATCATGGTCTTCCCTGGTGCTATTGGAGGAACATCAAAAAGAAAGGTAGACTGCCTGTAGAAAGGGGACAGGTACTGTTCCTCCTTAATTTACAGATTACTAAGAGAAACAGGAGACAGATCTTTCACTTTCTTATATGTCCGAGATCTGCCAAGGGTCGAGCAAGCTTGTCCAACCTGTCACTTGTGGGTCACATGCGGCCCAGGATGGCTTTGAATGGAGCCCAACGCAAAACCATAAATTTTCTTAAAACATTATGAGAGATTTTTTTGTTTTTTTGTTTTTTATTTTTTTGTAGCTCATCAGCTATCATTAATGTTAGTGTATTTTATGTGTAGCCCAGGGAATTCTTCTTCCAATGTGGCCCAGGGAAGCTAAAAAATTGGACACCTCTGAGTGGGGGAGGGAGGTGGAAGGGTGGAAACAGGAGGGAGAATACAGTATTACCAGTACTACTACCATGTGGTTCCAAATAGTTATACACACCAGAGGTAGCCATTGGGATGCCATCCATTTGAGACCAAGGGAACACCCCGGACTTAAACAAACTACGCATAAATGAACCTCCTTTGCAGTAGGACAAGTTGGCCCTTCACCTGTCCAAGTCAAATACTAGAAAAGTAATGCTAACTTTATTAGGGACCTCTACTTCCTACTGCTTCAACCCTCTTTTAGGTTTTTGGTGTTAACATCTTTACTGTCTCCTATCTTTGCCCCCTCAGTTGACCTTCCCCCCTCCATCATTACATCCTGCATTTTAGTAGCCTAAGAAATGTTGCCTTTTTATGCTCTTTTACACCTTATTCCCAGTAAAGGATCCTTTTTCTTGTTCCTTCCTCTCAGTGCCTCATCCTCTATTAATTCCTTATAGCACATCTTTTTTTTTTTTACATTATATTAAATAAATCATCTCTTCTAGTTTGAAAGAGCTCCATCAATTCATAACTTTGCAATCAGAGCATGGATTGAAGTCCAACAATCATTCTTTCTTCCTGGGAATCTTGCTACAGTAAAATCCCCACACAACCATATGTGGCAGGTGGGTTTAAAATGCTGTAAAAGAAGATAAAATGAAAGTCATTAAAACAACCTTCATAAGAAACTTAAAACCACAGAAACAACATGCAATATGAAGTTGCTGTAGAATTTATGTATAGTTAAAAGAAACAAATAGGCTTTTCATCCAATCAACCACTTGGCAATCTGACCATTAGAATAATTGTTTTTTGGTGAACTGATTTCAGCAAATTAATTTCCATGGAATTGACCTTGAGCACTGCCCCAACTTGAAAGGATAAAGTTAGTAAAAGAGAAAAAGAAAGTGCATGATAGAAGCACATATCTCTTTCACTCCATTCCAAGATGGTAAATGAATTTTGGGGAAGGAATAGAAAGCATGTTAAATCAGACAAGGTAATGAGGTTTAAAATGAGAAGAACCAACTCTAAGCAACTAAAATGAGTTTGTTGAAATACTGAAAGAGATGGAAAAGTCATGAAATACGTTGAGATGCCATTAAAGGAAACATTATTTAGCTGCTTCATGAGGCTCAGAGGGCGCAATTAAAATCAATGATTGAAAAATGATTCAACCTTTTTGTATCCACAAAAGCTAAGATTTCTCTATAATCAAAAGAAATCATTTGGAAGTGGGAGCAAATGTGATTTGACCAAGTTTAGTAGAGCAAAATTCAATGATTTGTAAAAAAAAAAAAAAAAAGTTCCATTCTTTTATTTTATTTACTAAATTTTCCTACCTTAATAAGGTATCATGTTTCATTGCAATTTGAGAATTGTTTAAATGTACTTATTAATTTAAGATATGAAGAAATAGGCTGTTTCTGCTTATTATCCCTTAGAGGTGATGCAGAAAAATCCCTTTTTCCTTGTGCATTCATTCTCTGCAAGGCCATTTCTCTGGTGCTTCTGCCAGAGTTTTTTAAAAGCAAGATAAAAAGGTATTGTTGGACTGCTTCCCCACTGCAGAGATACACAATGCTCAAGCTGGTGTCAGTACTCGCTGATGTCAGTACTCACTCTTGTCATACATTTCTGCATTACTAAATATGCATAATTGTGGTGATAGGATCATCTATGTATTTAGGTCTGTTTTTAATTGTGTTATAAAATTCAAGTGGGTGGGCATAGTGTCATTGTGAATTATCATCTAACATCTAACATACTAGCAGATGTATGTACTTACTTAGCTTTATGTTATCAAACTGCCGCCCCAGAATTTAAATTTTTTAAATGTTATGCTTTGTCCTCATTTCCTTAATACAAGTAATGTAGCCAAGAGAAAAGTTTTATAATTTGACTTGTCATTTGGAAATGTACCCAAGGCTAGGGGATCAGTTTTGGCTTACAGGGTGTCTTTGTAGCTTCCCTGGGGAGTTTTTTTTGGTGTGTGGGAGAGGCAATGATTTTTCGGGGGAAATCTATAACTTTATCTTTGGTTTATTCTCTTCTCTTAATTGATCTTTTGCCATGCTTTCTCCATTAAAGGATTCTCCATCCTCGACATTGACTGCAAAGGATTGGAGAAAATGTATCCCTCTATTTGCCAGTTATAACCTTGATCACTTTAGTAAATACTCATATACAAATATTTCAAAGAAGTCTTAAGGATCTGTTTATTTTAGGTCTCCAGTAATAAAATTAAAATTGCACTCTGTGAAGGATCTCAGATATGAAAGCCTACTATTGAATAATTATTCTAACCCTCAATCTGTAAATGATTGTATAGTTTCACTGGCTACACTATTATGATGTCTATAGACAGATGTTTTCTAGGCCAGGGGAGTGTCTTCCACTTGAATAATTCTTTCTTAGGATTACTTCTGTCTGCCTACCCTACCTCCCATCCCTTGCCTTTGATTTTTCAACTTCCTCTCACATCACAAAATCTCCTGCTTTTCAGGCCCAATATTCTTCCAATTAAGAGTTAACACTATCCAGCCTCTATCTGGAGCCTTTACAGTTTACAACTTGCATCATCCCAGCTTGTGTTGTTAGTCAGAGATATTTTATCTTCTTATGACCTGTATCTCTGAGAGAAGGAGTTCATGACAAACTTTGAATGCCAGGAAAGGAGGTAAAGAGAAAAGACTGTTTGTAATCCTGCACTATGCACTGCATTTTATGTTCTTTTTAAAAAAATTTTGGTCACCCTGAATGTCTAGATAGATCAAATATATCTTACACAGATCTGATTAGTCTCTACTGGCTTTTCAAATAAGACTCGTAATCCCCTTGCTATTATAAAATTGGCCTCATTATGTTCAAAGAGTACTGAAGCCCTTCCCGACCTTGAGCTCTCTTTCAGAGTATTTTCTGTTAACTTGGTATAACAATTTGCTGTGCTCAAATCCTAGTTCCCAAATTTCTTCCCTGCCTACCTGGCAGAGAGTGGGTATGAATGTCCTTCTTAAACAGTCAGCTGGATGTGCTACATTTAAAATTCTTCATGTGTTTTTAAGACTTTTTCAAGTTTCTTACATTACTGCAGCCAACAGTTGAGGTCATGTTGAAATAAATTACAGAGGAGGATGTTTTGATTCTTTTCCATTTCTGTTAGCAGCAACTACAGCACTGGAACATGAGCTAGAAGCTCATTGAACTATGCTAATCAACTGAGGAAGACTTCTTCTTCTATAGTTATCTTTCTTATTGATAAAAATTACCTGCTCTCTCTATAAAAGTCCTAGTGTATGAGGAGTGGAAAGCCATTCTTTTTTAGCAAGAGCATGTTTTATTGCGCTCTTATTTTGAAATATCATCCCTCCTAAAAATAGGTAAAGTATTGAAATTTTTCTGGTTGAGATGATTTTGTAAGCACAAGTGCTTAATATTCTACCTCCTAGATTCCTATGAAAATTTCTAGCAAAATTTGAATGAACAGAAAATATATAAAATGATAAGAAATACTCAAAATCTTAAAGAAAGGCATTTATCTCTCTATGGTGAGATTACTGTGAATTTCATCTCCCTTTTATTTTATTTTGAAAATTTTCTACTTTCATAAAAATAAGACAAGTCCTCTTAATGCTAAGACATGGATTTAAGAATCATTAGAAAGTGGAGAAAATAGTTGCCACCAATTAGATAGAACCAATATACTCATATTGTTAATGCATAAAAATATTAGCACAAGTCAACAAAATGTATGGGGTTGAAACAAAATGTATGTATGTATTCAAAACTGTATAAAAAATAGGACTTCGTTAGGAAATAATGACTATAAGTGGGTATATTTTCAACCTCAGGTATAATACAATGCTAATTAAAATGATGTACTATTATTTTTCAAAAATTATTTTCAAAATTTTAAAAATTTGTACCCAGTATTGTGGGGATGCAATGAATTGTCATACTCGAACTGTAGCATAAATTGATCATAGTTTTTGGGAGGAAAACTAGGCAAACTACCAAAAGACTTAAAAGTGATCATAAACATTTGCCAATAGATAAAACTCTATGATTTTATTCTAAAAAGGTAATTAGAAAAACATACAAGAATAAACCTAGACGCATTTGCATTAAGTACAAAAATGTATCAACTTTCTTGGTTTTTAAGACATGAGTGTTAAATAAAATATAATAATGATTTGATAGATTTATTTAATAAAAATACTGTTTTAAGACATGTGGTATGGAAAATATTCACAATATGATAAAAATGAAAAAATACAAAAAGTAAACATTACTATGTATGGTATGATTCAATTTTAGGGGTATTTACTCAAAGAGACAGAAAAAGAAAAGACTGAAACATTACATACGGTTTTCTATGAGTGATGATATGGATTTATGGATAATTTTGTATATACTATAGAGATAATACAAAGAATTGCATTGTGAAGTCAGATGCACATAAAATCAGAAGTTTTACCCAATGTCAAATTCAGGCGGTTGTGAAGCACAGACCAAGCATGAAAAGTCCAGTGCTGTCAACACAGATCCCTTTTATCTTGCTGTTCTAGTAGGTGCTGTAATGTAGATTTAATATATGAGACATTTAAAGGCTATATATGGCCATCACTTACACAAAAAGAAACTGTTTTAATCATGAAAACATCTCCATTTTGTACTCCAATATTTACAAAGCTTATATGACATTTTCCAGGGAACCATGCTTCGTAAGTCAACAGATTCCAGGATTTTTCCTATAAATAATATTACACAGACCTGGCATATCCTGCCGAAACCATTCCATAAATGTGGACAATCTCCTAGTGACTATGACATTTGTGTGTTTGCCAAAAGATTTTTAGTTGGCTTGCTTACAAGGAGATTCTTCTGGTTTTCTTTTATTTGTTTTATGAGACATTCACCAGTAAAGAACATGAATGGATTGCCTGCAATCCTTTCTACAAAACAAATAATTATTGGATTGCTTTGGGGAGTTATACATGTTTTTTTTTTTTGGTTTTTTTGTTTTTTTTTTTTTTTTTTTTTTTTTTGAGACAGAGTCTCGCTCTGTCGCCCAGGCTGGAGTGCAGTGGCCGGATCTCAGCTCACTGCAAGCTCCGCCTCCCGGGTTTATGCCATTCTCCTGCCTCAGCCTCCCGAGTAGCTGGGACTACAGGCGCCCGCCGCTTCGCCCGGCTATTTTGTATTTTTTAGTAGAGACGGGGTTTCACCATGTTAGCCAGGATGGTCTTGATCTCCTGACCTCGTGATCCGCCCGTCTCGGCCTCCCAAAGTGCTGGGATTACAGGCTTGAGCCACCGCGCCCGGCCGAGTTATACATGTTATAAACGTCATGCACATGTACCCTAGAACTTAAAGTATAATAAAAAAAAAATTCTTTCCAGTGATAGGCACTGTAATAAGTATTTCATATATAGACTCTCATTTACCACTCATAATAATACTGTGGTGGAGGTGCTAGTATTTATCTCTATTGGAGATGAAGAAGCTGATGCTTGTAATGATTCATTACTTCCAACATGATCACAAATCTAAAATGTTTTGGAGCTGGAAGTCAAACAAGCACAGTCCTATCCCAGGTTGACATTCTTTACCATTGTGGTCACTGTTCATTTTATTTATTTGAGAAAAGTCCATGGCATATTTCTATTTCTGTGAAGATGAAGTACATATATGTTTCCTTTTCTTCTAGCTAAACACAACTAAAAACTATGGACGTTATATATAAAATAAATGTTAAGAATACTCTGAAATTTGGAGAGAAGGCTGAACCTCAAATAATACAAATGCCAGAATTTCACACCCATGCACATAATAGAAAAACTTGTGAAAATAACAAAGAAAAATCTTAAGAAAGGCCAAAGAGACACAATCTTACGTATAATAAAAAATGATTTCAATAACGTCAGATTTCCTATCAGAAATCCTGGAGGCCAGAACAAAGTGGCAAAACATTTGTCAAGTGCTGAATGTAAACAACTAATCGAGAATCTTATGTCTAATAAAATTATATTTAGGAATAAAGGGGATATCAAGACATTCTCAGATGAGGAAAACTAGATAATTTGTTATAACTCAGACTTACTATAAAGAAATGATTAAATGAAGTTTTAAAAATGAAAATAACATTATAATAGAAGACATTTTGAAACATTAAGAAAGAAGAGAGACCAATGGAAGGAGAAAAAAATACGAAGAAATACATTACCCTTTTTTTCTGAGTCTTATAAATATGTTTGACAGTTGAAACAAAATATGTAACACTGTCTGATGTGGTTCTAAATGTATGTAGAAAAATATTTAAGCCACTTACATTATAAAGGGTGGAGGGAAAAGAGACGCGAATGGAGATTGATAAAAGGTTAAAGGGCTATAAAAGTTTTTCACAATTCATTTGAACCAACAAAATGATAAAACCAGTCAACAAGAATGTTATGTAATACCCAAAACAGACAAAAATGCCTTAAAAAGAGATAGCTTAAGTGTACTATAAATAAATCAAAATGCAATTCTGAAAAAAAAAAAAATCAAGGGATCAATAGGGAGGCAGGGAAAAACAACAGAGAAATAAAAACCAGTGAGAACAAACAGAAAACATCCAAAAGAAAAAAAAAGTGACAGGGTTAAGCCATAACATGTCAAGAAGTATATTACATGTAAATAGTCTAAATAACACCGATTAACAGATGAAGTTGATTATAAAATATGATCTAAATATGTACTGTCTATTAGAAGTTCTGTTGAATATAATGAAATATATAGGTCAAAAGTAAAAGGATAAAACAAGATATATTGCAACCAGGCGCAGTAGCTCTTGCCTGTAATCTCAGTATTTTGGGAGGCCAAGGCAAGAGCACTGCTTGAGGTCAGGAGTTCAAGACCAGCCTGGCCAACATGGTGAAACCCTGTCTTTACTAAAAATATAATAATTAGCTGAGCGTGGTGGCACATGCCTGTAATCCCAGATACTTGGAAGCCTGAGGCACAAGAATCACTTGAACATGGGACGCAGAGGTTGCAGTGAGGCGAGATCACACCACTGCACTCCAGTCTGAGTGACAGGGTCAGACCCTGTCTCAAAAAATGAAAAAAGATTTACTGCACAAACATTAAACAAAAAGAGACTATATCAATGTCAGATTAACTAGACTTCAGAACAAAGAAAACAACAAAAGACAGAGAAGGATGTTATATAATTATAAAAGAGTCAGTCCTCCCATAGAAATTCAAAACGTTAATGCACCAATTAACAGAGCTTCAAAATATGTGAAGAAAAAACTGAATGAACTGAAGGAAAAAGTAGAGGAAACCAACAATTACATTTCAAGACTTCAACACCTTACTTTGTAATTGATAGAACTAGTAGACAGTAAATATTACTAATATAGTTATAGTAGATGTGGATATATATATTTCTCATGTATCTCTCATACATAATATGTATTTTTCATATAATATATCATATATATCATTTATGACATATATCTCATAAAAATATATATAATATGTCATATATCCCATATATCATGTATGTTTATGATACAAGATATATATGACATATAAGATATAGGTATAGAAGATATAGATATAAGAGAACTCAACAACACTATCAACCAACAGGATCTAATTGATATTTATAGAACACTTCACCCAACAACAGCAGAATAGAGCCTTTCTTTTTTTTTTTTTTTTTTTTTTTTTTGAGACAGAGTCTCGCTCTGTCGCCCAGGCTGGAGTGCTGTGGCCGGATCTCAGCTCACTGCAAGCTCCGCCTCCCGGGTTTACGCCATTCTCCTGCCTCAGCCTCCCGAGTAGCTGGGACTACAGGCGCCCGCCACCTCGCCCGGCTAGATTTTTGTATTTTTTAGTAGAGACGGGGTTTCACCGTGTTAGCCGGGATGATCTCGATCTCCTGACCTCGTGATCCGCCCGTCTCGGCCTCCCAAAGTGCTGGGATTACAGGCTTGAGCCACCGCGCCCGGCCAGAATAGAGCCTTTCTAGTGTCCACACAATGTGTCAAAAGAACCACTACATTCTGGTGTATAAAAAGAGGCTCAAAAAATTTAAAATAATTGAAATCATTTAGAATTGTATTTTTTTCATGTATTTGCGACTAGAATAAAAACAAACTAGATAGTAATAGCAATAAAAAGAACAACCAAAAAAAAAAAATCTGTAAAATCTGGAAACTAAACAATACGCTTACAAATAATCCACGTCAAAGAAGTCCCAAGGGAAATCAATTTTAAAATACATTGAAACTGAAATTATCAATGCAATATACCAAATTTGTGTGGCAAAATTAAGGCAGTGCTGAGAGGAAAATGTATAGAATTAAATGCACAGATTAGAAAAAAGAAAAAAACCTTAAATCAAGAATCTAAGACTCCATATTAAAAACTTAGAAAAAAAAAGATCAAACTAAAGGCAAAGAAAGAAGAAGAAAGATAATACAAGCAGAAATCAATAAAATTGAAACAAAAACAATAGAGAAAATCAATAAAACAAGAAGTTGGTTATTTAAAAGTAGGGTAAGGTTGACAACTTCTACAAAGACTGACAAATAAAAGAGATAAGACAGAAATTGCCAATATTAGAAATGAAAGAGGGGATATCTAGAGCCTGCAGACATCAGTATGATAAGAAATGATACTACCAAAACAAAAACAAAAAAACAAAAAAAACTCTACACCTGAAATTAGACCACTTAGAGAAGCATCAGTTAGTTCCTTAAAAACACAAATACAGCCGGGCGCGGTGGCTCAAGCCTGTAATCCCAGCACTTTGGGAGGCCGAGACGGGCGGATCACGAGGTCAGGAGATCGAGACCATCCTGGCTAACACGGTGAAACCCCGTCTCTACTAAAAATACAAAAAAAAACCCTAGCCGGGCGAGGTGGCGGGCGCCTGTAGTCCCAGCTACTCCGGAGGCTGAGGCAGGAGAATGGCGTGAAACCCGGGAGGCGGAGCTTGCAGTGAGCTGAGACCGGCCACTGCACTCCAGCCCGGGCGACAGAGCAAGACTCCGTCTCAAAAAAAAAAAAAAAAAAAAAAAAAAACACAAATACACAATTCTCCCAATATAGTAATTTGAATAGTTCTAAAACTATTAAAGACACACAAATGTTACATTTATAATTTAAAAGCACTCCAAAAGGAAATATAGCCAAGATATTTCATTGGAAAATTCAACAGCTTAAAGAAGAATTTCTATACAATCTCTTTCAGAAAAAAGAAAATGAGGGAGCATTTTCCAATTCATTTTACAAAGCTATTAATGCACTGATTCCAAAGCAGACAAAGTCAGTACGGAAAAATAAAATTGCAGACCAATGTCCTTCATAAATATAGATTCAAAACTAACACAAATAGAAGAAATAGAATTCAGCAATATATAAAAAGAGTTATACACCAAGATCGAGTAGATATTATTTTAGGGATGCAAAAATGCTTCAATATTTTAAAATCATCAATATAAGCCACTATATTAATAGGCTAAATATTTTTTTGAAAATCACATGATTGTATCAATTCACGCAAAACAATATATTTCACTTAATTCAATACTCTTTTAGAAAAAAAAACAAAACTCTCAGAAAAATAAAAATAAAGAAAACCTCTTCAACTTGATAAAAATATGTAAAAAATATTACAACTAACATTGTATTTAATGGTGAAAGAATATATGCTTTACTTCTAAGATGAGAAGCAAGGAAAAGTATCTATTCTCACTACCTCATTCAACATAGTACTGGAAATTCGAGCAATAAGGCAAGAAAATAAAATAAAATGCATATATCAATAGATTAAAAATGAAGAAAAAATGATCTCTACTTGCAGATGACATGATTGTTTAAGTAGAAAATCCCAAGAAATCTATAAAATATTTCCTAGAGCTAATAAATAGGTTCAGCAAGACTTCGGGAACACAAGGTAAAAATACAAAAATTAATAGTATTTCTATATTCTAGCAATGAACATGTGGACAGTGAATTTAAAAATAAAAATAGCGTTTACAGTCTTAAAAATAAAATTAAGGCTGGGCGCGGTGGCTCAAGCCTGTAATCCCAGCACTTTGGGAGGCCGAGATGGGCGATCACGAGGTCAGGAGATCGAGACCATCCTGGCTAATACAGTGAAACCCCGTCTCTACTAAAAAACACAAAAAACTAGTGGGCGAGGTGGCGGGCGCTTGTAGTCCCAGCTACTCAGGAGGCTGAGGCAGGAGAATGGCGTAAACCCGGGAGGCGGAGCTTGCAGTGAGCCAAGATCCGGTCACTGCACTCCAGCCTGGGCGACAGAGCGAGACTCCATCTCAAAAAAAAAAAAAAATTAGATTAAATTAAATTAAATTAAATCATAAAAATAAATAGCGATTGATGTATTTTGAAGAGACGGATACTTGACCTTAGATTCAATATTCAGTATTTTTTTAACTTTTGTTTTAGGTTTGGGGACACAATTGAAGGTTTGCTACCTAGGTAGACATATGTCATGGGGGCTTTGTACATATTATTTCATTACCCAGGTATAAAGCCCAGTACCAAATAGTTATCTTTTCTGCTCCTTTCCCCCCTTCCACCCTCCACCCGCGAATAGAACCCAGTGTCCATTGTTTCCTTCTTTGTGTTCATAAGTTCCTCTTATTTAGCTCCCACTCATAAATGAGAATGTGAGGTGTTTGGTTTTCTGTTCCTGCATTAGTTTGCTGAGCATAATAGCCTACAGCTCCATCCATGTTCCCACAAAAGACAAGATCTGGTTCTTTTTTTATGGCTGCACAGTATTCCATGGTGTATATGTATATTTTCTTTATCTCATCTGCCATCAATGGACACTTAGGTTGACACCACATCTTTGCTATTGTGAATAGTGCTGCAATGAACATTTGTGTACATGTGTCTTTACGGTAGAATGATTTATATTCCTCTGGGTATATACCCAATAAAGGGATTATTGGGTAGAATGGTAGTTCTGCTTTTAGCTCTTTGAGGAATCATCATACTGCTTTTCAATGGTTGAACTCATTTACACGCTCAACAACAGTGTGTAAGTGTTCCCTTTTCTCAGCAGTCTTGTCAGCATCTGTTATTTTTTGACGTTTTAATAGCCATTCTGATTGGCTATTCAAATTCATTTTGAGAAGGTGTTAAACCAGTTGTAGATTATCTTCATCTCATCAAGTCTCATTTGTGAGATTTAAGAGAGCAGGCCCAGGGTAGCCTTTGCTTTGGGGTAGGTTAGCCCTACTTACTAGAGTGCTAACCCCTGGTATTATTGAGTGTTAAAAGCATTAAACTACATGTTTACACCTTGGTTCACTAGAAATTAAATATCCACTAGCCCTGTATGAGCTGTAGGGCCTGTTTAGTTAACAGGTCCCCAGTCACACCTTGCCTGTCCTTATAAACTTTCATTCAATATATATGTGGCTCAGAATCCACAAAAGTTTCACTGTAACCCATAGGCAGATTACTAGAGCTTTTTCTCAGCATATATCCCTCCTTTCTGGTGTTGTGCTACATACATCATCTTAGCCTTCAAACACATGATCTTTCTCAAATCAGTGAGGCTAGCATTCTCTGCTTAGATTGCCTCTCTCTATGTTGAGACCTGAAAGTGCTTCAAAGGATAAAATAAGTGTTATTTTAGAATTTACATTGTTTTACTTCTCTCAGGTGGGTTGCATGCTGTCCAAAGCCTGAAAAAAATATTTTTATATATTTGGCTTAGTATTCTAGTTGTTTATGGCAGAAGAATCTAATAGCAAATCTAATATTATGGCCATATGCAGACTTTCAGAGGTGGTTTTAAGTAAAATAAAATTGAATGCTAATTATTAAAACGATTAGAAATGTGCTTGCTTCTTATTAGTGTAAAATTATTGATCAGATTTTTTATGGCAAGAAAAATTGACTCATTTGTTTCAGTATAAATATCTTGAAAAGTGAGAAGAGACTTTATGAAGCCTAATTGGAGAGCCCTGAAATTTTACATACAATTTTATTTTTGTTCCTATATGGATATATGTAGATTTAGAGCTACATATTCTGGTATCAGTCTGAGTGCCTTCAGGAGGTAGAATCTCCATAGCAGATTAAACAGGGAAAAGTTAATATAAATAATTATTTAACTATAATAAAAAGTTAACTATATGATATAAGAAAACTCAATATGGTACCCTAGGGATAAGGGAGAGTACCCTAGGAAGGACAAACTTCGAAGATATTCAGTACTTGCTGGAGAAGGCGTGATTCCACGCATTGGGCAGCTAATAGTTTTGCTGGTTTGGCCAAGTTAGAGTTGGTTTCCAGTTATTGGGTGAGCAGAAAGTAAGCGCAGCTAGGGAGAAGAGGGTTTGGAGCCTTTCCAGAACACAGGCAAGTTGTGCAGGCTCCACAGAGGGAGCAAAGTCTCATTGGACACCTCTTGGAGGGAAGAAAGGCCGACTGTGAGTAGGATTGCCCTAGGAATATGGGTGCCATCATGGGCGAGATGTCCTTGAGTGTGTAGTAGGGACTAGGTTTGGGTAATGGTTTGGACAGGAAGGCTTTGGGTGATGGTTTTGGAATGAGAGGGCAGCTGAAAGGTTATTGTCAAGTTAAATGTCAATGTTACTGATGAACTATGCACTTCGGGACGTCGCTCTGGCGTAGAGCTGCACTGAATATTCTTACACCCATAGGGCTAACCCATGAAGCAGTAGACAAAAAGAGGAGTGTCACTTCTTCCTGCCATGTCCCACCAGCGACCCCTACTGAGAAAGTTTAACATCGCACTCACTGTAAAGGAGAGATGTTTAAGAGTTTCTTTTATTATTACAGGACAAATATTGAAAGGTAAATTGGTATCTGAGAGTCAATACACTTATAACTGAAACACCTGGTTATTTATTGAATATGTAGGTCAAAAGCACACTCTTTTCATACCAAAATAAATTGTGAGCTCTATGGCCTCGACCGGTGGTGTTTAGGCTACACATTAAAAATGAGACCTACATTGATCCACCGGAAAGCTATCATGTCATATTTATCAGGTTTCTATTATAAATTAGGTTATAGCATATGATCTTTTTTACTATATAATCCTTTAAACAGCAGCTATAAACTTTCAGCACAGATTTTTTTTCTGTTAAATTCATTAGAGTCTTCTGTGTGTGTGTGTTTCAGTTCTTTTCTTTTTTAGCTTAAAATTTTCTCACACTGTAGTAAACAAATCAGTTTCCAAAATTTTATATAATTCAATAATTATGTTTGTGGGGCCCCAGATTAATTTGCTTTTTTTAAAAAAATGAGGATCATGAGAAAGGAATTTTATTTTTCATGTCGATGCCTCAAATTTCCTTTTGAGCCTTTGCCCAAGATCCATTTAAGTAGGATTATGCAAAGGCACAGAATAATGTGGTCCAGTTTTGAAACAGGCAATATAAAGAATCATAAGGAACTCCTCAGAGTGGGAAATAATTTTTTATGCAACAGATAAAATAGCTTTAAAAAGAGAAAGGCGTTATTTGGTACATTTAAACTGTGAGTCATGTTTAAGCATCTATATCTTCTGTATAAAAACAAATATAATTTTATATTTTGTATAGAATTACTTGAAATATGTATTTCATTTGGCATTGCTTGAAGCTGTGTTCTTTATGTACTATTTCTACCAAGAATTTAATTCAACACACTGAAGCTCATGTTTGAAATATACTATAACCATTGCTCAAATGATATAAAATTCTAGCAAATTAAAAGAAAAATCACTCTTACAGCCTCAAAACTGTCATTCCAGACTGGATTTTTTTACCTTCTGTTTTGGCAGTTACATTTCTCACTTGTAATATAAATCTCTAATTCCTTTAGACAGGTCATTAGCTTCAACACAGATAGCATCATTAGGATAATTTATCAACCATCCAAGCCAAAGGGAAGTGAGAATTTGTAAGAAATTGGGCTGAGTTAGGGATGAAGAGCAGGTCTGATGAAAATTGATTTGAAGCATGAAAAACTGCTAGAAATTTTAATTTGTCAAATTAAAATTAGATTTGAAGACTTTTCCTAAACCTAAAGAAAATGAAAGTAAAACAGAATCACTGGCATTACTGGAAATAACTGAAATTACTCATTGTAGTCATAGAATGAAAGTTTCTTAACGTTGACCATCTAAAGTAAATTCCTTCCAATGGAAATGTTCATTGAGATGAATGGAATTTTTCAATAGACTATTTCTAGTCTAAATCTAGTAATTCTTCAGGAATGTAAGATCTATTAAGTAAGTGCTGTTTTCTTATAGCAAATAGTTTTTATTTGTTCTATTTGTCTGTGTGTGTGTGACAGAGAGAGATTGCATCTTATGTGTAACATTTACTGACTATCCTGCTGTTGTGTGACTTGTGTGGTTCTGGGCTATGAAATCTGAGCAGGACCATCACTTGTCCATCCTATGTGCACACCATTTAGAAATCTAGTGCCCTATTGGGCACTCTAATCACATTAGATCACAATTAATTATTTAGCCATGTATGGATAATAAAAAATACTCCTTCAGGCACTTTTTGTGTGTCATTTGCTTATATCACTTAAGATTTGACAATTCAGAAGACACTTGGTTTATGTAATATGAAATCTATTTGGTTTTACTCAAGGAAATAAAAATACTGAGTAATGCAAGGGGCAACTGTTTGGGGGCACCATACCTGGAAACATACGTTTAAAATAAAGGCATAAGCTGGGTCTTGTTTGCTCATTTTGTCTCGCAGTTGACAAAGGAAATGCTAACTTTGCGTACCATCAGTTCTTCTGGGAAAGAGCTGTTCTTCCTATCAATGCTTAGTACCTAGATGGACATCAATAAATATGTATGAGTTATGAATGAATGAATATCTCTTTTGAATCATATTTGATTTTTTTCTTCATAGCAGTAGGGATAATTTTATACTGATTCATTTACAACGTCACATATGTCTTGTGACCAATTGTTTACACTTAAATATACAGCAAGGTTTGAGATTTATTCTATTATCTGGATTGCAGTGAATTCAATATCTTGGGGGCCATTTGATCTCAGTAACAGACTTAATGTTTTTAAGGGCACTTTTTAAACACTCAGGCTATCTAAGCATTTCATAAGGATTAATTTCATTAATCCATACAAAAAAACCATGATGTAAGTACTATTATTATTATACACATAAAAACCAATGTACAAAATTGAAGAAGCTTTTGACAACAGCACAGCTGATATTGTGGTGAATCCTGTGTATGAACTGAATGGTCTGACTCCAGCATCTGCATATTAAATACTCCATGGTATTGCCTTCTTGGAGATTGCTTCAGAGAACAGGCCATGTGCCCTCTTCTGAAAAGAATTGCCTCATAAAGTGCCACATGTAGACATTTGTGGATTTTAATAACAATTAGGTTATATCTCTACCTTTCATCTGTGTTCACTCATCTTTTAAAACTTCAGATTCCATAAATTATAGCTATGTAACACTCTTGTGGACTTTTAGAAACTCAATGTTCTGTGTGAAGCAAGTGTTTAAACCTCTCTATTCCTATCTGGGTGAACTCTATGTAGAAGGTAGAATCTTTGTGACTGGATTATTAGAAGAAACAGTTTTGTTGTTGTTGTTGTTGTTGTTGTTTGTTATTTTTTGAGATGGAGTTTTGCTCTTGTTGCCCAGGCTGGAGTGCAATGGCATGATCTTGGCTCACCACAACTTCTGCCTCTCGAGGTTCAAGCGATTCTCCTGCCTCAGGCTCCCGAGTAGCTAGGATTACAGACATGCACCACCATGCCCAGTTAATTTTGTATTTTTAGTAGAGACGGGGTTTCTCCACGTTGGTCAGGCTGATCTCGAACTCCTGACCTCCAGTGATCTGCCCACCTCCGCTTCCCAAAGTGCTGGGATTATAGGTGTGAGCCACTGCACCCAGCCAGAAGAAACAGTTGTAAGCAACGTCCTGTCTCTGTGATTTAGTGAAATTTGAAATGAATGCAGAGAATATTTCTACACTTAAGCAGAAGAAAGAAAAAATACCATTAAAAAACAGAACAACAACCTAAATGGATTCAGATGGATAAATAGATAGGTAGGCAGATAGATAAATGGAAGTTGAGAGAGAGAGAGGACCCAAGTTTGATAAGTATTTAGACACAAAGAAAGGAGAATAGAAGGTGGGGGGTGATTTATGGCAAGTCAAAAAGGGGAAAAAAGTATTTGTGTTCTAAAATTATTTTCTCTCCAGATTGCTGAACATATTTATTTTCGGTCTTTATTCATAAATTTTAATTCAAGGTGCCCAGATTCCTGGAGACTTTAAAGAGCATAATGTCTATCCTTCAGTGAGAGAAAGCATGTGGTTTCTATTTCTGGTTGTGAACCTGAGGAAGTTACATTGCTGGCCGTGTTTCCGTGTGAAAACTAGTGATTTAGAAACATTCTGAAAACCTCAGCAAGAGTCATCAGAACAACACTAATTACCAGATTGACCCTTCTTATTTTCTTTTGCCTTAAGATCCAACTTATTGAAGTAGAATATCCTCCTACTCCCAGTCTCAGGGAGGAGACTACTTCCCCCAAAACTTTTAGTATGGCTGTGCACAGCAGCTTCTCCACATGGGCAGTCATGCATTGGAGAATTACTGGGCTCAGGATTTAAGGAAATTTTAAAGTCCCACTGAACCAATTCACTTTTTTTTTTTTTTTGAAACGGAGTCTCGCTCTGTCGCCCAGGCTGGAGTGCAGTGGCCGGATCTCAGCTCACTGCAAGCTCCGCCTCCCGGGTTCCCGCCATTCTCCTGCCTCAGCCTCCCAAGTAGCTGGGACTACAGGCGCCCGCCAACGCGCCCGGCTAGTTTTTTGTATTTTTTTAGTAGAGACGGGGTTTCACCGTATTAGCCAGTATGGTCTCGATCTCCTGACCTCGTGATCCGCCCGTCTCGGCCTCCCAAAGTGCTGGGATTACGGGCTTGAGCCACCGCGCCCGGCCCCAACTCACTTTTAAGTGCCATACTCGGTCCCTGGCCCATGCTAAGGGCTATCTTAACATGTCTTTACTGTCTTCCTCACTCCTGAACTGAGGGAGGACTTTTCATCTTTGGGAGAGCTCTGATTTCTTGGAAAGATTTTCTCTCATTACATGGAAATCTGTACTCCTGTGAGTTTCACTCACCAGTCCTAGTTTAGTCCTCAACTACATAAGGTAATCCTAATTTTTCTTCCATCCACCAGGTGTTCAAATATTGAAAAGGAGATATTAGTATCACTTGATAAGCATTAATTGAGAACATTCTATGTGCCAGACACTGCAGTAAGGACTAAGAGCTTAAAAATAAAGAAAACACAATCCCTTTCCTGAAAGGTATCCTGGGGTAAGGTAGGAGGGGGAAAAGTGACCCACTATAAAAATACAGCCTAGGCCTGAGCAAGTGTCCTTTGTCAGAGGGCTTCTAAGAAGAAGGAATGCTTGAGCTGAATTGCAGACAGCAGATGATCTATTTGGACAAAAATGTTAACGTCAAATAAGCTACTCTGAGCAAAAACATGCAGTCGCGAGAACATCTGGATTCAAGTGGTTAATTGTAGCTTTCCTCATTGAGAGAAAGTAAGTTAGGGAAAGGTCTGATTCTAGGAGAAAGCAGTAAGTTGACTTTGTTCTATAGGCATGAGCAGTCTTTAGATTGTTAAAAGCAGAGAAGTGACACAGTGAAATCTGCCTTTAAGTTTCATTTAATTCGATCACATAGTCATGCCTTATCTTTCTTGGATTAGATATACCCAGTTCTTTAACCACTTCCCAAATGACACAGTTTGTCCTCTCACCATTTAGCCACTCTTTTTGGGAAAAAAAAAAAAAAAAGTCTTTATTTATATAACTAGTCTGGAAAATCAAATCCCTTCAAGGGGTGGGGAAATGTAAGAAATGTGTATAATGGTTGTAAATGAGACACTAGAGAGTGGTGAGGTTCACGGGAATTTTAATGCCTGTATTGCCTAAAGGTATGAATGTTTCCGCTTTTTCATTACTCTTTTGGCTGAGTAAATCCAGTGTGGGCTGGATTTGACTGGGCCTGCTATCTAATAATAATTTATGATATAATTTTTCTAAAGCAGAAGTCTCAGAACTTGACACAATATTCTTATTATGGTGTGTACAACACAGATTAAAAGCAGATAATCACCTCCTTTACACTTATCTATGTTTCTATTAATCTGGCCCACTGTTTAATGAACACTATACTTTCATGTTGTGCCATGCTATTTTTTCATTTCTCTTGCAGCACCATATCTTCCCATACTCTGCTGGAACAGTTCATTTTCTCAGTTAGAATTCAGTAACCCAGTATAATGGGGAAAACATCTAACTTGTAGTAAGAAGACCTGGCCTGTAGTTTTGATTCTGCTGTTTATAGGCTTTTTGATCTTCAAAAAAAAAAAAAAAAAAAGGGTGGGGAGGTGGTTGCTCTATGAGATGCCTTATTTTAAAAGATTATCTGGTACCTTCCTTGAGTCACCATATGTAATTGTTGTATGAGTGAAATAACATGTTTTGTACGTGGTTTATAAATTGTGAAGTGGGTCACAAATACTTTTCATTTTATTTATTTTTCTTGGTTAAATCTTCCTCTATTTGTTAGCTAACACTCCAGCTTGCCTTAAAAAAAAAAAGAAAAAATCCTCTCTTTCTACCTTTCCTTTAGTAAAACAAAAAGACAAAGTAATTTGCTGGCCCTGTGAATTGACTTTTTGGCTGTGTCTATTTGAAATCCCTGAACCTATCATTACATACAACACACATTCTGGATCATCTGAGTATAAAAAGTGATTTTTTAAAAAACAAATAAAAAGTGCTATTTGTTCATTTTGTTTTATTTACAAAAATGTTCATAATTCCTTAATATGAAATGTCACAAAACAATTTTGCAGATTCATTTCTGACTTAATCGAAATTCTGTTTTTAATTCACTTTATAATGTAAACCTATATATGTTCGGTGTACAGGATTTGCTTTGTTTTTGTTTTTGTTATTCATAGGAAATATAAGAAACAAAAATCCCTTTTGTCATGCATATATATGGAGTTAAGTACAATTACAGAATTTTCTAATTTAAGTGAATATGCTAACATTATTATGAAATATTCAGCATTGTCTTAGGGATCTAGCATAAATTTATATCTTATATCTTTAAGATGAGTTTCCCATTCTTGTCATATCATAAAGAGAATGCTACTAAAAGAATCTAGAATAAATATGATATTTCTCGACATTATTTTATGAATTTTCTATTCTTACAGTTTTATTTCATATTAGAATAAAATGGAAATTTATCAGATAAGACTGTCATAAAGGTTCATTTAACACCCAAAATGATATAACGCAGTAAAGGGGAAAATATACATTTGATTATTGATGCTAGTATTTTGGTGTGTTCCCTAGTTTATAAATATAGCAGTTGTCTTTTGTATTATCTTTATTTTAAAATGCCCCACAGGAAATATTGAAGTTGAATCATGAATAGTTATGTATTTTAAGCATGCAATGTCTAATTTCAAGTCAATTTGAGAGGATAAAAAGTTTAAATCATATAAATAAGTTAAAATGAGTGGTTTTCTCAATTTTAAACCATTGAGGGTTTAAATAATGCAACTTCCAAGGCCTAAAGAAAGGAATGACTTCCTGGCTACCTTACTAAATTCACACATTTGTTATACATTTAAGGTAAAGATAAGAAAGAGATTTCCGTGCAATTCCTCCTTTAAAAAAAAACAACAGCTAGTTCTACATAATGCCTCTCAATTATTTATTTACATACTCATTCAACAAAGAATTAACAAACACCTATTATGTGCCAGGCACTCTGCCAGGCACTGCAAACCTTCTCATGAGGAAGACATACACTTTTTTTCCTCATGAGCTGCTTTTCTGGCTAGGGAGATTGGCATTAAACAAATAATCCTCATTTCATTGTGACTGTGATAATGACATGTAAGAGAATCTACAGAGTGCTACATAAATGTAAATTAGGCAGACTTGACCTTGTTTGCATGTTAGAAAGACTTCTTAAGGAAGAGACCTTTGAGCTGGAATTAATGAAGGTGAGAGGTGAAGAAGCAATAATCTTGATGTGGGGATGAGCATGATAAATATGAAGAACCAAACAAAGCCAGTGTGGCTGAGGTCAGAGTCCACATGGGGAGGATGGCATGAAAATGCATTTATTTTGCTAATCTAAGGCTTAACTTAGTTCCATTCTGGGTTAGCTCTGCACAAGGTCCTAGAAATAGACTGATTATTAACATAGTCCATGGGGGAAATATGTCAAAACAGAACCCATTTTTAAGACAGCAATAACTTCTATTTCTGGCAGTTTGGTGGAATATATATACTGAATTACCCTCTTGTGTGAAACAATTAAAATACTGAGCTGACCTGGCACAACAAAATAAGAAAACTCAAAATTGAAAAAAAATATGAGATTGACAACCTCGGAAGATAAATTAGTCTTTCATTGTGATGGCTTCATGGGGTAAAGATATAAATAAAGACTAGGATGCTGGCATGATTCAGGGTCGGGGATCTAAAACTCCTGCAATAGATGCTAGCAGGCTGTCCCCTCAGTGTAAGATGATGTAACCCCTGCCAAGTGGAGAAATAGAGCCTGATATGGCTTGGAGTTGTGTTGAGGAAATCTATATTGAGAATCAATAACACTGAGTATCTTTCAAGAATTATGTTCTGAATTCACACACCCAGAATAGACTGATCAGCCTCAAGCTAATTGCACACTGCTCTGAATCAGAGGCTGCTCTAGAGACTGACTGAAGAAAGCCCAGAGTCTCTCCCAGGAACTCAACTTCAGCTTACATCTCGACAAATTCTCATAAACAAGGTTGAAAGAAAAATGCTTCACTTATAGTCAAAAATCACAAAACAGGCTGGGCACCATGGCTCACAGCTGTAATCCCAGCACTTTGGGAGGCCGAGGTGGGCGGATCACCTGAGGTCAGGAGTTCAAGACAAGCCTGACCGACGTGGAGAAACCCCGTCTCTACTAAAAAATACAAAATTAGCCAGGCATGGTGGCGCATGCCTGTAATCCCAGCTACTAGGGAGCCTGAGGGAGGAGAATCACTTGAACCCAGGAGGCAGAGGTTGCGGTGAGCTGAGATCACACCATTGTACTCCAGCCTGGGCAACAAGAGTAAAACGCCACCTCAAAAAAAAAAAAAAAAAAAAAAAATCATAAAACAAGTTCCTAAGAGTGAGAACCAGCAGAAACAACACAGAACTGAAACAGACCCACAGAGACTTCATATATTAGAATGATCAGACATGAAATATAAAATTATTATGCTAAATATTCTTAGAGAACTAAAAAGAATGAAAATGTGACCATAGAACAAGGGACCACAAAAACAAACAAAAATGACCAATCAGATTTGAGAAAGGAACAGCACAACACTACTAGAAATGATGCATATGGTAATTGAAATTAAAAACCACATGGACAAATTAAACCAGCAAATAGACTCACCTAAAGGAGGGAGGAGAGGCAGTCCAAAGTGTTGCTACACAGTTAGACATAGATATATCTGTCTCTCTCCATCTTTACATGTTTGTCTCTCTTGCCCTTGACCTAGTCTTACATGGTCCTATCCTGTTTGGCATTGGCTTTTCTTTGGGCCGAGGAAGCTACTCTTGCACTCAGGCTGAGTTGTTGAAGTAGGGATGGTTCTGCCACAGTTCTGCTCTGCTTGAGGTACATGGGTGAGTGCTACCAGTCTCTGCTTACCATCAAGAACCTGAGCCATTAGTGTCCCTGGGTGACAACTGAGTAGCAGAACTAAACGAGTCCTGTGGAGAGCTGCCCTCCTCTCCTGCTTAAGTGAGAGAAGAATTTTCATCCTATATAACCTGACAGGAATTTTCCCTCACAGGGTTTTGAACAGACTGATCCATGACCCATGGGACAGAAAACTGTGACTGACTGCTGACTCACTGTGATGTTTTTATGTACACAGTGGCCCAAATGCATTTCATGCTCTATTCTGTGCTGAGCTATTTTAAAAACCTGAATAAATAGGGCCTCTGTGGGAGATTTTAGGATCCTAGAAAATAGCATTTTGAATTATTACCTACTTTTATAATGTTCATGACTTAATGTTTCCCAAAGGATCTAAATTTTTCTCTATACGTATTTTCTGCTAAGTTGGAATCTGTTCTTGCATTGTCATATTTTCTTTGGCCAGAAGGATTCTGGGGGCAATTTGAAACCAATGCCTATATTCAGAGACCAGACTAAGACCACCAAGTATTTGAGAAACCTGACTTTAACCAGCAGATGCCCATTTGATCCCTTGAAGATAGTATGGATTTTTTTCAATTAATTTCTAAACTAATTTACTAATAATGCTATAATAAAGCCAGCCCATATCCAAAAAGGGTAGAATAATTTGCCAATTTATTTATTCATGTTCTGTGTGTAGTTCAACTGACCAGTACAATTATAAGTTGCGTATTTTTCAATATGGATATTTTTTAATATGTAGAATTATTGATAGGCTTGTTTCAAGAGAGACTAGGCTCATGTGATTGTAATCATAAGGGTCTATGCTTCCCTGACTATGGATACTTACATTTGAAGGTCAAAATGCAGTTAAGCATAAGAAATATCATTAAGTGTTACTAAATACAAAGCCTAAGTCAGGTACTAGCAGTGACTCAAAGAAACACTCCAGCCTTAAAGTGCTCAAGTACCTGACAATCTAATAACAGAAATATTTAAAATACATGTGATTAGTTGTGAGTTTTAAAAAGTCATTTTTAAGATTTTATTCATGTATTTAACTTTGTTATATTTAGTTCATCTTTCCATTCTTCTCCTTTCACCTTGAGTCCATTGAATATCTGGCCACTTCCAGATATTAACAAGATCACACAAGCAGAAGGTGAGACAGAATTTCATGTTATTAGACCAGGAAGAAGTGCATGTGTCTTTACCTGATCTCGCGTTAGGTGCTTCGCCACCTGCCCTCATCCCCAGCCTCCTGATGGAACACATGGGAGACCTGCTTATAGAGAATGCATTCCTTGAAGAGGGGCCAACTGGCAGCTTGTTCAGGGAAAACAGGTGATCTATTCAGGCAGCAAAAAACTGATTGATCTCCTTGCTCATTACACCCTTTTACCATCTGCCTCTGCCAAGAGATCAAAGAGTCATGAAAAAAAAAGGAGTTGGAGTGTAAAGTTGTCCTTTAAGTATTGGGGAGCCTGCTTTCTAAAAGAAGGAATAAGCCTGTTAGACCCACTTATAGAAGACAAGGAGAGCCAAAAAGGAGTTATAAATAGGGAGACCTGAATTTAAAAATAAAAAATAAGACATTTCCCATGATAGAAGCTTTCCGTTTAGCCCACCTAGAAATTAAGTAAACCACATTTGCCTAGAGGCATTGAACTAGGATCTGAGTTATCGTATGATAGGAATACTAAAGAAGGCATTCTAATACTAGGTAGAAGATGGAACTAGATAAAATTCTAGTTTATTAGGTAGAAGATGGGACTGATAAACTTCTAAATGTAAAGTTCTACAATATCTTTTTTTAAAAATAATATTTGTATCTCCCATTATCAAAGTCAAAAACGAAAGACAAAGAAGAAAATAAAAATGTCCTTAAAAAAATCACATCCCTTAAAAATAGTATTGTTACAATTGCTGTGTATCATTCTACACTTTTCCCCCTGTGCATTTCACTGATGTAGAAACTCCACATACAAAAATTCTTTTCAATAAAAATGGATTTTTATGACATTAAAGCTAATTTTTTACTTAAAATATAATGTACATCTTTCTTGATGAACAAATGAGCTCCACATCAAATAATTTAAATAATGCATAGAATTTCATGTGGTGAAACAAACTATTTATTTGCTGTTTTTAAACTTTTTTTCTATCTGCATTTTCCTGGAGTTTACAAATAATAATAGGATCATTTTTGACAAGAAAATAATCTTGCACATTCTTTGTAAGTTTTAAGTGGTTTGATTTGGTGCTTATAGAGTAAAATGAAATTCTTCTTTTTTAATGACTAAGGGATACACTTGAAGGCAAATAGTACCAACCCATTTCGGACTGGGAGATGCTATAAAAGGGAAGACTATTTGCTTTGCCTTCTGATTAATTGCCTAAGAGTTATATATTTTTCAGAACCCCATCTTACCTTGTATTTAATAACACTTCTATCCCTTTTAGCTAAATGTACTAAAAAGAGAAGATGTAGTGTCTAGGAATTTGATATTATTCTCAAATGGCATTGAATCTAAAATGGAAAGCTTTTTTTGAACAGATATGTTACATTTCTGGACTCTTCACTAAATCCTGGCCAGTCTAGAGGATGTGTAACAGGCAAGTATATATGTAGCACAAGGAAAAATCAATAAGCTGGGGACTTGGAATGGATTTTACTTTGCTACATTTCTAGGAAAAAGCAAAATCGTTGGCAATAGTCCTGAAAGAGAGTGTCTTAGCTGCTTTGTATTGCTGCAAAGGAATGCTTGAGGCTGGGTAATTTATAAGGAAAAGAGGTTTATTTGGCTCATGATTCTGAAGGCTGTGCAAGAAGCATGGTGCCAGCATCCGTTTCTGGTGAAGGTGTCAGGCTGCTTCCACTCATGAAGGGAAGCCAGTGCGTGCAGAGACCATATAGCAAGAAAGAAAGCCAAGAAGGAGAGAAGGGAGGTGCCACACTCTTTTAAATAAATAGCTCCTGCAAGAACTAAGAGAGTGAGAACTCATTCATTACCATTAGGATGGCACTAACCCATTCATAAGGGATCCACCACCATGACCAAAACACCTCCCGCTGGACACTACCTCTAATACTAGGGATCCAATTACAACATGAGATTTGGGGGAGTTAAACAAACTATAGCAGAGAGACTTTACATTAAAGTATGTATCCTACTAAAATTATATAATATTTGCAATATTCTTAATTCTTGTAAAATAATTCAATGTAAAGGCTTGAAGCAATTTACAAAATCTAAAATCATTCAATGTTTGCTTTGTAAGGATGAACTGAAGAGATATTTGTTATGCTTTCTTTTTTATGCTGCTATATTTTTTCTAAAATTCTCCCTAGAATACAGCATACTGTTTTTTAAGGATCTTTCCTAGTTTTTCTGTTTTAGTTTTAATTATGTCTTTTATCTATATCTGTATGTTACTTCCCTAAACTGTACCACTCCCTTTTGTTCCTTTCAAAAAGTGTTTTTCATCTTTCTATAGTCAATGAATATGATTTTACTTCCCAGGTTGATATATTTCCTCTGGCAATTTTTAATAACCTGGTGAAATAATACCTCTTCATAATTAGGACATAAATAATTTATTTATTTAAAAATTCTGACAAAAATGGACCTACAGTTACCCAGTGGACTAAGCAAAATGTTGCTAATAAAGACCCAAGAGTGCTTATTTTGGTGACCATAGGCAACTTTTATACTTTTCAAATGTCAAAGGTGTTAATTAATTTTACTCTTTCCAAGATAGAAAATAATGCCTACTGCTTTAAGGTTCATTGCTTGATACAAATCAGTGCTACATAGGAATTAATACCAGGAAAACATGAATACACATAAGGGAAAGAAAATCTTGATTACTCAGATGGATATGTGGAACACAGAGATAAATGAGGCTTTAGGAGTTACCACTGCACTAAGAGTTGCCCTTTCCCCTTATGCTTACAACGTTAGCACAGACAAAGCCTTCTCTTGAATTATTTTACCTTAGCAAATTACTACTTTCACTCGTATATGCAAAGCTTGCTTGTTATTTTCTGTTCCTTCTGCACATTTTTGCATTCTGTTCTTGTTCTGTCTCACAGGATTAGTAGCCAGGTTACTCTTTCAGTCAAATCATGGCCCTAGTGTAGGTTTGTTACCATCGTGTTTAATAGCCTTCATGTCATGGTATGAAAAATTCTTGATCCAAACTTTGCTTTTCACTCATGCTAGTTGTCATATGGAAAATACCTTCAGCTGCAAATAAGAAAAAAACCTGTAACAGTAGCTTAAACAAATAATGAGTTTGTTGATTTCCACTGTTTTCACCATGCATGCTCTTCTTTCACAGTATTGTTGCTTCATAGTCCCAAATGGCTGCTACAGTTTCAGACATCACATCTACATTTCAATCACTAACCCTTATATAATTACCCACTATCTTCGTACAACTCACCTCATTTCTTTATTTTTAGTTCTAAACAGCCATTTATTTCATATCATTTATTTCATGTTATTATTTCTGTCATTATGCCAGACCTTACCCTTCTTCTCAGATTAAAGTCATTTCTACACAAACAGGCAAAAAAAAAAATCTGACAATTTTATAACATTTTGTTGTGTATACTTTCTAAATGCCAGACATCATAATTCTAAAGGTAGTGCTATTAGTTGATTCTTATTTTTACATAGATACACCTACAGCTTTTTTGAAGCACCAAAATAGTAAAACAGAAAGGATCCCAAAGTAATTATTTCTTCAGGCATAAAGATACACTTAGGCATCTTAACTGATGTAAGTCTGTGTACATATACATTTTTAGGCATCACTGTTATTACAGTGCTAATTTCTAGGAGGACAAGTTCTTTTCATATTTAACACTTTTATCTTCAACAACTAAAACCTCCTGGTATATTATAAGCCTTGTAAAAATGAATAAATGTATCATTTTTCATTTATGCTTTGCATTATCATTTTTTGTTTGTTTGGTTTACAAGTTTATGTATTACAAATAGTTCAAAGGGCCATTTATTTTTACTTCTGAAGTCATTAATAGACTTATTTCCTAAAGGGATATCTAACCACTGTGGACAAAAAACATTAAATCTCAAGGTTTTCCTGAGTTTGAAACATTATGTCCATACATTTGATATATGAAGGCAAAACTATTCCCTGTTATCTGGTGGGCACAGCCCATGAATACTGAATTTATCATCATATATTGAAAATTATTTGAGTTAAAATATGGAAAGGTAAGTATTCATCCTAATTTCAACTGCAAACAAAAGCAGTATGAATATGGTATATGTGAAGAAAGGAAATTATTTTTCACCTACTGCATGGCAGGCTAATTTTCAGATAAAAAAGATCATACATTTAAATATCCTTCCTAAAGAGTACAGGAAATTGTGCACTTAAAGTAGATATAATTTAAAAAATACTGACTGAGCATGTTAAGACTTTATTCTTCATGCCATTTTTATTTTAGCATTTTCTACTTATATTCAGCTTGTCCCATTTTCTAGCATTTTCTACTTATATTCAGCTTGTCCCAGTTTGACTTAATAAAATTCCAGTGGAAACCATTTTTTCTTCAGAATAGTGTATTGGAACCATCAAGAAATCTGCTGAGAATCCCTCCAGAGAGAACACTGAAGAGATTGAGAAAGAACTGGCGATTCACACTTAAATAATTGTACAAAACATATAGAGTTTTTCCTCTCTTACGTGCTGATAAAAGTGACATTCTGCATACTTTCAATGTGTGTTCTCATTTACTGGCAGTATCTTCTTATGGAACTATCAAAAGCAAGGCAAAAGAAAGAAACAAAAACACTTTTAATAAAAATGCAAGTGAAATATATCTTCAGGCTTGAGATTTCTTCTACTTGAAGATTAACATAATAGTTTCAGCATTTGTTCTCTGCATCAGCATTTGTTTTGCATTGCAAATAATTGGTAGTATATATTTAGGAATTTTAGCAATGCAGTAATTCGAAGGAGGCATTACTACCATCATCATTGTCTGCTTGTCAGTGATGCCTGGGGACTGACCAGCAGAAAGTTTGGCCTTTTCTTTCCATTTCCCACAGCAAAATATATATACACTTTCATGAGTAGGAATTTCTTAAGATATGTTTAAAGAACAATTGCTAATATTTTGTGATGGCTTACTGTGATTCAGGAACTGTCTTAGCAAAGGACTTTCCATATAATTATGCTTGCAAAAATCCTAGTGTAAGTATTGCTTTGACTATATTGTGTGAATAAGAAAACTGAGCTACAAGATGATAAGACAGCTTGCCTAAGGTCATCCAGTCAGTAATCAGAACAGAACTTTGAATAGAACTCTGGGTTCTTAATTTCTATTCTGCAGGAATGGGTGAACCTCACATAACTACTAATTCTTTTCAGGAAATTTTAAGATCAAAATATTTCTCTGAGGTTAAGCAAAGTAATATATATTTTTAACAGTTTTTTTCATGGTATAGACAAAATCTTTATATTTTTATATATCGTATTAGTTTGTTCTCAAACTGCTATAAAGAACATAACTGAGGTTTGTTCTCAAGTTGCTATAAAGAACATAACTGGGTAATTTATAAAAGAAAGAAGTTTAATTGACTTACAGTTCCACAGGGATGGGGAGGCCTCAGGAAATTTACAATCATGGTGGAAGGGGAAGCAAACACGTTCTTTTTTACAAGGCAGCAGGACAGAGAAGAATGAGTACCCAGTGAAGGGGGAAGACCATTATAAAACCATCAGATCTCATGAGAACTAGCTCACTATCACATGAAGAAAATGGGGAAACCACCCCCATGATTTAATTATCTCCACCTGTTCCCTCCCACAACACATGGAGCTTATAGGAACTGCAATTCAAGATGAGATTTGGGTGGGGACACTAAGCCTAACCACTATTCCTCCCCTGTCCCCTCCCAAATCTCATGTGCTCAAAATTCAAAACACAGTCATGCCCTTCCAACAGTCCCCCAAATATCTTAACTCATTCCAGCATTAACTCAAAAGACCAAGTTCAAAGTCTCATCTGAGACAAGGCAAGTTCCTTCCGCCTATGAGCCTGTAAAATCAAAAGCAAGTTAGTTACTTCCTAATGCAATGGTATTACAGGCATCAGGTAAATACAGCCATTCCAAATAGGAGAAATTGGCAAAAACAAAGGGCTACAGGGCCCATGCAAGTATGAAATCCAATAGGGCAGTCATTAAAGTTCCAAAATTATCTGCTTTGCTCCATGTCTCACATCCAGGTCATGCTGATGCAAGAGGTGGGCACCCACAGCTTTGGGAAGTTCCACTCCTGTGACTTTCCTGGGCATAGCCCTCCTTCTGGCTGCTTACATGGGCTGGCATTGAGTGTCTGTGGCTTTTCCAGGCACACAGTATAAGCAGTCAGTGAATTTACCATTCTGGGGTCGGAAGGACAACAGGCCTTTTCTTGTGACTCCACCAGGCAGTGCCCCAGTGGCACCTCTGTATGGGGGCTCCAATCCCATATTTCTCTTCTGCAGTGCTCTAGCAGAGTTTCTGCATGAAGGCTCTACTCCTGTAGCAAATTTCTGCCTGGTCATCCAGGCATTTCCATACATCCTCTGAAATCTAGGTGGAGGTTCCTAAACCTCAATTCTTGACTTCTGTGTGCCCACAGGCCCAATACCACATGTAAGCCACAAAGGCTTGGGGCTTGCACCCACTGAAGCAATGGCCTGAGCTATACATTGGGCACTTTTAGCCATGACTGGAGCTGAAGCAGCTGGAATGCAGGGCACCATGTCCTGAGTCTGCATAGAGCAGGCGTCCCTGGACCCAGCCCAGGAAACCATTTTTCCTTCCTAGGCCTCCAGGCCTGTGATGAGAAGAGCTACTCTGAAAGTCTCTGACATGCCCTAGAGACATTTTCTCTATTGTCTTGGTGATTAACATTTGGTTTCTTTTTACTTCTGCAAATTTCTGCAGCTGGCTGGAATTCTCTGCAGAAAATGGGTTTTTCTCTTCTATGGCATTGTTAGGCTGCAAATTTTCCAAACTTTAATGCTCTTCCTCCTCTTGAACACTTTCCTGCTTAGAAATGTCTTCTGCCACATACACTAAATAATCTCTCTCAAGTTCAAGGTTCCCCAGGTCTCTAGGGCAGGGGCAAAATGTCACCAGTGTTTTGCATAGCAAAGGTGACCTTTACTCCTGTTCCCAATAAGTCCCTCATCTCCATCTGAGACCACCTCAGCCTGGACTTTATTGTTCATATCACTATCAGCATTTTAGTCAAGCCATTAAAGAAGTCTCTAGGAAGTTCCAAACTTTTCCACATCTTCTGTCTTCTGAGCCCTCCAAGTCTCTAGGAAGATTCAAACTTTTCTACATTTTTCTGTCTTCTTCTGAGCCCCCCAAACTGTTCCAACCTCTGTCTGTTACCCAGTTCCAAAGTTGCTTCCACATTTCTGGGTATCTTTACAATAACACCCCACTCTCTGTGGTACCAATTTACTGTATTAGTCCATTCTCATGCTGCTATAAAGAACATATCTGAGACTGGGTAATTTATAAAGGAAAGATGTTTAATTAACTCACTGTTAGCCTACCTGGGGAGGCCTCTGGAAACTTACAATCATGGCAGTTGGGGAAGCAAAGATGTCCTTCTTCACAAGGCAGCAGAAGGGGGAAGAATGAGTGCCCAGCAAAAGGGGAAACCTTTAAAAGGGTTTTACACAAGAACAGGTTGGGAGAATCACCCCATGATTCAATTATTTCCACCTGGTCCCTCCCACAACACATGGGAATTATGGAAACCACAATTCAGGATGAGATTTGAGTGAGGACACAGCCAAACCATATCAATATTTTATACTAGAAATTATAGTAGAAATTAGGCTGTATAGTTTGGATATTTGTCCTCTCCCATATCTAATGTTGAAATGTCATCTGCAATGTTGGAGGTGGGGCCTGGTTGGTCACAGGGGTGGAGCCCTCATGACTTGGTGCTATCCTCAAGTTAGTGAATGAGGTCTCATGAGGTCTGGTTGTTTAAAAGTGTGGCACTTACCCTCTCTGTCTCACTGCCGCTACTTCCATGTGAGATGTCAGCAGCTTCCTCTTCACCTCGGCCATGATTGTAAACTCCCTGAGGCTTCACCAGAAACAGATGCCAGCACCATTCTTTCTATACAGACTGCAGAACCATGAGCCAATTAAAGCTCTTTTCTTTATAATTTACCCAGACTCAGGTATTTTTTATAGCAATGCAACAATGGCCTAACACGAACTGTCAAGCACACTGGAGAAGACAGACATAAAAATGATAGAAATAATGTGGTAGTTAATAATAATGTCAGGAAGCATCAAGGGGTTCAGCATAGCAGACTTGTGCAAAAACAGATTAGTATTGTAAAGAGGACTAGGTTGTGATGTAGAAATCATGCAAACTTCTGTCAAGAGCAATTTTTCTAAGACTGATAAAAATATATGTACTTTAGGTTGTGCCATTGTTAGTCTTCCTCATAAAAGGCTGGAGAATTCTCACTTTCAATTCATATCATTTTACAAAAAGATTTCTGCTATTTACAAATTGAACAACTTGCTGTGGCTAAAAGTCAGGTTCATTTTTATAGCAATTTGCTTGTTTTAACATTTACTGATTTCTTACATGCATGCAGGGATAAGCTATTTTTTCTTGGAATCTTGTCATATATTAAAATAATAATGTGATATCCATGTTACTTTATATTTTACCTTGGAGAAGACAATACCAGAGCAACCTGGAGGTGATTAGAGTTGACATTATTTCAGTTGATTCAAAGAGAGAACATATAGAATGTCTTTAAATTTTCAGGTTTCCTTCCTCACTAATATCAATCAAAGTGAACCCAGTGATAACCCTTTCCTTTTTAAATATTTATACTTCACTTCTAAAGTATCCCAAAGAACAGAGCAAGTTACATGCAAAGTTCAGCATCAGCAGTCTGAAAATACCAAAAAGAGCCTCATTGTCTGCACAGCATGGAGACTTCCCCTGACCTAAATGGATCAAGAAAAATCAAAACTGCAAATTTTTTTTAGAGCCAACTATGTACTGGATTTTGCTAAGAAATTTGGTAATTAAAAATATTCTTTTTTTTTTTTGATTAATACACCTTAGCTTTTTCTTTTTTTTTAATTTAAGTAGATGAGTTGTAACCATTTACATTTGTTGTTATACTGTATTATTTTGCTTTAATTGTGTGCTTCTTTTTTTTTTTTTTTTTTTTTGAGATGGAGTCTCGCTCTGTTACCCAGGCTGGAGTGCAGTGGCCGGATCTCAGCTCACTGCAAGCTCTGCCTCCTGGGTTCATGCCATTCTCCTGCCTCAGCCTCCCGAGTAGCTGGGACTACAGGCACCCGCCACCTCGCCCAGCTAGTTTTTTGTATTTTTTTAGTAGAGACGGGGTTTCACCATGTTAGTCAGGATGGTCTCGATCTCCTGACCTCGTGATCCGCCCGTCTCGGCCTCCCAAAGTGCTGGGAATTAAAAATATTCTTTAAGCTATAGCCTTTACTTTCAAAGAGCCTGCAATCTAAATACAATAAAAGTTTACTGAAGCGTACACTGACACACATAACACCACTTGTTTTTCTTTTTTAATTTAGTTACATGACACTGACCTCTTCTGGTTTTACTATGAAAAAGGACATCCTTGCTGCCTCTTCATGGTATAGCTTCTCAAAGACTGGTACTCTCCTTTTCCTGTCTTTCATTCTCCCTTGGTAATGTTTGAGTGTCGCTATGGTAAGTCTGTGTGTATGAGTGTTAAATGTTAACTTCAAATCCAGACCTGTCTGTGAACTTCATTCCTAAATGTCTGAGAGCCTCGTAGACATCACCACACAGATATCTCATTGGCTTACCACCACCAGTTTATATAAAATGACTTTTTCTCTGCTGTACCTAATTAAATTGTCCTCAACTTTCCCACGTCTGACAATGTTTTCAACTTCCTTTCAACCTCTTTAGCTCCATCCTTGATTTTCCCTTTGATTTATCCCTTGACCTCTTCCTCAGATAAAATATGGAATGGACTTTCTATGTGCTTTATTTTCTACTTTCTACCATAGCACCCTAACAAAACCAGGTTATCTTTTACTCAAAGGATCATTCTAGTCTCCCGTCTGATCCTTCAGATATTTTCATGGCTCTCTATTTTCTACTTATTTGTTAGCAATTAAATTTAGCTGCTACAACCTAAAGAACAGTGTCTTAAACAAGATAAAAAGGTATTTCCTTGTCTCATAAGTCTGGAGGTAGGCAGTTTACAGGGAGAGCAGTGGTTCCATGATGTTGTCACTGATCCAATCTCCTTTGCTCCTCCTGCACCACTAACCTTAGAGCATGATTTTTATCCTCCTGGCAGCAAGATGGTGGCTATAGCTCTAGACATTATATTTGATTTCCAAGAAGAAAGAAGGGGAAATGGGAGAAGATAAACGGCAATATGGGTTAACAAAATTAGTCCGTTTAAGGAGCTTTCTTGGAGGCTTCTCTTAATATCTTTACATAACATTGGTCATCCAAATCTTCAAGAGAAATGGAAAAATAGTTTTTAGGTGGGTAAATTGACACATTCAAAACAGATTTCTGTTAGTGAGGTGAGGCAGAGGAATAGATATTGAGTCAGTGACTTACATATCTGTTTTTTTTTTTAGCAGAGATAATTCAAGGTGTTTCATAGAATGTAAGTTTCATGAGCGGGAGAGAAGGATTGAAGCATTCACTCCCTCTTATTCCCCACCTATCTCATACCACAGTTTATCTAATCTCTGTGGTATCCCCTTTACTGTTCCTATTTTCCTTCCACTTTCCTCCTACCTGTCTGAATTTTATGCATCTTTAAGTTCAGTGCAACCATTTTTTCTCAAAATTTTTCATTTTCTACACTAAATTTGGACTAATCTCTTATAAACCTCTCATTTTATTTTGATTTTAAGATATAGCTTACAATATTAGAAATATGTGATATGTTTTATTGTTTCCACTAGATTATAAGATATTTGAGCAGAAAAATAATGTCTTACTCATCTATTTCCCCAGATCCATAAATGATTTCAAGAAGATTGTGGGTAGTCAATAAATGTTTGCAAATGATTGAAGTCAGCATGATTGCATAAGGTACTATATCAGGGAGCTCTATTCTAAGATTTAGCCGTTGCTAATTCATTTGTTCACTTGTTGACCTTGCCAAACAATTCACCTTCTGGTTAGCAACCTGAGAATATAAGAAGACTGTATTAGTCTGTTTGCACACTGCTGTTAAAGACACACCCAAAACTGGGACAAAAAGGTTTAATTGGACTTGCAGTTCCACATGGCTGGGGAGGCCTCAGAATCATGGTGAGAGGTGAAAGATACTGCTTATATGGTGGTGGTAGAGAAAAATCAGGAAGAAACAAAAGCAGAAACTCCTGATAAACCCAGCAGATCTCATAAGACTTATTCACTATCACAAGAATAGCATGGGAAAGACCAAACCCCATGATTCAGTTGGCTCCCCCGGGTCCCTCCCACAACATGTAGGAATTCTGGGAGATGCAATTCAAGTGGAAATCGTGGGGAAGCGGGGTGGGGAATACTGCCAAACCATATCAAAGACCATGGTGTTCTTTCCTAAATTGATATACCAGATATTTGTTGAACTTCTATGTTTGATTTCAATGTGTCCCCCAAAAGCATGTGTTGGAAACTTAATCTCTAATGCAACAATGTTAAGAGGTAGGACCTTTGACAGGTGCTTAGGCCATGGGGACTTCACCTTCATGAATAAATGAATGTCAGTAATAAAAGAGTTTCAGTCGCTCAGTTGGATCAGAGGCAGAAGTCTCTTGCTATGGGATGATGCAGCAAGAAGGCCTTCACTAGATGTTGGTACCTTGATACTAGACTTCCCAGCCTCTAGAACTGTGAGAAATAAAATTTTTCTCTTTATAAATTACCCAGTTTGTGACATTCTATTATAGCAGTGCAAAACAGACAAAGACAATGTATCAATAATTATACTCAGTTATGGAAAAGCGAACATGAATAAACATGAATTCCTCCTTAAGAGTTCAATATGTAGTGAAAAATAGAAGTGAAAGGGGAGAGAAAGAGACAGAGAGAGAGAAGGGGGAAGAGAGAGAGAAAGAGAAAGAGAGACAGTGAGAAAGTGGAAGGGTTAGAGTTCAAAAAATGACGAGTGGAGTAGAGAAGTTTTTAATAAATTCATGCAGCTGAAAAAATAAGTACGTTTTTGCTAGATATAGAAAAGAAAAATACTTTTTGCAGGGAATCAGCATGAACAAAACAGTAGAAATATGAAAGAGGATAGCAGTCTACAAGAATCACTGTACTTTTGCCTGGTGCCTGTGATAAAGGGAAGATAATGAAGCAGTTTGTCAGAAGTGGTAGACAAGTAGACTCATGGACAATACTAAGGGAATTAGAGTTTATCTCAGTAGTAACAGGATAACAGTTTATCTCAGTAGTAACATTTTTCTCTGTGTTTGTATGCTTTCTAGCTGAATTTGAGGTACAGGGTGTTGGCATAATTATTCTTGTCAAATCAAGATGCCTTCGTCTTCAGGCAGCACTTCTAACTTTCTCCCAGAGCAAGATCCCACCTAAAGATATCAATAGTAATGTAGTATTATTAACTAGAATGTAGCCATATTTTAATTTCTCCAGTTATACCATAAAAACTTGTATAGCTATGTGAATTTGTGTGTGTGTTTTCTGATTCAATGGCCCTTTAAAGTTCATGCAATGCATCCTCATATTCTACTCTTGAAATCCAGAACTATCTTCTCACTTTAGTTTTGTGTTTTATAAAATAAAATCTTTGAAGAACATAGGCCAGCTGCCTTCTTGAAAGTTCACATCCTTAATTTTTTAATTGTTTCCTCATGATTAAAGTTAAAGAAGAATATTATATAGTTAATATTGTTTTATATGTAATATACATACATACATATATACATACTATATATAGTTCTGTTTCTCACTCATCTCTTTCAACATAATATTTATTAAATCTACCATTACTACTCTCTATACCTTAGTTTCCCTATTTCTAACCACAGGACAATAATCTTCAGTGGGCTGTAGCTTTCCACATATCACCTATTCATAGCTCCAGAGATAGAGACTCACACTGCATCAAACTAATGGTGACCAATGACAACATTGTGTGAACATTTGTGCTCATATGCCAGGGACATAATGTTTGAACAGACTAGTGATGTGATCAGATATGCATTTTTGAAAGATTACATTGTGCTAGTACAGAAGACCAATTAGAGGAGGAGAAAATGGAGACAGAAAGGCAATTAGAAGATAAATAACAAAATTTAAAGAGAAATGAGGAAAGGCTGGTTTGGGATACCACTAGTAGTTGTCATAGTAAAGAGCAGGACAGATGGACATGCAAGAGATAGAATCAATAGAATTATACTTAAGGTTATTGGCATTTGTTAAAGAACATTCCCTTTCCCATATCATCCAGATCCCTTTGTGATGTTGAAAGGGAAATGAATATTGTTAATAGAATTTCAGGAAAAATGAGAATACATAGTAAACTTTATTAATTATTTACCTAGTTAGACCTATGTTAATTCTAAGAGAAAAGAATGATCATGGCAAGGCAGTAGAGTAGCATGAACAGAGAACTGGGAAATTGAAATCCTTCCTAGGCTAACAGAGCAGCTTGAGTCTTCAGTGTGGGCCACAGAGTCCTTGCTGATCTAATTTATTTTGAAAAGTCCAGACAATATTTTTATCCTGTGTATCTCATATATCCAATTATAAGAAAGCCAACTGGAAAATTTTGTTCAGGAGAGGAAAAAATACATTGATAGGAAATTACGGTGTAGTGGTCAAGAATATATCCTCTAGAGAATAATTTTAGGGAAGATGGCAGTGTAGGAAGCACCAGGAATCCAACTTCCCATTTAGTCAGCAATTATAATGGCAACATCTTTCCAATATAACAGTATTGGTACTGTGAAATATATTAAAAGTTTTTGACTTCTAGAGAAAGGCTTGGATGTTAAATTATAGTTAATGTCAGCCAGGTATAACTCTTAGTGCAGTAGCAACTACCTATCCTCCATTTTATAGCTTTATGGGAGCTTACTGTGCATATGTTTATGGGACAACTTACAAGTTGCTTGTGGGAGTCAGGATAGGCAATAAAGACCCTACCCTTTAAATATTAGGGACTTGCTTTCTGATAATTTATTGATGGTTCCGATTGTGGAGATGCAGACACAAAAGTGGGCAGCCATCATTGCATCCCCTATCACAAATGTTGCAAGTCACTCTCTTTCTCTTTATGGTTGAAGTGATATCTGGGAGATTTAATGGTCCAGCATTTTTTTCCTCCTTCATTTTCTTTTTTTCTCCTTGTGGGAGACAGACAATTAAGGACTAGACTATTCAAAAGCAACCATATATAAAGGATAATTTAGAAAGTCACATCACATGTCTAGGGAGAGACATACAATCAGAAAACTGAGAAGACCATAAGTTTACACTCAGGCGTGGCACCGAGAGCCCCTACAACAAATCAAATGACAACTACCAATAAGCCCTGGGAAAGGGGGATACTCTCATATCTGAAGTTACTACATTAAAAGATTAATATATCCAATTTTCAACAAAAAATTATCAGTCTTACAAGGAAACATTAAAGTAGACCAATTCAAAAAAGATTTAAAAAGTCTACAAAAATCATCCCTGAGAAATACCAGATGGCAGCCTTACTAGAAAAATACCTAAAAACACTCAGGAGTTAAAGGAAGATTTTTAACAAAGTCAAGAAAATAATAGATTGACAAAATAAAAATATAAATAAAAAGAAAACATAAAAAGGACCTACCATTCCAAATTCTCCAGTTGAAAATTATAACAATTGTTATTAGTAATTAACTTAGGAGTCTCAGAAACACAGCAGGCAGGAAAAAGAATCAGTGAATTTGAAGACAGGACATTTAAAATTACCAAGTTTTAGGAACAAATAATTTTTTAACAAATGAAAAGTGAACAAAGCCTAGGGGTCTGTGGGACACCATCAAGAGAAGCAACATACACATTGTGAGAATACTAGAAGAAAAGAGAAAGGGGCAAAGAGATTATTTGAAGAAATAATGATTGAAAAGTTCCCAAATGTAGTAAAAGACAAAATATAAATATCCAATAAGTTCAACAAACTGCAAGTAGGATAAACTCAAAGAACTCCACACCAAGGCACATTATAATCAGTCATAGCCAATGACAACGGGAGAACCTTGAAAACGACAAGAAAGGAGTGACTCATTACATAGAAAGGATCCACAATAATATTATCAGCACATTTTTAGCAAGAAGCCCTGGAAGCCAGAACGCAGTGGGTTGATATATTCAAAGTGCAAAACAAACGAACAAACAAACAAAAAACACCCAAAGAACGAGAATTCTGTATCTCAAAAAACTGTCTTTTAAAAATGAGGGAGAAATTAATACTTTTCCAGACAAACAAAAGCTGAGGGAATTCATTAAAACTAGGCATGCCCTTTAAAAAATAATAAGGAATTCTTTCAGGTTGAAATAAAAGGACTGAGACAGTAACTCAAAGCTGTGTGAAAGAAGAAGATTTCTGGTAAAAATAAATTCATGGATAATTATAAAGGTAAGTGTTGCTTCAACTTAGGTTTATATTTTCATCTTTTTTACATTATTTAAGGTACTAATGCATAAGAACTATTCTAAGTAATTTTATGATATTAGTAACTGAAAAATATTATAAAGAAGCTATATTGAAACAGAGCATTAGTATTTTATTGAAACTAAGATGGTATGAGTTCAAATTAAATTGTTAAAACTTAAATATCCCCATAGTAACAACAAAGAAAGTAGCTATAGAATATATATGAAGGAAATGAGAAGGAAATTTAAAAGTTTTAGTACAAAAAGTCAGCTAAATGCAAAAGAAAGTAGTATGCAGAAGAAAATTGGGTGGGAGGAATCCCAGTAGGACATATAGAAAACAAATAACAAAATGATAGAAGTAAGGCCCTTCTCATTAGTAATTATTTTACATGTAAATAGATTCAGTTCTCCAATCAAGAGATATTGGAAGAATACATTTTTTAAAAAATGCTTCAAGTATATGCTCTCTACTCATTTTAGATCCAAAGACACAAATGGGTTGAAAGTGAAAGATATAAAAAGACATTCATGCAAATGGTAACCAAAAGACAGCTGGTATGACAGTATTAATATCAGACAAAATAGACTTTAAATCAAAAATGTTTACAATAAAAATGGGCATTACATTTTAACAAAAGGCTCAATGCAATAAGAAATGTTTATAATATAACAATTATAAACATTTGTGCACATAATAATAGGCCATCAAAATATTTGAAGCACTGACTAGTCAAAAATTTTCTGAAGCAAAAAAAATGATATAATTGAAGGGAGAGATAGGCAGTTCTACCATAATAGTATTATAATTCAATACCTTATTCTCATTAATGTATAGGACAGCTACACAGGGGTAAGTAAAAAAAAGATAGGAGGAAGCTTGAATAGCACAATAAAATGAACTATATGTGACAGATATACACAGAATACTGTACTGAACAACAACAGAACACATGTTCTTCTCAAATGTACACGAGATGTTTTTCAGAATAGACATGTTAGGCCACAAATTAAGCCTCAATGGGTATAAAAAGATGTATACTAAGTAAAGTATGTTTTCCAACCACAATTAAATGAAATTATAAATCAATAACTAAGACAAACTGAAAAAAATTATAAATTTGTGGAAATTAACCAAAGCATGCTTAAATAATAATAGGGCCAAGTAATAAATCACAATGAAATAAAAACACAATATAACAAAACTTGTGGGATGAAACAACAGTGATATCAAGGAGAAAATTTATAGTAATAAGCATATTTAAAAAGAAAAAATAATTCCAAATTAACAACCTGACTTTACAACTTAGGGAAATACAAAAGGAATAATTATATTATTAATAATATTAATAATAATGAGTAATATAAAACCTGCAGCTAGCAGAACGAAGAAAATAATGATTAGAGTTGAGACCTATAAGGAACAGAAAACAATAGAGAAAATTCTAGAAACCCAAATTCGATTCTTTAAAAATGATTAGAAAAATGGAAATTCTTTACCTAGACTAAGAGAAAGAGAGAATATGTAAATTGTCAAAATCAGGAATAAGTGTTGAAATATTACACCTATTCTACAGAAGTAAAAAGGTTTATAAGAGAGCACCATGAATAATTGTATGCCAAAAGATTGCATAACCTAGATAAAATGAACAAATTCTTAGCAATGTTAAACATAAAAATATGAATCATAAAAAAATAGAAAATCTGAATTGATCTAAAATTAGTAAGGCAACAGAATCAATAGTTTAAATATCTGACAAACAAAAATCCCTGGACCTGTTGAATTCACTGGTAAATTCTAGCAAACGTATAAGGAAGAACCAACATACTAGTTTTTCTGAAAGTATTCCCAAAAAACTGAAGAGGAGGGGGCATTTTCAGACGCATTAGATGAGGACAGCATTATGCTGATACCAAAGCCAGATAAAGACACTGCAAGAAAAGGATGCCACAGATGAATATTACTGATGAATATTGATGCAAAAATTCTAAAAAAATACTAGCAAACCAAAATCAACAGCATATTTAAAGGATTATACAACACGACCAACTGGAGTTAGTTCCTGGAATGCAAGAATGGTTCAATTTCCAAATTCAATCAATTTAATACACCACATTCACAGAATGAAAAAAAGTAAAACATAACAATGACATGATTATCTCAATTGATACAGAAAAAAATTGACAAAATTCAACACTTTTTCATGATATGAACACTCAATAAGCTAGGAATAAAATGAAATGATCTCAACATAATAGAAGCCATTATGAAAACAAACAAACACACAGATAACATCATTCTCAATGGTATAAGTATGGAAGTTTTTCCTTTAAGAAAAAACACAAGGATGCCTGCTTTTGCCACTTCTATTCAACACAATATTGAAAATATTAGCCAGATAAATTAGAAATGAGAAAGAAATTAAATTTATTTAAATTGCAAATGGAATAAAATTATCTATGTTCACAGATAATATATTATACATAGAAACCCTGAGAAATTCCAGAAAAATAATTGTTACAAATAATAAATTTAGCAAAGTATCAGGATGCAAAATAAACGCAGAAAAACCAGCTAATATGTTTCTATACACTAACAAAGAACAATCTGAAAAGAAAATTAGAAAACTGTTCCCCTTACAATAACATCCAAGAGACTAGAAATACCTAAGCATTTACCAGAGAGGTGAGAGACTTATACATAGGAAACTACAAAACATTGCTGACAGAAATTGAGGAAGACACAAATAAATGGAAAAATATATCTCCTATTTATGAATAGAAAGACTTAATATTGTTATGATATTAATCCCCTCAATGTTCTACAAATTTAATGGAAGTCCTATCAAATCCCAATGATGTTGCTATGATTTAAATATGGTTTGTCTTCTCTGAAACTTATGTTGAAACTCAATTTTCTTTTTTCTTTTTCCTTTTCCTTTCCTTTCCTTTCCTTTCCTTTTCTTTTCTTTTTCTTTTCTTTTCTTTCTTTTCTTTCTTTCTTTCTTTCTTTTTTCTTTCTTTTTTTTTTTTTTAATGTTAAACAGGGTCCAGCTCTAATGCCCAAACTGGAGTACAGTGCCTTAATCATGGCTCACAGCAACCTCTGCCTCCCAGGCTCAAGTGATCCTCATGCCTCAGCTCCTCCCAGTAGCAGGGACTACAGGCATGCACCTCCTCCCTGGCTTATTTTTGTATTTATTAGTAGAGACAGGGGTTTTCTATGTTGTCCAGGCTAATCTCAAACTCCTGAGCTCAAGTGTGATCTGCCCATCTTGTCCTCCCAAATTGCTGAAATTACAAGCATAAACCACTGTGCCAGGCCTGGTCTCAATTTTCAATAAGGTGTTGGGAGCTGGGGCCTAATGGGAGACATTTTCATCATGATGGCAGATTTCTAATGAATGGATTAATGCCCTCTGGTGGAATTGAGTTCTCCTTCTCAAGGTACTTGATGAGTTACCCTGGGAACCAATTGCTATAAAGCAAAGTTCCCCCTAGTGATTTTTCTTTTTGCATAAGTTTTCCCTTTCTGCTTTCCACCATGAATTTAAGCAACACGAGGCCCTCACAAGATAAGCTTCCCAGTCTTTCAGTCTTCAGGATGTGAGCTAAGTAAACCTCTTTTCTTTATAAATTACCTAGTCTCAAATATTCTGTTTTAGCAACACAAAATGGACTAAGACAGAGTGTTTTTGTTTTTGTTTTTGTTTTTAAGAAATAAACAAATCAATCTTAAAGTTCACGTGGAATCTCAGGAAAACCAAAATAGTCAAAACAATCTTGTAAAAGAAGCATAAAGTTCAGGTCTCAGACTTCTTGTTTCAAAACTCACTATAAGGCTACGGTAAACAAAATAATGTGGTACTGGCATAAAGACAGACATATAGACCAATGGAATAGAATGGAAAATCCAGAAATAAATCCTTGTATGTGTGATCAAATTATTTTTGATGAAGGTACTAAGTCCACACAATGGAGAGCAGACAATCTTTTCAACAAATGATTTTAGGATATCTGGACATCAATATGCAAAAGAATAAAGTTGGTCTGTTACCTAATACCACATACAAAAATTAACTCAAAATTTAACAAAAACCTAAATGTAAGGGCCAAATGTATAACAAGTCATAGAAGAAAGGCTTAAGCCAAAATAATAAAAAGTTTCATGACACTGGATCTGGCAATGTTTCTATATATAACACCTAAAACACGGTTTGCAACAAATGGAAAAAAAGACAAATTAGACACAAAAATTTAGAGCTTTTGTATGCCAAAAGACATTATCAACAGAATAAAAAGACAACCCATAGAATGGGAGAAAATATTTACAAATCACATATCTGATAAGAATTAACATCCACAGTACAAAAAGAATTCATGAAACTCAACAATAAAAAGCAAATCATCCTGTTTAAAATGGGCATAGAACTTAAATAGAAGTTTCTCTAATAAAGATATACAAATGGCCATTAAACACAGATGCAAAGCAAACGCATGAACACATCAGATACTTTAAAAAGATACGCAACATCAATAATCATTAGGGAAATGCAATCAAAACCATAAAGAGAAACCAATTTATATTCATTAGAATGACTGTCAGTTTAAAAAGCAAACAAAATATAAGCAGTTTTGGTGAGGATTAGGATAATTTGACAACCTTGGACACTATTGTAGAGATGTCAAATTGTGCATCTGCTATACTGCTAAAGCTGCACACTGCTAAAACAGTATGGCAGTTCCTCAAAAGTTAAAAACAGAATGACTGTATGATCCAGCAATTCCACTTCTAATACATACCCAAAGAACCAAAAGCAGCAGTCTTAGATATTTGTACACCCATGTTCATAGAAACATTATTTACAACAGCCAAAATTGGAAGCAACTCAAGTATTATTGATGGATAAATAGATAAACAAAACGTGGTATACATATACAGTGAATATTGTGCAACCTTGTAAAGGAAGACAGTTCTGAAATATACTACAACATGGATGAACCTTGAAGACATTATGCTATGTGAAATTAGCTAGTCACAAAAGAACAAATATTGTATAATTCCTCTTACATGAGGTACCTAGAATAATCCAGTTCGTAGAGATAGAAAGTAGAATGGTATTTCAGCAGAAAGGGATTGGAGGTAGGCGAGAATAAGGAGTTATTTAACAGATAGAGAATTTCAGTTTTGTAAGGTGAAAAGAGTTCTGGAGATAGATGGTTATGGTTGCACAATGAGTGTACTTAATGCCACTGACTGTACACTTCAAAATGGTTAAAACAGTAATTTTTATATTATGTGGTGTATTATCACAATATTTTTAAAAAGAACATAATATCTAGAGCCTGAGTGTGTGGGTGTGACCTGCTCTGCTATTCAGTGGTCGAGTGATCATAAGCACAGTAATCTTTCCCCTTCTGTTCTTCTATTTGTCAAATGGAGATAACAGTCTTTACCTTATAAGCTGTTATATAGATTAATTGTGATAAAATATGGAAAGCACTTAGAACAGGGCTTCACCCATTGTAAGTGCTCATAAAGGACTACAAATTATTATTATTCAAAGGTATCTTCTAATAAAAATGCAGGAAAACAGAAAATTGCTAACAATTTAATTTATTTTAGCAGGGGTTTTCAAATTCTACTTTTCCATTGTGAATCTTTACAAACAGGTGTCTTACACAAAAATTGACTTTAATTTAGACAAGTCTTTTTCTGAGATAAGATTTAGCTACCATTTGTCTGTAGAATTGATTGCAATGTCAGTTCCAGCACTCCTAATATCTCATGGCTCTGTAATATTGGTTTCCCTATTTAATATTATTTTTCTTAGCATCAGTCATTATGAAAAACAAAGATGTTTCTCTATCTTCTCAATCTCTTCAAACTTCCATAGAAGGGTATTTTCCAAATTGTAGACCTGAGTCTTTTACAAGTGATTGGTACAATAATTATTTTTAAATGACAGGATAAGAAAATCATGTTTGTGTTTTTAGTACCACAATTGTTCGTTTTTAAGAGATCTTTGAAAAAAACTTAGTCTATTGGGATCTGATTTAAAAAATATGCAGGATATAGGTTATGAAAATGGGCTACATATATCTTAGACCTGTTCTGAATATAGGCTTTGTCATTTAATAGTTCTATGGTCAATGAGTCTCATTTTTTATCATTTAAATAGGGAGAATAATAACATCAGCATGGCTTTGATACTTATATTAAATTATGTTTGTATGTTAAAGCACTGAGTTAGGCTGCATCATTTTTCACAAATATTTGTGATTCATCACTGAAGATGAATTACGCTTCCCCAACTCAATAACATCACACTAAGACATGTGGTTTGCTTTGGCTAATGGTATGTAAGTAGAATGATGTGTTTCATTTCTGGACAAAAGACTTAAGTTATCAGCATATAGTCTTTCCATGACCTCTCATTTTTTTTGTGCCACAAGAAAGAATGATGTTTAACATAGAACTTATTCCATTAGCTAGGTTCTTACTGAAGACAATATGTAGCAGAGTCGCAGCTGACTTAGAATGTACACTTAATGTGAACGAGAATTAAGGTTTTGAAGATATGAAAGAACAACCAAAAAATAGAATAGAATAGAAAATAATGGAAAACATCAGTTGATGTCAATATATGGGGCAAATATTATTCTGGGATGCTTTTGTTTTCATCTCAGCTGTATGTGTGTGTTGTATCAGGATGTGATGAAAAATGTATTTCTTACTGTGTGTCAGTTTTAAAAAAAGTATAACGCAAGATGGAGTTTTAGAAGTAAGGAAGAATTGTTTTTATTGCTGATGTTGTTTTACAAAGCAAACAAAAAGTGTGATTAATTCTCCCAGTATTAGGTATTAAATAGTACATGTATTTCAGGTAAAGCTGTATATTTTAATTCATCTAATTTGGTAATTGCCTCAACAATTAAGTTTTGCCTCTGTATATTAAAATGGATTTTTGTCTACCCCTCCATATGTAATGTTAATACACATATGATCTGTTTGGCTTCAGTTATTACACATAGATTTGGTTAGTTATATTCTAAAGATAAGAGATACTACAGCCGGCATTTTCTTCCTTCAATGAACATGCTCCAGAAAGACCTGGATGGCCTTTGGCTCTGGCAGTGCAGAAGGGATTGTTCTATGGAAACTAGAAGTTACTAGCTGACTTTTGAAGTCCTTTCTACCTGTCGGATCCTAGAATTCTGTAGGTTTGTAGGCTTCTGGCCTTCAGGAGTGAGCACATTTGGGCTTGTTCTCTCCTTGAAATCTAGCTTCCTGTGACTTTACGTTATCCACACCGACTTTCAGTTTGGTTTCACAACTTGATGGCAGACTGTTTCCAGTCTCTTGGCAGAAAATGCCAATTCCTGTGCATCCATTTTCCACTTCTTAGTTATTTAGGACATGACTAAATTGTGTGAAGCTCAGGGGAGAGAATTTAAGGAAAGCATTCTGTATGAGGCTGACACACAGAAAAACTAGAGGACTGAGAATCAGGAGAGAGTAGCCACTGAATCCACTCCTTATGTGCAACACACTGAGTAGGGTGCTAGAAAGCATCTCACCAAGAGGCAACATTTATTGGTGCTGAGATGCAGGTCTCCCTGTAGATAACCTAAGTGGTTTCTGTGACCTAGTTCCCTCTGTACCATGTAAATCTGGCCATCTACAGCTGGAAATATAAGCAAAGCACTCTGATTTTCTTGGAGAAAAAAAAAAAAAAAAACTGAGGCAGACACAGGCAGGAAGTATTCTATTATTTATATAAGCATTCGAATGGCAAATCGAGTATAATCACAGCTCCTATCCTGCAGGGTAAGGTGTAATTCAAGGCAGAAAACATATACTAAAGGTCTTATGATGTGCCAGATTCTTCAATGAGTGCAGTAGATATAAAGATGAAAGGATACTGCATCCGTCTCCATGAAAGAGTTTATATTCCAGATGGGGAATCAGGCTCGGAAATAGACAATTTCAGTATCATATAGCAAGAATTAAGATACAGATGTACATAAAGTGCTGTTGTAGAACATATAAATAGAATTTGAACATTCTCATGTAAAGCAAGTCTGCTTAATCTCCAATTCAATTTAAAACCAATGTTCCTTTTCTTTTTGAAGGCAAAAGAACATGTTACTACATAAAACACCTAAGAGCTGTAAGGAATTAGAGTTAATTAACTTCTTGGTTAATTCAGGTAAGAATCTTAATCATTATTTGTAAAATATATTTTAGTTATTTCCTGATATATTTCCAGATAAACACAATTGACATTGTTCTTTTAAACACAGTACTTAACGAGCCAAATAATGACATGTGTAGTTCTCTATAACTAAAAGACGTTACAGAAATATAAACAAATTTTGTTAAAATTCTGTGCCTATCACAGACTCAGAAAAACAGAATGTCCAAAGATTAGGTTAAGATATATTCTGAAGCACGAATACTTCTAACTAATGAAACTGTAAGCTCCAGATGGACGAAAATTGTTGTCTATTTTCTTAGCACGAAGAACTGTGCTTGGCATATGTTGTTGCAGAGTAAATAGTTGAATGAATAAACAGCCTGTAATTACAACTCATAGAGTAGCATCATTTAAAATAGATTAACATAGACAGTTTTGCTTCATCCCTGGATACTAAAAGATTGTCTAGAATGATGATATTTAGTGCATATGAATTTCATGTCCAAACTTCAGGTGTTTATCAAGTGTAGCATTTAATACTTTTCTAACTACAGCTTATATCACATTATTATTATAAGTATTCTTATTCACATTCTCATTTCCATTACTCTTCTTTCTTCCTCAGCTTATTTAATGTACTTCAGTTATAAAGACCAAAAGCAGGAGGAGAGGGAGGACTAAGGAAATATTGTTCATATAAGTTCTTCTGGAAAAGGTTTCAAACAAAATTCAGCTGAACAGATGTTCTGAGGAAACCTCAGCAAAAAATTTAAAAATGCTGCAGAGCATTGAGTATTTAAGCTGAAATACAAGAACAAGTAAAGCTTGATTAAGAGTGACAAAATAAAATAAAAGTAATTGCAAAAACTGCAATTACTTTTGCCCCACCCTAATGTTATATATTTCCACAAAGAAGAAATAAAAACAGAGGAATACTGGTTAAGTCAAATTGTGTAGTTAATTTCTAAATCTTTAATAACAGTCAAACAACATCAATTAAACCTAATAAATATAGCAGTAGAAGTTTAGAGTGCAATAAAATGAATAACATTATTGAATAAAATTGGGTAATGAAGGAAGAGGAGATAAAAATTTTACTTTTGCTTGAGTGGGGAATAAATAAGAATTATCTAAACTAAATACCTAATTGTCTAAATTAAAAAGATGCTTAGGTTACATTCAATAATAATATAATGGTTACCACTAAGAAAGAAGTCAAGCATACACACACACACACACAGCAATGTGAGCAGACCAGACAATGAAAATCTTAACACTGTAAAAAAATTATAAATTATATAATGTGTGAGAAAGAAAGCCAGTGAAATGTGATTCAATACCTGTAATTAGTTTTAATTAACCTATTAAAATAAAAAATTTCATATTGTATCACAAAGCAAGTGACAACTGTGTTGTTTATATAAATGGCACAGTAAACAAAGTTATTTCAAAATGCTGAAATAAAATTTTGGACAGCTGTATTTCAATAAAATGGAGTAAAACAAAGCAGAGGTCTTCCTCTACCAGACACGGTAAAATTTTGGCTAAAACTCATTACATAAGAAAAGCACAAATTATTATGCCAAAAGGTAAGATTCTTAATATAAATGTAACATTTGTAATTATCTTTATGCCAAGCAATATAACAATAATTTTTATTAAGCAGAAATTATAAGAGGTAAAAAAATTACACAACACTAATATTAGACGGTTTGAGTCTGTCACATTCCAAGACAGACCAAGTGAACAAAAAAGTAATATTATCAAAGACTTATATATTCAAATCAATATGATAAATCTGAGGAATATATATTTAATATTTTACCTTAATAGAACCTATGCTTTCTTTTCATCTGCCCACAGAACATACACAAAATGGACCAACTATGAAAAAAAAAACACAAAGCCAATTTTAACAGATTCCAAATAAATAAAAATAATAAATACAAGATTCTTGGATCACAGTTTAATTAAAATGGAAATTACCGTTTTAAAAGTTAGAAAAAATAGTTTCCCTGGCTAAGGATTTTAAAACTTTATCTTAAGAAATTCTTGATTCAGGGAAGGTTCAATTAATATCATAAGATTTGCATGTAAGTACAAATGAAAGTACAGATAAAATAATACTAATGGGAACATTCATAATATTAAATTTTCTTATGTATTGTTATGAATTAAACTTGATGTTATCCATACATGTATAAACTAAGCATCTGATTTTGAAATGTTAAAAACAAAATAAATGAAACAAAATATTTTATAAAAATAAAATTATTAGAAAAATTGTAGAACACATTTTTAAAACTTTACTCTTTGGAAGTCAGTAAAATAGTTAAGTCATTAGCTAATTTAACTAAGGAATAAATAAAGGAACTCACAGCACAATAGAAGTGACCAATGGGGAAAACAATCACAGAAACTGAGATAAAAATTTAAAATAATAAAACACCACTTTGCACAAATCTGTAAAAAATATCTTGAATGAAATGGATATTTTTTTAGAAAAAATTGAATTCATTAAAAGAGACTTTATTTTATAAAACAGATTAAAAGTTATAATTTCTGCAATAGAGAAAGGGAAAGTTGCAAAGGAGCTAAATCCATCTCTTCCCAAGAACTGGGTTCTCATGCTTCCAGAGCTACCTCTACTAAACTTATAAAGAGAAGATTTTGATGTGTGCTAAGTTTTCTCAGAGTAAAATATAAAAGTAAAAAATAAATTAAAATTCCAACTCCGAGATTGCTTTTATAATGCAAATACATTGATATCAAAATTTCTAAAATAAACTATAGATTAATTTATGCAAAAATTCTGTTAGATATTTGCATATATTAATATAATTCAACATCACATTGTATAATAAAATACCATGGTATGTGGATTTTTTAGAAATGCGAAGATGTTTCATAATTGAAATGCTTAATAATGTTTTTTATATTTAATGCAAATAGAAAATTTTATAATTTGCCTCATATTGAATAAAAATGCACTTAATAAAGTTTCAATACCCACTCTAGAGAAAAAGGCATTTAAAATGTTAATAGTTCCTTAATATGTGTACATAAATTACATATGCATTTGTTAACATAATTTTATATAGGTATATATATGAATGTATATGTGTTTATATAATATACATAATATATATGTGTGTATATATATATTTGTTTACACTCATAAACCAGTCAGAAGATATAACAGAAGGCATTCCAATATTTACAATGGCAATCCAAGAAGTCAAAATACCTAGGAGTGAATTTACAAGAAATATATAAGACTTCTTTGAACAAATCTTTATAATATTTATGTTGGACATAATGGTAGATAGAAATCAATAGAAAGCTATATCATTACCTTAAGAACAATAAGCTTCTGCAAAGTGCATATTCTTCCCAAGATAATTTCTTTTTGAAACTCAGTAAAAATGCCAACTTTTTTAAATTATAAAAGCTGATTCTGAAGTTTATATTAAAAGTTAAATAGGAAAACTTGGGAAAAGAACATTAGTGAGAAAAGACTAGCCCTATCAAACCCTGACCCATACTACCAGCCTCAATAAATAAAATGGTAACTGGCTAATGAATACACAGATCAATAGAAAACAAAAGAAAGTTCAGAAATGGACTCAAATCCTACAGAAGTTCAATATATGATAGATAAGCATACCACATGAGAGCAGCAAAAATTTGCTTTTTAAAAGTAGTGCTGCCACCTCATACCTATTAGAATGACTAGTATTAAACAAAACAAAATAGGATACAATTTTTGACAAGGATATGGAGAAATTGGAACCATATACATGGCTGGTGGGAATGTAAAATATTGCAGTCACTGTGGAAAACAATGTGGCAATTCCTTGTAAAATTAAAAATACAATTACCATATAATCTAGGAATTCAACTTCTGGGCATATGCTTTAAGGAATCGAAAGCAGGAATTCAAAGAAGTATCTGTATACTCATGTTCATAGCAGCATTATTCAGAGTAGCCATAAAAGGTGGGGAGTCTGGTTCCACAATCACAGCTTAGAAGAAAGCTGGCTGTACTCCCTCACACAGAAATCCAAAACCAAATGTACAGTGAGGGGATTATCACCATCAATATCCCAGAATTCAAATAGGAAAGTGCACAATTTCCCAGAACTACAGAGAAGTAAACAACCTTCAAATAGCTTGTTAGAAAACAAGATTCTCCTATCCACAACAACCCTTTTCTCAACTAGCCCATCACAAAGTACATGTAAAATTTCTCCCAACTCATGGTTTCTGCACTGGAAAAAGCATGATTGAGGTGGGAAACTAGCTTCCCCACCATCATGGGTTCCCTGGCAGGAGCCCTGTTCCTGCCTGACCCTATGGGAAAAATTGCCAGTGCCTGAATGGAGTAATGTTCCTGAGAACAGCCTAAGATAAAGGAGGCAAGTGGCACTACCAACCATAGTCCTAGCAACTGTGCTCTGCCACTCTGCCAAAGGAGATGCCAAATTTCATTGACTGTTCAGCAGCTACTTGCTATAGGAGGTATGATCCACAGGTCCTTTCAGCACAAATCTATAGCCAGCCTTCCCACACTGCTAGGAATATGCACCTTGGGAACACCCCCAGTCAGTATGAGCAGTACTCTAATCATTTGCTAGAGGCAAGGCTTCAGTAGCCATCTAGTGCCAAAAAGGAGGCAGTGAACCAATGGAATTTAAAAAAAAGAAAGAAAGAAAATCAACAGGTAAATTACAAACAATATCTAAGCAAACATACCCAATAAAAACCAAAACAAGACAGAGAAGAATGGAATAAATAACTAATCATTCAACGTCATACAGATACATTCATATGAAGCAGTAGGGAACAGGGACCCATGACCTCCTCAAATGGACAAAGCAAGAAACCAGCGATAGACCCAAACAAGACAGAGGTATGTAAACGCTCTCACCAAGAATTCAAAATAGAAGTCTTAAGGAAACACAGTATCTCCAAGTAACACAGAAAACCAATTCATAAATTTATCCATGAAATTTAAACAATAGATTAAAATAATTTTAAATATTAAACAAAAATCCCAGAACTGAAAAATACATTTACTGAATTGAAAAATTTATTACTTTCAATAGCAGAACAAATCAAGCAGAAAGAAGACTCAGTGAGCTTGAAAAACGGCTATTTGAAATTATACAGAGGAGAAAAAAGAAAAAAGAACAGGAATCATCTAAAAGATACAGAAAATTACCTCAAAAGACCAGATCTAAGAATTCTTAGTTTTCAAGATAGACTTGAGCAGGAACAAGGGGTACAAAGCTTATTCACAGATATAATAATAGGAACCTTCACCAAACTTAAGAAAGATAAAAGTACCAAGGTAAATGGATATCAGAGAATACCAGATGGATTCAAACCAAATAAGACGACAAAAAGACACATAAATATTAAACTTTCAAAGGTTTTTGAGGATCCAAAGAGAGGATCACTATAAATTGCCCAATCTCAAATATTTTTTGATAGCAATGAGAGAGCAGACTAATACAGAAAACTGGTACCAGGGATGGGTATTGCTATAAAAATACCTGAAAATGTGGAAGCAACTTTGAAACTGGGTAACAGGGAGGATTGGAAGAGTTTGAAGAGTTCAGAAGAAGACAGGGGAAGATAAGGGAAAATTTGGAACATCCTAGAGACTAGTTAAATGATTATAACTAAAATGATGATAGTGATGTGGAGAGTGAAGTCCAGGCAGAGGAGGTCTCAGTGTGAAATGAGGCAATTATTGAGAATGGCAACAAAGGTCGTCATTTTTGTTATGTTTTAGGAAAGGGCTTAGCTGTATCGTGCCACTACCCTAGGGACCTGTGGAACCTTGAACTTGAGAGTGATGATTAACAGAATCTGGCAGAAGAAATTTCTAAGCAGCAAAGTGCTCAAGATTGACCTGGATCCTTCTAACAACATATGTTCATATGCATGAGAAGAGAAATGACCTAAAGTTGGAGCTTATGATTCAAGGGGAAGCAGAGCATAAAAGTTTGGAAAATTTTCAGCCTGGCTATGTGGTACAAAAGAAAGCCCATTTTCTGGGGAGAAATTCAAGCAGGCTGCAGAAATTTCCATGAGTAAAAAGGACCCAAGTACTAATAGCCAAGATAATGAAGAAAAGGCCTCGAGGGCATTTCAGAGACCTTTGAGGTAGCGCCTCCCATCGCAGGCCCCAAGGCCTAGGAAAGAAGAATGGTTTCCTGAGCCAAGCCCAGAGCCCTGCTGCCCTACAAAGCCCAAGAACACTGCTCATGGCATCCCAGCTACTCTAGCATCAGCTGTGGCTAAAAGGGGCACCAGGTACACTTCAGGTTGCTGCTTCAGATGAAAGCTGTAAGCCTTGGCTGCTTCCACATGGTGTTAAGCCTGTATTTGTGCAGAGTGCTAGAGTGGAGGCTTGAGAGCCTCTGCGCAGATTTCAGAGGATATATGGGAAAGCCTGTATGTCCACGCAGAAGCCTGCTACTAGGGCAAAGCCCTGACGGAGAACCTCTACTATGGCAGTGTGGAGGGGAAATGTAGAGTTAGAGCTCTTTTAGAGTCCCCTCTAGGGCACTGCCTAGTGGAGCTGTAGGAAGAAGGCCACTTTCCTCCAGACCACAGAATGGTAGATCCACTGGCAGCTTGCACACTGAGCCTGGAAAACCTTCAGGCACTCAACACTAGCCCTTGACAGTAGCTGAGGGGACAGAATTCTGCAGAGCCCAGAGGTGGAGCTTCCCAAGTTTTTGGGAGCAAAACCTTTGCATCAGTGTGGCTTAGATGTGGGGCACAGAGTCAAAGGAGATTATTTTGTAGCTTTAAGATTTAATAACTTCCCTGCTGGGTTCTGGATTTGCATGGGGCCTGTAGATCTTTTCTTTGGGCCAATTTCTCCCATTTGGAATGAGAATGTATACCCAGCACTTGTACTCCCATTGTATCTTGAAAATAACAAACTTGTTTTTTGGAATTTTACAGGCTCATAGGTGGAAGAAAATACCCTTGTCTAAGATGAGACTTGAATTTGGACTTTTGAATTAATGTTGAGATGTATTAAGATTAGAGGACTATTGAGAAGGCATGATTGTATTTTGCAGTGTGAGTGGAACATAAGATTTGGGGGACCAGGGATGGAAAAATCTAGTTTGGATTTATGTTCCCACCAAACCTCACATCAAATTGTAATCCCCAAAGTTGGAGGTGGGGCCTGGTGGAGGGTAATTAGATCATGGGGGCAGATTGCTAATTGAGTGCTTTAGCACCATCTCTTTGGTACTGTGTCATGATTGTGATAGTGAGTTTTCATGAAATCTGGTTGTTTAAAAGTGTGTAGCACCTCCTCCCCTTTCTCTTGCTCCTGCTATGTGAAGTACGTGCCTCCACTTTGCTTTCCACCATTATTGTACGTTTCCTGAGGCCTCCCTAGAAGTCAAACAATGCCAGCATCATGTTTTTTGTATAGCCTGTGGAACCATGAATTAATTACACATATTTTCATTATAAATTACCCAGTCTTAAGTATTTATTTATAGCAATGAGTAAATGGACTAATACAGATTGCTTCGAATATTTGGGCTCTTTTTGTTTTTGGTTCAATGTGAATTTTAGAATTTTTTTTCTAATTCTGTGAAGTATGATGTTGGTAGTTTGATAGGCATACCGTTAAATTTGTAGATTGCTTTGGATAGTATGACCATTTTAATGATACTGATCTGTTGTTAAGACCTTTTACTTTCTTGGTTAGCTGTATTGCTAGGTATTTAAATTTTATTTGTGGCTATTGTAAAGGGGATTGTGTTCTTGATTTGACTATTAGCCTAGACATCATGAGTGTTATATGGTTTGCTGTGTTCCCACCCAAATCTCACGTTGAACTGTAGTTCCCATAATCCCCACGTGTCAAGGGAGGGACCTAGTGGAAGGTAATTGAATCATGGGGGTGATTACCTCCATGCTGTTCTCATGACAGCAAGTGAGTTCTCACAAGATCTGATCACTTTATAAGGGGCTTTTCCCCTCCTTTACTCTGCACTTCTCTCTCCTGTCACCATGTAAAGAAGGATGAGTTTGCTTCTTCTTCCACCATGGTTGTAAGGCACCTTCAGTCACTGAAAAGATTTCTTTCTGTTTTATCCAGTTGACTGTGGTAGTTACTGTGTTCCATACTTTACTCTCCTTCCCAAATTTTTGAAAATTAGTTTTGAAAAAATCAGCTCAAGTTAGTTTACTTGACAGGAATCTGAAGTTAACATCTTATATAAATCAATGGGCATTAAACTTTAGTTATCATTGGGATTTCTGCTACCCTACAGTTGTATAAAATCACTAAAGCATGAAGGAGACTCCTCTAGTCGGGGCTTAATTGCCAAGAATATTCAATACAATGTGTTTGCTTTCTCTGGACCACTACATGGAACACTCATCTTTAGTGATGCTGGAAACCCCTAAGCAAATGTCTAGGCTTCTTGGTGTCCTACCTTTTCAGGTGCTGGTCCCAAGAGGGGACAGACAGACCTACCCTCTTGAGACTGAATGAATCTTACCTCTACCTCTCTGCTTCTTAGAGGTACTCTGCCCTTTGTCTTCCTTTGTGGTACTCCTAATACAATCCATGCAAGGACTCAAGCTCTAGAAAAACGAAACTGAGAAATGAAAATATTTTGAAATAAATTCTGCTTTTCGAACAGCAAAATTCTCTAAGACAATGAGTTATAAAATGTTTTAGAACATGGGTGATATATGTAAATACACAGTTAATATATTAATAGATTACCCTATAGATGTTTATCTGATTCTTAGCAAAATTAGTTAAAATTATGTTCATATAATTTTGAACACCTATTTTCTTTCAGACTCTGAATTTTATGCTTTCAACTGCTATCTTTACTTATAGTTTTTTATTAATTTTTTTCTTCCCATTCCTATAATTATTTAAGCTTCTTTCTGACAATCCTTTGGTTTCCAGCAAGAAATCTGAGATAATATCTTAAGATGGGGTTGTGCAAATTGCATTATTGAGGTCATATTGGTCAAATTTAAACTCTACATATTATATTTTTAGGTACAGGTAATTGAATATAAGTACAAAATATGACATTTGTCTTGCTGCTTTAAAAGTTAGAGGTAGGTCATTTTACTGATTTTAGTAAAATTTAGTTGTTTGCTAGAATATGCTGCCATATACAAGGAGAGGTCATTGTGGAAGGTTGTAAAAGCAAATTAAAATGATGCAGCATTTGCTAGTTCCTCTGTATGTCTTTTTGCCTCATTTAGCGTTTATTCCTAACACTGAATTACTGTATTTTGAATTGTACTTTGACAGAATTTAGCAATAAAGATTTTATGAAAGATAGAGTTACTAAAACATTTTGAATCCTGATTTATAAAACACAATTTTAATTGGTTTTGCTTATAGAATCCGTCTGTGAAATCTAGTACAGATTTACTTTTACATAGAGATCTGCATTTTTATTGCTTCTTACTTGACCTACACTCAATTTTGGAGAACTGCAGAGACCAAGGACTCAGATAGCAACCACAAAATGTACATTAGAAGCTTGGAGAAACAAAATTAAATTAATAAAAATGTATGTCTAATTTAGAAAAACTGAAGCCAAAATTTCTATATTGGAACTAAAATTATCAAATTTAGTTGTCAACAGTAGTCAATTAATGTGATCTCCAAACCTATACTTTTGGTACTCATGTCAACTGGTCTTAAGTTCATTAATACATAAGGCAATGCCATATGATAGTTATTCATAAAAGTGATCTTGCTAAAACTGAAGTCAGATCATGTCATTTCTCTGCATAAATCCCCTGAATAGTTCTGCATCATAGAGTAAAAGTCCAAGTCATTAAAATAATCTCTAAAGTTATGCATGATCATAATCCTATTCACCCCTGGTCCTCTCTGAACTCATCTCTTGCTTGCTCTAGAATACTAGATGGGCCTTAAACATGCCAGACACACTCTGTTCGCAGGGCCTTTGCACATTCTGATCCCTCCACCCAGAAGTCCCACCAGAATGACTAATTCTCCTTATGTGTACATGTTTTGTTTTGTTTTGTTTTTTTCCCATATTTATCACCTCCACTGGATTGCAAATTTTAAGAGGGCAGAGATTTTTGTCTGTTTTTATCACGGCTGAATCATAGTGCTAAAGGTATTCCTAACACAGTAGTAACTCAATTTGATGTGTTTGAGCAAATTAATAAAACATTAATTGAAGACTCTATTTCTAGCTGTATGACAGATCAAATGTCCTAAAAATCCTCTCAACTCAAAACCTCGAAATATAGGAGGTAATATAGCAAATGTTGTTTACATACATAGCCAAACTCAAAAGAAAGTAAGAGGTATCTTCAGGAGCTAAAAAAGTGTTGTAGCCATATATCAATGGAAAGCATTTGCCTTTCAAATTAATCAAGAGCCTTGGGTTTTAATTATTTATAGGACCAGAGACCTAAAGGCAGGTAACCTAGGGATTCCAAATAGTAAAACAATTGACTATCTAAATGCACCCACTGGCAAACAAACTTTGTTAGTTTTGTTTTTTAAAAATTCAAAGTAACATTGAGAATAAATCAAGTAGAGGAGATTCATAGTCTAAGAGAAGGATAAAAAATGTGTTCTAGATAAGAATAAACATCCTCTCAGAAAGCATGTCAGAACTGATCTCAACTTAAACATTAATTAAGTTTTAATATATTTATCAACTGGTGGGACGCGGCGGCTCCCGTCTGTAATCCCAGCACTTTGGGAGACTGAGGCGGGTGGATCATGAGGTCAGGAGTTTGAGACCAACCTGGCCAACATGGTGAAACCCATCTCTACTAAAAATACAAAAAACTTAGCTGAGCGTGGTGGCACGCGCCTGTAATCCCAGCTACTCAGAAGGTTGAGTCAGGAGAATGGCTTGAACCCAGGAGGCAGAGGTTGCAGTGAGCCGAGATCATGCTGCTGCACCCCAGTCCTCCAGCCTGGGTGACAGCAAGACTCCGTCTTGGAAAAATGAAAAAAAAAAAAAAATATATATATGCAGAGAGAGAGAGCATATATATTATATATACTATATATAATACAATATATAGTATAATACATAATACAATATATGGTGTATATAATATATATATATAGTATATATATCAACTAAGACATTTGGGTCACAAACAGAAAGCTTAGTACCTCACATTTACAAAGTCTATCTTTAGGTTAGCAAATTACGGACACATTTCTAAATTATTAAATAATGTTTCTTTCTCTTAAAATAAGTTCTAGAAATATTACAACCTTATCACATTGAGCGGGATGAACATTAAAAAAAGGAAGGCCAGTCATAATAATGGCGCTAACTTTCCAGTTTGACCTACAGAAAGAAGTAGTTCAGATAGAGAACACGGGAGACAAGATAGTGTAAGAGATCACTGTGGATGATAAAGCTTTTCTTTCTGATCCATTTGTTTTCAGAACATTTGTGAAAATCATTTGAATAATATAGGCCTAATAATGAGTAACAAATGGGATGTGTTTTGTTTCTTTTTACTTCTTGAAATGTAATTAGCTTTATCCTGAATTCTCTCTACATTAATATATTTCATCTTAATCATAGAGATGTCAATATCAACACTTTCATCAGAGAAACCACATCCAAACCTAATTCAAAGACCATTGCTTCCAAATACCATTACAATGGGGTTCAGAGCTTCAACATTTAAATTTTGCAGGGAAACAAACATTCAGTCCGTAACAATGGTAATAGAGAACTCCATGTCTTATTGTAGCAGGGGAAAGCAGCATGGCAGAAGAGTATGGAGAAAAGGGGATATTAATGCAACCATTTTTGGAAAAATATTAACTGTTAAGCGATTTGGACCATTGATCTTTATAGCTGTCTCCAGAAAATTCCCCAAAATCACTTGTTTCAAAGATCCCAGCAGGTGTGCTCATCCCTGGTGTTTTTCTGTAGTTTCTGCCGTGTGTTAACTAACTGAACAGTGATGGTCAGTGGCAACTTCCCTTGACGTTGGCTTCTTTAGCTTTTCAAACATTTAAAAACTCCCATCTTACAATTAAAACATTTCATCTCATGGAGATACAGTAGAATGAGACTGGAAAGTGTATGAAGGTAAGAGGGGAAAATAAAGAGAGGTTAGTGAATGGGTACAAACTTACCAAGAGAGGGAAGAAATAAGTTCTAGTGTTAGATTGCAGACTAGGTTGACTACAGTTAGCAACAATATATTGTATATTTCAAGGCAACTAGAAGAGAGGACTTGAAATGTCACCAGAACATGGAAATGATAAATACAGAAGGTGATGCACACCTCAAAAACTCTATGCATCCTATACATGTGAAATATATGAAATATCTAAAATATAAAATATAATATGAAATATATAAAATATATTTTATGATGAAATATATTAAATATATTTTATGTTGAAATATATAAAATATAAATATGTAAGATATATTCACATGTAACATCTAAATGTGTAATAAATTGAGAAGCGTTTCTGCTTATTTTTTTGGCAGGCATTACATTAGTATTTGATTTCTATAATTTTGAAGATTGGAAAAAAGTTTTAAAACTCATTATTTAGCTATTAATCAATAGGGATTTATGTGTGTGTGTGTGTGTGCATGCGTGTGTGTGTGTGTATCTGTGTCTGTGTTTTCAGAGAGAAGAAATTCTTGAAAAGCATTTTTAGTCTTCTTAAAACAAATGTAAAACAAATTAAAGAGAACCCTGGGATGACAAGAACATTGGTGGTATTTACATTCTCTCTAAAATTGTTTAATTAATTCACATTTTTGGGTGTGCTTTAATAGACCTTTGTTTGCAAACACATTTTTAGAATTGTTAAAAGTTGCTTAAAAATTAAACTTTTCAGAATATCTTCTATATCTATGATTATTCTCCTGTAAATTGTATTTCTAAACTTTAAACTTTTTTTTTTTTGCAATTTACTCCTTTCTTGCATAGGTTGGCAAAAAAATGTATCATATTTCACTTCTGGTGGATATTTTTTGGATTAATTTACAAATTTTATTTTTGTTTTTGTTGATATTATCTTTATTTTTTTCTCCCCATGATCCTTTGTTTTATGTTGTCTAGTCTAACTTCATGAATTGAATTCTGAGTAATTTAATTTCATTTCTCTATATTTACTAATACATGCTTAAATAAGTTTAATAACATATTTTCTATAGCAATCTCTAGCAGCATTCTATATTTGGATATGTTCCTTTTCCATTAATATTATTTTTGGCTATCTCTGACTGAATTTGATTTCCTTTCCTCACCTAAGAATTTTAAAGAAAGTGTTTTCAAAATCCAGTTGCTTAAAGTATTTTTATTTCTAAATTTTCACTAATTTCTAATACCAACTAATTTTGTCAAAATATTATCTGTATTTAAAATTTAAAGTGTATTTTTTGTTCTAATACATAATCACTTTGTATATGTAAAATTTGCTATCTATAAAGTTATTAAAATTAAGTTATATTTATTCAGATTTATTGGTTACATATTTCAGATTCCCAACATTTTTATATGGTTTGTCTATATGACTTGTTATGATTATATGAATAAAAATTACCTACTATTATTATCTGTTGATATCTCCTCTCAGTTCACAAAATTTTTTTTTTTTTTTTTTTTTTGAGACGGAGTTTTGCTCTGTCGCCCAGGCTGGAGTGCAGTGGCCGGATCTCAGCTCACTGCAAACTCCGCCTCCCGGGTTTATGCCATTCTCCTGCCTCAGCCTCCCGAGTAGCTGGGACTACAGGCGCCCGCCACCTCGCCCGGCTAGTTTCTGTATTTTTTAGTAGAGACGGGGTTCCACCGTGTTAGCCAGGATGGTCTCGATCTCCTGACCTCGTGATCCGCCCGTCTCGGCCTCCCAAAGTGCTGGGATTACAGGCTTGAGCCACCGCACCCGGCCCACAAAATTTATATTTCACAAATTTTGTTATAATATTTACTAATTTATTAATTAGCTGCAGTAGACTACATTGTGGAATTTTCTTTTGATTTCATACCTTTAATGGAATGAACCTTTCAGCATATTTATATAATAAATGATCTTTTTCTGGTTCCAGTATCACAACCACAGCATTCGATTAATACACCTTAGCTGTTTCTTTTTTTTTAAATTTAAGTAGATGAGTTGTCACCATTTACATTTGTTGATATACTGTATTATTTTGCTTTAATTGTGTGCTTCTTTATACTTGTATAAATTTAAGGGGCAAAAGTGCAATTTTGTTACATGAATATATTGCGTAGTGGTGAAGTCTGGGCTTTTGGAGTGTTCATCACTGAATAATGTACCCATTAAGTATTAAGCTCCCACCTTAGGTGAGAACATGTGATTTTGTTTTTTGTTTCTGAGTTGTTTCACTTAAGATAATGGCTTAGAGTACCGTTAAATGTTGCAGCAAAAGACATGCTTTTATTCTTTTTTATGGCTAAATAGTATTCCATTGTGTATGTGTACCACATTTTCATTATCCAATCTGTTGATAGACAATACGATTGTTTCTATATCATTGCTCTTGTGAATAGTGCTGCAATAAATATACAAGAACAGGTCTTTTTGATATAATGATTTATTTTCATTTGAGTAAATACTCAATGGTGAGATTGCTAATTTAAATGGTAGAAATCTCCACATTTTTCATTAGGTTGTACTAATGTACATTTCTACCAACAGTGTATAAGCATCATCTGTTATTTTATTTTTATAATAGCCATTTTGACTTGTATAATATGATATCTCATTTTGTTTTTAATTTGCATTTCTCTGATTATTAGTGATGTTGAACATTTTTCATATGCTCTTTGGTTATTTGTATGTTTTCTTTGAAAAATGTCTATACATATCCTTTACCCACTTTTTAAAGGGGCTATTTACTCTAATGTTGTTATTTATTATGTTTTTATTTTCTTTTTTTTTATTATTATACTTTAAGTTCTAGGGTACATGTGCATAACGTGCAGGTTTGTTACATATGTATACTTGTGCCATGTTGGTGTGCTGCACCCATCAACTCGTCAGCACCCATCAACTCGTCATTTACATCAGGTATAACTCCCAATGCAATCCCTCCCGCCTCCCCCCTCCACCCTCCCCATGATAGGCTCCGGTGTGTGATGTTCCCCTTCCCCAGTCCAAGTGATCTCATTGTTCAGTTCCCACCTATGAGTGAGAACATGCGGTGTTTGGTTTTCTGTTCTTGCAATAGTTTGCTGAGAATTATGGTTTCCAGCTGCATCCATGTCCCTACAAAGGACACAAACTCATCCTTTTTTATGGCTGCATAGTATTCCATGGTGTATATGTGCCACATTTTCTTAATCCAGTCTGTCACTGATGGACATCTGGGTTGATTCCAAGTCTTTGCTATTGTGAGTAGTGCCGCAATAAACATACATGTGCATGTGTCTTTATAGCAGCATGATTTATAATCCTTTGGGTATATACCCAGTAATGGGATGGCTGGGTCATATGGTACATCTAGTTCTAGATCCTTAAGGAATTGCCATACTGTTTTCCATAATGGTTGAACTAGTTTACAATCCCACCAACAGTGTAAAAGTGTTCCTATTTCTCCACATGCTCTCCAGCACCTAGTGTTTCCTGACTTTTTAATGATTGCCATTCTAACTGGTGTGAGATGGTATCTCATTGTGGTTTTGATTTGCATTTCTCTGATGGCCAGTGATGATGAGCATTTTTTCATGTGTCTGTTGGCTGTATGAATGTCTTCTTTTGAGAAATGCCTGTTCATATCCTTTGCCCACTTTTTGATGGGGTTGTTTGTTTTTTTCTTGTAAATTTGTTTGAGTTCTTTGTAGGTTCTGGATATTAGCCCTTTGTCAGATAGGTAGATTGCAAAAATTTTCTCCCATTCTGTAGGTTGCCTGTTCACTCTGATGGTAGTTTCTTTTGCTGTGCAGAAGCTCTTTAATATGTTTTTATTTTCTGAGAGCTTTTATACTATAAAAATAATTTGACAATTATTTCCTATGTTTTTGAATGTGTATGTATATATGAGTGTGTGTGTTTTAATTCAGGCAATTTAGAAAAGATGCATTTTTTATACTTCTATTAGTTATAACTCTGTACAACATAATTGCCAAGAAAATATCTTATTTTTCCTAATCGTAATTTCTTCTTTGTGGGTATAACAACATCCTCTTGTCCTCCATGGGCCACCACTGTCTTACTCTCAGTCTAGGTGGTTTGGGTAAAGCTGACTTCCCCATAAGCTTTAAAAGTGGCATATGATATTAGGTACATGCTTTGAAAGGGTTCCTTATTTTCCACCTTTCTATGTAACTTTCTCGTTATAATAAAAATGTAAAAGAAAACAAAGGAAATTAAAATATAAATCAATTTAAATGTTTTTGACTATAAAATTTATTTTTTTTAGAATCATAAAGCATGCCATGTTGTACCCATTTTTGTAACTGTGGCACCTGTCTTTGCATTGGTCTTCTTATTTCTTTATCAGTTGTCCTTAGGACTATTCTAGAAAGTTTAGAGATGATCATCTGCATTGGGTTATGTAACAAAACAAGGATAATTAACTTCATCAGATTTTGGACAGTGCAAAATGGCATAAAATTCTGAAAATATGTATTCTAAATTACTTGCCAAAGAGCATACATGAGATAACAATAAGAATACAATAGGAGACTGGTTGTCGTGGCACACACCTGTAATCCCAGTGCTTTGAGAAACTAAGGCTAGAGGAGTACTTGAGGCCAGAAGTTCAACAACAGCCTGAGCAACACAGTGAGACCATATCTTTACAAAAAGATTTGAAAAATTAGCTGAGCGTGGTAATGCATACCTGTAGTCCTAGCTACTTAAGAGACTGAAACAAAAGGATTGTTTGAGCCTGGGAGTATGATATTCCTGTGAACTACGATTGTGTCACTGCATTCTAGCCAAAAAAAAAAAAAAAAGGGAAAAAGAAAAAGAGTATAATAGGAATACAACTCTAGCAAAATAAGTATGGTGTGGGTAATTTTTTTTAGGAATTCATAACATATACAAAAAATAAAATGTGTTATTTTAAAATCCATAGACAAGAAGCCTACTAATTTGATTTAACACCATTTTGACTGTGATCCAAATATACATTTGGAAATATATCTTAACATCTCTAGGTACATGATTCCATTTAATTCTGATATATAATTTAACAAATGCTGTTATAACTAACTAAGCCATAAATCATTGTTACTATATAACATTTACTTTTAAATACATAACAAATTAAACATATTTTCAATACACCTTTTATGGAGAGAACTAGGGTAGGATTTACTTTTGTATATGATACGTCTATAATGTTATTCTAAGGATAGAAGATATTTTATTATCTCTGTGTTGTGGCTCATCAGTTTTGACTGGGAGGCTTCCATTGTCTTCCGGATGACTTTAGAATTGATTCTTCTTCTTGGATAATATTTACAATTCCATGTCTCTCTTAAATGTCTCTCTCTACTTTTATGAAGAAATAGGAAGCATGGAATCAAGACTGATTATAAAGTAATCCTCATTTCATCCTCTTGGGAGCATGTGTTCATGTCCACACATCTTCAAATGAGGGGAACAGAAGGATTTGATGTATTTTCATCCAGTTATGAAGACTGGCTATGAAAACAAGTATTGGTATGAGACTGCTTTTCATAAAATGTTAGGCATTTCAGAAAATGCCTATCATGAGGAAAAATATAGAAAAGCTGTGCTGTAACCTTCTTAACAAATTTTTACTCAAAGGAAAATTTCAAGGAAAGAAGAAAGTATAACTGACAAAATAAGCTATATTGCTTTAATTTAAATTACGTTACAAGAGTATATCAGTAAATCCCAAGTTAACATCAGTCATACCAAAGCAATAATTCAGCCAATTTTATTAATTTTTATTACTAATCCAGTCAAGATATTACTTGTTTATCTGTATTTTACAATAAAAATGTGAATGAAACTTTAGAACATAGCCTTTCCATTACTTAAAAGTAAATTACTAAATGGTTCTTGAGAAAGAGAAGAGGATTTTCCACAGTGAGATTTCATTCTGGTAGCAGAGGGACAATAGTGTATTTTTAGCAGAATGCAAGTGCTTTTAGGTGATATCTGGCTATGTATTTGATAGATGATGCATTTATATTATTCATATTATTTTTCTGCTACTTCATACATAAAAATTCTGTCAAAATAGTTGTTTTTGACTTTTTAATGCATATTTGCAATCAACAAATAAAGTAGCTAATCTATTTCAGCCTATAGATTATGAATGTTTATTGTTAGGAATCCATAACACTGATATAGTCATTATAAATTAGGTACACAAATTACAAGTTGAGGTTTTTAATATGCTAGCTACTGTATCCCAAATATAAGTATTTGATATTAGAAGGTAATTGTTTCAAATTACTTCAGTGTCAGTGCCCTTGTCCAGTCACCCCTCGAAACATTAAAAATGTTTTCAAAGATTTGGAAATTACCAACAAATGTAACTTTCAACTCACACATTATAAAATGGTTTCTTTTATGATTAGTAATTTATTACTCTGTTATTACATGCAAAGGATGCCATTAGGAAATACTGGTGAAAAATAAAAATTAGAAATAATTATTTAGTTAATGGTGATAAGAGAATAGTATTTATTTATACTGTATTCATTCATTCATTATCAGTTTAATTATTCAGGAAGTATTTATTGAATGCTTGACATATTTCCAAGGGTACATATATTATTATTATCATACTTCCTAAGAGTTTTTCTTATAATAGAAGAAATATAACAAAATACTAATTGATATAAAGACAAAGAATATAATATAATTGAAAATATCATATTTGTTAAAAAATAATTGCTTTAAGAATTTAAAAATGATACTTCTTTCTGAGTTATTAAACAAAATGACCATAGAATAGATAGCATCTTTTCTTGGTCATACAGAGATGGCAGATACAAAGTCCATCCGAGATATATATATATATCTTTACTTTTCCAAAGATAACTTTTTTTTTAAAGTTTGAAGTAAATAAATGATTTTTTAATAGACTGAGAGGATTATAATATAAGAAAGAAATATTTAGAAATAAGTTTTTAAGATTGGTTGGGGTCAGAATATTGAAAATTTTAAATGCTTATCTAAGGCATTTTGTTCTACTCTATAGGCAGCAGTTGAGAAACGTAAAGCAAGATTTAATTAAGAAAATATTGACAAATATTTAAGGCTGTTATTAAAAATAATCTAAATACAAAAGCACATCTGAAATAAAAAAGATGAAAACCTCCAATATCTACTCCTCCGAAGTAGAAAAATGAGGGCACTTGCAAAAATTGTCAAAATCAATCTTTTTTTTTTTTAGAATTCAATTCCAAAATAAAGAATTCTAGGAATAAGCCAAGAGTTGAAACAATTTGGGGAATAATTATTCAGGAAAAATTTGTGTATCTTAGTAAGAACAGTGAGTTTTGTGGTGTTTTACCTTGCCCTGTTCTTATTCCCTTCTTTCCAGTTCTATGTAGACTTGAAAACCAGTAACTTTGCAAATACAGGAGTTGTGAAAACCAGCATCCTAGAAGTCATTGTAAGTGCAGAATGTGTTTGGAGAAAGCCCCATCCCCAGAAAACTGTCACTATATAGCCCATCTGAAAGTTGCATAAAAAGCTCTACTGTCGACATTTGTCTTTATTTGAGCTGATTCAGAGCTTGCTTTGTGCAAATAGCACAACCCATCAGAGGCAATTGCTTAATATTGCAGCTGCCTTCAGTGGAGATTCCAATTGGGACTAACAAGAAGCTGTTTTAGAAAAATAAAATACCCTTAAAAATAAAAACTAATATATTCATGGAAACCTAGAAAATTATGCATATGATTAGGGTTGTGAATACACTTAGGAAAGACGTGAGAGGGCCCTAATCTCTCACAGCTGGCTAAGGCTTGATGTAACCAGGGAGTGAAGGCAAAAGTAGAGAGGTAAACTGTCCCGTGAAGTGTTGAAAGGGTCTCCCAATATACACAGGAGTCCTTTGACAAAGGCTGGGAGATTTATTTGTTCAAGGCACTTAAGGAAACCTTTGTCCAATCACTAGGTGATGAATAAAGTAGCCAAGAAAGACAAGTGTTCACACATGAAAAAGAATACAACATACTTTACAAAATTAATAGTCATTATACAAACAAACAGCAACAACAGTAACAACAACAAATAGAAACAACACATCTTGGTTTGGTGGAAAAGTATTCTGAATTACAGATTTGCCACTAGATATTCATATTTGAATACCTAGTTTTTAACACAAAATTATATGAGGCATGTAAAAAAATAGAAAATTAGTACGGCTCATACACAGACAAAAAAGAAGCAATAGATCGTATGGCTGAGGAAATCCAGATGTTAGACTTATCTGAAATAGACTTTAAATGAGCCATAATAAATACCCTGAAAACAGTAAAGAAAAACACATGTAATTAAACACAAATATGAGAATAATGTGTCACCAAATATCAATGAGACAGAAATTATAAAAAAAGAACCTAGTTAAAATTCAGAAGTTGAAAAGTATAATTACCGAAATGGAAAAAAAAAAAAATTCACTAGAGGGAATCACAACCAGATTTGAACTGTGAAAAAAAGATAGGCACAGTGCACTAGAAGATAGGCACAGTGCACTAGAAGATAGGTCAGTGCACTAGAAGATAGGCCAGTGCACTAGAAGATAGGCACAGTGCACTAGAAGATAGGTCAGTGCACTAGAAGATAGGTCAGTGCACTAGAAGATAGGCACAGTACACTAGAAGATAGGTCAGTGCACTAGAAGATAGGTCAGTGCACTAGAAGATAGGCACAGTACACTAGAAGATAGGTCAGTGCACTAGAAGATAGGCACAGTACACTAGAAGATAGGTCAGTGCACTAGAAGATAGGCCAGTGCACTAGAAGATAGGCACAGTGCACTAGAAGATAGGTCAGTGGAGATTATTTAGTCTGAGAAACAAATGAAAGACAAAAATATAAATAGAAAGTCAGATTATACATCATGACCTGGTTTGATTTATCAAAAGAATCCATGGTTGGATTAATATATGAAAAATCAATTATTGCAAAATACCATGTTAACAGAATAAAGGACAAAAGCACATGATCATCTGAATAGATGTAGAAAGCAATTATTTAATAAAATCCATTATGCATTTATGATAAAAACACTCAACATACTAGAAGTAGAAAGAAATGATCTCATCATCTTAAGTATATCTATGAAAAACTCACAGCTAACATATTTAATAAAAACAATGCTTTTCTCCTTATATCAGGAACAAAACAAATACATCTACTTTTTTTATTTCTGTTCAACATTGCACTAGGAGTTCTAGCCAGGGCAATTAGTTAAGATAAAAAATTATAATTGGCATTCTGACAAAAAAGGAAAAAGTAAATTTTTTTTCTCCACAGATGAAATTATTTTTTATGTTAAAAAAACCCTAAGTAATTCACACATTTAAAAAGTTAGAATTAAAAAACAGCTAATCAAGTTTGCAGGTCCAAGATCACTATAAAAAGTCAATTTTGCAGACACACATCAGCAATTAACAATTGAAAACTAAAATTAAGAAAGCAACCTATTCACAAAAGTATCAAAATGATAATATATTTAAGAATAAATTTGACATAGTATAAAATTTTAGCATTAAAAACCACAAAATATTACTGAAAGTAATTAAGAAATATCTAAATAACTGGAGAGATATCCTATTTCATGAATTGAAAAACTTAATGTTGTTGAGATTAAAATATTCTTCAAATTGATCTACAGATTCAACACAAACCCAATCAAAATTCTAGCTGCTTTTTACCCCCAGAAATGTATAGACGGATCCTAGAATTCATATGGAAATGCAAAGGATCCAGAATAACCAAAACAACCTTGATAAATAAAAGTTGAAAGTCTTACATTTTCTGATTTCAAAACCTACTACAAAGCTACAATAATGAAAATAAAGTGTCCTGGTATAAGAATAGACATAAAAAATCTATGAAATGTGACTGATAATTCAGAAATAAAACCTTACATTAACAGTCAATTGATTTTTGAGAAAGATGCCAAGACAACACAATTGGGGAAATACAGCCTTTTCCAGAATGATGCTGGGACAAATGAAATGGATATTCACATGGAAAACAACACAGTTGAATACCTATCAAATGCATTATACAAAACTTAACTCAAAATGTAACAGAGACCCAAATGTAAATAATAAAACCATACAATAATAAAACCAGAAATAAATATTTTTAACTTTAGATTAGGTAATTGTTTTTAAATTAAGACAGCAGAAACACAAGCAACAACAACAAAAGTAGATAATTAGCCTTCTTTAAGATAAAAAACAAGGCGAAAATACATACTCTGTCCACTCTTGTTCAACATTTCACTAAAGTTCTGGTATAATATGATCAAGTAAATAATAATAATTTTATACAAAAATTGAATAGAAAACTTTCTGTTTGCAGTCAAACCAGATTTTTTAGATTGCAAGGAATCAACAAACATCATTTGAGAATAAATAGAGGCATCCACTAACATTAGAAGACATACAGAACATAAAATAGATAGGCATAAAAAAATCAGTTTAATTTATGTGTATTAGAAAACATGGTCACTGAAATTAAGGATGCAATAACATTTAAAATAGCTAAAAACAAAATGAAATATCTAGGTGCAATTATAACAAAATATGTACAGGCCTCGCATACTGAAAATTAGAATACACTAATGAAAGAAGTCAAAGAAGATGTAAACAAATGGAAAGATGTACAGTGTTCATGGATTGGAAGGCTCAAAATAATAAAGACGTCAAATATCTTCAAATTCATAAGCAGGTTTACCACAATACCTATAAAAATCTCAGCAAGATTTTTTGTAGATATAGACAAGATTGTTTAAAATTTATATGGAAAATCAAATGATTCAAACAGCTAAAACAATTTTGAAAAAAAAAATGAGATAAATAGTTTAGCTAATATCAAGATTTATTATATATCTATAGCTATCAAGATTCTAGTGGTATTGGCAGATAAATAGACAGGTAGATCAAAAGAAATAGCAAACTCAGAAATAACTCCACATAAGTATCAGGTTTTGTTAAATGTGCAAAAACAATTTATTAGAATATTGAAAGCCATTTCAGCCATGGGTCATTGCTAGGCAAAAGAAAAATACAACAAAACCTTGGCTTAAGACTTAAAATCTCACACTTTATAGAAAAAACTCACTCAGCATAGATTACAGACTTAATGTAGTATATAAAACTATAAAGCTTTTAGAAAGAAACAAAATCTTCAGAACCTATTGCTAGGCAAAGAGTTATTAACATCAAAAGTACAATTCACATAAGCAATTTTTTTATAAATTGGACTTCACCAAAATACTTTTGCTCCATGAAAGACCCTGTTACAAAAATGAAAAGCCAAACTAGAGACTGAAAGAAAATAGTTGCAAATTATATATCTGACAAAGGCCTAGTGTTTATAATATATAAGACATTTATCAAAAGTCAACACTAGAAAACAAAAACAAACAATGCATTTTAAAAATCCCATTAGAAAATGGCAAAATAATGAACAGTTATTTCAACGAAAAGGATATACAGATGACAAGCACAAGAAAAGGTGTTCAACATCATTAACCATTACAGAAATGCAAATAAAAATCACAGTTGTATATCACTACACGCCTATCAGAAAAATTATAGTAAAAAGTAGTGACAACACCAAATCCTGGTAAGGAAGTGGTGAAACTGGCACATGTGAAATGGTACAGCTACTCTGAAAACCTGTATGTCAGTTTCTTAAAAAAATTAAATATACAATGGAGAAATAAAATTTTATCTTGACATGTATGTATAAAATAAAATTTTATACATACATGTTGATAGCACTTTTATTCATAATAGCCCCAAAGTGGAAACAATCCAAATGTCTTCCAGTGGGTGAATAATTAGACAAACTTTGAAACAGTCATATGATGCAATACTAATCAACAGTAGAGAAAGACCAAAATGTTGAAATGCACAGAAATTTGGATAAATCCCCAAATAAAATGCTGAGTGAAAAAAAGCCAGTCTCCAAATATTATATACTACATGAGTGCATTTAAATGATAAGCTTGAAATTAAAAAAAAAAATAGTGAAAGGAGAACAGATTATTGGTTTTCAGGCTTTAAGTAAGTAGCATGAGGGAGAAGAAAAAGGAAAATTAGCATGGCTATAAAAAGAAGGAAAAAAATGAGTAATCCATATGGTGATGGTAATGTTCTGTCTCTTGATTGTCTCTTGATCAAAGTAAATATGCTGATTTTGATACTTTACTATTGTTTTGAAAGTTTTACTATTGTGGAAACTGGGCAAAGTGTGCATGAGATATTTTTGTACTATCTGTGACAACAGCATGATAATCTGTAATTATTCAACATGATAAGTTTAATTGAAAAATATCCTGCTTATTAAAAAGGAAAGGAAGTAAAAGTTCACAGAGCTAAAACATTGCAAGATAGAACAGGAGGAATTTGATTGTAGGAAAGAAATGGAGAAAGGGATATTTCCGCTGTATTCTACTATTTTCAGTTAGATAGTCTGTAAAACATTTAAAATACAATAATTATTATGTACTTATTTTTAAGACGCTGACTCTTACTTTAGGAGTACTTTGCTGTATAGTTATATTTAAAAAACAGCATAGAGAGGTGGAGCAAGATGACACAATAGAAGGCTCTACTGATTGTTTCCACTACAATGACACTAAATTAACAACTAGCTATGCGGAAAAAAACCCTCATAAGAACAAAAAGTCAGATGAGCGCTTTTAGTACCCAGTTTTAACTTCATATCACTGAAAGAGGCACTGAAGACATAGAACAGTCCAGAATCACTGATGCTGCCCCTCCCCCACCCCTGGCAGTGGCCCTGTGGTGCAGAGAACCTCTCTGGGTGCTGCGGGAGGGAGAACACAGGCTTTCTGAGACATTGAGCTCATTGCTGTTCTGTTAGAGCAGAAAGGAAAACCAGATCAAATTCATCTGATGCCTTCCCAGAGAGGGAGCATTTAAATCGGCCTTAGCCAGAGGGGAATCACTGATCCTAGTACTTGATACTTGAGTTCTGTCAATCCTTGCCATCAAGGTCTACAGTACTCTGTGTCTCCAAGTAAACTTGAAAGGCAGTCTAGGCCTTAGGATCTGCAAATCTTAGGCAAGTCCTAGTGCTGAACTAGGCACAGAGACAGTGAACTTAGGTGGAAGGGAGGGGCATGTGATCTACTGTGACACAAGCTAAGGCTGCTAAGGGAGTGCTGGCATCACCTCTCCCCTAAGGCAAGGCTGACCAGCCTGTGGCTCCAAAAGAGACCCTTTCTTTCTGCTTGAGGAAAGAAGAGGTAAGAGTAGGGAGGACCTTTTCTTGCATCTTGGATACTAGCTCAGCTACAGCAGGATAGGGTACCTGTTAGGCTCATGAGGCCGCCATTCCAAACCCTAGCTTCCAGACAACATTTCTAGGCACACTCTGGGCCAGAAGGGAACCCACTGTCTTGAAGGAAGGACCCCAGTCCTGACAGCATTCATCATCTGCTAACTGAAGAGCCCTTGGGTCCTGAATAACCAGCAGTGATACCCAGGTACTACGTTAATGGCCTTAGGTGAGTATCTGAGACGTACTGGCTTCAGGTGAGACTGCGGACATTACCAGATGTGGTGCCTATGGGACAAAATTTCTTCTGCTTGAGAAAAGCAGAGGGAAGAGTAAAGGAGACTTTGTCTTGCACCTTAGGTACCAGCACAGCTACAGGGGTGTAGAGCAATAAGCAGGCTTTTGGGGGTCGCTAATTCCAGGACTTGAGTCTTAGCATTTATGGACCTGCCCTGGGCCAAAGGGGAGCCCACTGTCCTGAAGGGTGTGTCCCAGGCCACAGAGTATTTACCACATGCTGAGTTAAGAGACTTTGGCTCTTATAGGAACATTGGCTAGCCAGTCTGACAGTAATGCAGAGAGCCTCTCTGGGCACTAGAGGAGGGAGAACGCAGTAATTGTGAGTCATTGAACTCACAGTGACCTGGGGTAGCAGTGGTTATGGGGTAAGGCTCCTCTGCCTTTGGAAAGGGGTGGGAAGAATGGGAAGGACTATGTTTTGTGGTTTGAGTACCACTCAGCTGCAGTACAATAGAACAGCAGGGAGACTTCTAAGGTTCTTGACTATAGTTTCTGGCTCTTGAAAGGCATCTCTGGACCCACCCAGGACCTGGTGGACCTTGCTGCCATAAAGGGAAGGACATAGGCCTGATTGACTTTGCCACCAGCTGAGGCTGATTGTAGAGCCCCAGGGCCCTGAACAAACATAAGCTGTAGCCAGGGAATGGTTACGACAGGCCTTGGGTGAGACCCAGTGCTATGCTGACCTCAGGTCTGACTGAGTGCAGTCATGGTGGTGGTGGCCACAGGGGTGCTTGTGTCACTCCACTCCTAGCTTTACGTGGCTCAGAACAGAGAAAGACACTCTGGGATAAAGTAAGGGAATAGAATAAAAGTTTCTACCTGGTAATCCAGATAATTCTCTCAGATCTTGTCCAAGACCATCAAGGCAGTCCCTCTGTGAATCAGCAATAAACAGAGTTGCTGGACTTAAGGTGTCACCTAAAGCACGTACAGCTTAGATCACAACACCCAAGTCCTTTCAAATATCTGGAAAGCCATTCCAAGAAGGTTGGGGACAAATAAGCCCAGACATTGATGACTACAATAAATACCTAACTCTTTAAGTGTCCAGACACTGATGAACATCCACAATCACCAAGACCATCTGGGAAATCATGACCTCACCAAATGAATTAAATAAGGCACCAGGAACCAATCCTGGAGAAAGAGATACATGATCTTTCAGAGAGAGAATTCTAAATAGCAATGTTAAGGAAACTCAAAGAAATTCAAGATAACGCCTAGAAGAAATTCAGAATTCTATCAGATAAATTTATTGAAGAGATTAAAATAATGAAAGTGAATCAAGCAGAAATTCTAGAGCTGAAAAATGCAAGAGGCATACTGAAGAATGCATCAGAGTCCTTTAATAGCAGAATTAATGAAGCAGAAGAAAGACATAGTGAACTTGAAGACAGGCTATTTGAAAATACACAGAAGAGACAGAAGAAAAAATAAAAATGAAGCACGCTTACAGGATCTGGAAACAGCCTCAAAAGGGCAAATCTAAGAGTTATTGGCCTTAATGGGGAGGTAGAGAAAGAGGTACGGGTAGAAAGTTCATTCAAAGGTATAGTAACAGATAATTTCCCAAACCCAGAGAACGATACCAGTACCTAAGTATAAGAAGATTGTAGACACCAAGAAGATTTTGCCCAAAGAAGACTACCTCAAGGCCTTTAAGAATCAAACTCCCAAAGATCAAGGATAAAAAATGGATCCTAAAAACAGCAAGAGAAAAGAAACAAATAATGTACAATGGAGCTTCAATAAGTCTGGAGCAGACTTTTCAGTGGCAACCTTACAGGCAAGGAGAGAATGGTATGCAATATTTAAAGTGCTGAAGGAAAAACACTTTTACTCTAGAAGAGCATATCTGGTGAAAATATCTTTCAAGCATAGAGGAGAAATAAAGATTTTCCCAAAGAAAATCAGAGGGATTTCATGCATACCAGAGTTGTCCTACAAAAAATGCTAAAGGGAGTACTTCAATCAGAAAGAAAAGGACATTAATGAACAATAAGTGACCACCTGAAGGTAAAAAACTCACTGGTTCTGTTAAGTACACAGAAAACCACAAAATACTACTGTAACTGTGGTGTGTAAACTATTCTTGTCCTAAGTAGAAAGACTAAATGATGAATCAATCAGAAATAACTACAATAACTTTTCAAGACATAGTTCAATAAGACACAAATAGAAACAACAAAAAGTTAAAAAGTGGGGGGATGAAGTCAAGACATAAAGGTTTTAATCTTTTTTGTTGTCATTGTTGTTGCTTGCTTGCTTGTTTATGCAAATAGTGTTATCGGATTAAAATGATGGATTATGAGATAGTGTTTAGAAGCCTCATGGTAACCTCAAAGCAAAAAACATACTATGCATACATTAAAATAAGCAATAAACTAAATCATATTACCAGAGAAAATCACCTTCACTACAAAAAGACAGGAAGGAAAAATGGAAGAAAGAGAAGACAGAAAACATCCAGAAAACAAATCACAAAATGTCAGGGGTAAGTTCTAACTTATCAATAATAACACTGAATGTAAATGAACTAAACTCTCCAAAAGACACAGACTGGCTGAATGGATGCTAAAAGAAGACCCTAATCTGTTGTCAACAAGAAACATATTTCACCTATAAAGACACACATATACTGAAAATAAAGGGATGGGAAAAGATATTCCATGATAATGGAAACCAAAAAAGAACAGAGGCCATCATGCTTATATCAAAAAAAATTATTTCAAAACAAAAACTATGAGAAGACACAAAGAAAGTCACTATATAATGATAAAAGGGACAATTCAGGAAGAGGATATAACAATTTTTAATATATATGCACCAACAATGGAACATTCAGATATATAAAGCGAATATAATTAGAGTTAAAGAGAGAGCCTGGCCCCAATAACATAATAACTGGAGAATTCAACAACCCACTTTCAGCACTGGACAAATCTTCTAGGCAGAAAATCAATAAAAATGCCAGACTTAATCTGTGCTATAGACCAAATGTATCAAGTAGACACTTACAGAACGTTTCATACAGAAGCTACGGGATATACATTCTTTTCCTCAGCACATGTATCATTTTCAAAGACAGACCATATGTTAGGTCACAAAACAAGTCTTAAAATATTGAAAAAAATGAAACAATATCAAGCAACTTCTTTCACCACAATGGAATAAAACTAGAAATTAATAACAAGAGGAATTTTGGAAACTATACAATACATGGAAATTAAATGATGAGTGAGTCAGTGAAAAAACTAAGAGAAAAATTGAAAAATTTATTGAAACAAATGATAATGAAAACACAACATACCAAAACCTATGGGATACAGCAAAAGCAGTACTAAGAGGGAAATTTATAGCTGTAAGTGCCTACATCAAAAAAGAGGAAACACTTCAAATGAACAATCTAATGAGGCATCTTAAAGAACGAGTAAAGCAACAACAAACCAAACCCCAAATTAGTAGAAAAGATAAATAATAAAAATCAGAGCAGAAATAAATAAAATTTTAAAAACACGAAAGTTCAATGAAACAAAAAGTTGGTTTCTTGTAAAGTTAAATAAAATTGACAAAACTTTAGCCATAAGAAAAAAAGAGAGCACAGCAGGGACATGGATGAAGCTGGAAACCAGCATTCTAACCAAACTATCACAAGGACAGAAAACCAAATACCACATGTTCTCACTCATAGGTGGGAGCTGAACAATGAGAATACATGGACACAGGGAGGGGAACATCACACACCAGGACCTGTCAGAGGGTAGGGGGCGGTGGGGAGGGATAGCATTAGGAGAAATAACTAATGTAAATGACAAGTTGATGGGTGCAGCAAACCAACATGGTACATGTATACCTATGTAACAAACCTGCACGTTGTGCACATGTACCCTAGAACTTAGAGTATAATTAAAAGAAAAAAAGAAAAAAAGAGAGAGGACATACAAATAAATAAAATCAGAAATGAAAAAAGAGACGTTACAACTGGCACTGCAGAAATTCAAAGGATCATTAATGGCTACTATGGGCAACTATATGCCAATAAATTGGAAAATCTAGAATAAATGGATGAATTCCTAGACTCATACAAACTACCAAGATTGAACAAGAAAGAAATCCAAGACCTGAACAGACCAATAACAAGTAATGAGATCAAAGCTGTAATAAAAAGTCTCCTAATAAAGAAAAGCCTAGAACCCAATGGCTTCACTGCTGAATTCTACCAAACATTCAAAAAACTAACACCAGCCGTACTCAAACTATTCTGAAAAATAGAGCATGAGGGAATACTTCAAAACGTATTCTATGAGACCAGTATTACCTTGATACCAAAACCAGGCAAAGATACATTCAAAAAAGAAAACTACAGACCAATTATCTCTGATGAATATTGATGCAAAAATCCTCAACAAGATATGAGCAAAACAAATTCAGCATTACATCCTTTATGACCAAATGGTATTTATGTCTGGGATACAAGGACAGTTCAACAAGCCAATATCTCTGATGAATATTTATGCAGAAAGCCTCAATGAGATATGAGCCAAACAAATGCAACATTATATTAGAAAAATTATTTATTATGACCAAGTAGGATTTATGCCTGAGATGCAAGGATGGTTCAACATAAATCAATCAATGTGATACATCTTACCAACAGAATGAAGGTTAAAAACCATATCATTTAAATTGATGCTAAAAAAGCATTTGATGAAATTCTACATTTCTTCATGATAAAAACCCTCAAAAAACCTGGTGGTAGAAGGAACATACCTCAACATAATAAAAGTCGTATACACCAGACCCACAGCTAGTATCATACTGAATGGGGAAAAACTGAAAAGCTTTCCTCTAAGATCAGGAACACAAAAAGAATACCCACTGTCACCACTGTTATTTAACATAGTACTGGAAATCCTAGCTAGAGCAATCAGACAAGCGAAGGATATAAAAAGCATTCAAACTGAAAAAGAAGAAGTACCATTATACTTGTTTGCAGATGATCTTATATTTGGAAAAACCTAGACTGCACAAGAAAACTATTAGAACCAATAAATTCAATAAAGTTACAAGATAAAAAATCAACATACAAAACTTAGTAGCATTTCTATATGCCAATAGTGTACCATGTGAAAATAAATAAAAAAGTAATGCTATTTACAGTAGTCACACATAAAATTAAATCCTTAGGAATTAACTTAATAAAAGAAGTGAAAGATCTCTATAATGGAAATTATAAAACACTGATGAAAGAAATTGAAGAGGACACAAAAAATGGAAAGGTATTTTATATTTATGAATTGGAAGAATCAATACTGTTAAAATGTCCATACTATCCAATGCAATCTACAGATTCAATGCAAACCTTGTCAAAATACCAATGACAATCTTCACAGAAATAGAAAAAAAATACTAAAATTTATGTGAAACCACAAAAGACTCAGAATAGCCAAACTTTTCCTAAGCAAAAAGAATAAAATTGGAGGAATTACATTACATGACTTCAAATTATGTAACAGAGTTATAGTAACCAAAATAACATGATATTGTCAAAAACAGGCACGTAGACCAAAAGAACAGAATAGAGAACCCACAAACAAATTCACACACCTACAGTGAACTCATTTTTGACAAAGGTGCCGAGAACATACACTGGGGAAAAGATGGTCTCTTCATAAATGGTTTCTGAGAAAACTGGATATCCATATGCAGTAGAATTAAACTTGAGCCCTATCTCTTACCATATACAAAAATCAAATCAAAATGGATTAAAGACCTAAACCTAAGACCTCAAGCTATAAAATTACTACAAAAAAACTTTGGAGAAAATTTCCAGGACATTGGTCTGGGCAAAAATTTCTTGAGCAAGACCTCACAAGCACAGGCAAATCAAAGCAAAAATGGACAAATGAGAGGAATCCCATCAATTTAAAATGCATCTGCATAGCAAAAGATACAATCAACAAAGTGAAGAGACAACCCACAAAATGGAGGAAATATTTACAAAGTACCCATCTGACAAGGGATTAATAACTAGAATACATAAGAAGCTCAAACAACTCTATAAGAAAAAATCTAATAATCCAATGAGAAAATGGGCAAAAAAATCTGAATAGACATCTCAAAAGAAGACATACTAATGGCAAACAGGCATATGAAAAGGTACTCAATGTCATTGATCATTAGAAAAATGTAAATCAAAACTATAATGAAATATCAGATCACTCTAGTTAAAATGGTTTTTATCCAAAAAACAGGCAATTAGAAATGATGGTGAGGATGTGGAGAAAAGAGAACACTTCTACACTGTTCTTAGGAATGTAAATTAGCATAATCACTTTGGAAAACAGTTTGGAGGACCCTCAAAAAACTAAGAATTGAGGTACCAATTCTTACGCTCAGTGATACAGCAACCCCACTTCTGGGCATATACCCCAAAGAAAAGAAATCAGTATATTGAAGAGTTATCTGTTCTCTTATGTTTGTTACAGCATTGTTTACAATAGCTAAGATTTAGAAGCAACCTAAGTGTTCATCAATAGATGAATGGTTAAAGAAACTGTGGGAGATATGCACAATTAAGTACTATTCGGCCACAAAAACGAGTAAGATCCAGTCATTTGCAACAACATGGATGGAACTAGAGATCCTCATATTAAGTGAAATAAGCCAAGCACAGAAAAACAAATATCACATCTTAATCACTTATTTGTGAGACCTAAAAATCGAAACAATCACACTCATGTTTTTCAAAGAGTAAAACGATATCTTCTAGAGGCTGGGAAGGGTGGTTGGAGGGCTAACAGGGTAAGTTAGCTAATGGGTGAAAAAAGAAAAGAAAATTAGAAATAATATATAAAGCATGCTATTTGATAACACAATTGGGTGATTATTGTCAATAATAGCTTAGTTGTACATTTTTAAATAATTTAAAGAGTCTAATTGGATTGTTTGTTGAAACTCAAAGGATAAATGCTAGAGGGGATGACTACGCCTTTCTCCATTGCATGCCTATATCCAAGCATCTCATGTACACCATAAATATATACACCTACTATGTACTCACAAAAATAATAAATAAACAGCACATAAATTCCTGGGTTGCTCGAACCATCAAATTTTATTTAGCCTCATCTGAACACTTTCTAAATTTACAAGACATAGTATTTTACAACAAAAATCGGCCTTCAGTTCAGTGACCCTGTACTCCACCAGAATCTGATCAACAAATAGAGAATAAAATAAGGTATGATCAGATTAGAATAATGAGTATATTGTTTTTTATATTATAATTACTTGAACACATTTAAATTGAATCATCTCTCTTTTAGTCAATGATAGCCATTTCTAGACCATCTTGAATACATAAACATTGTTATAGTAAATAAACTCTAACACATTTCAGCAGTTTAATTGGCTTTGCTAGCCCGTTAGAATTTTATTTTAGTATATGCTGTTGTCAAGTCCTTAATCTAAACTGGGAGACTTCTTTTAGGTTAAACAGTCTCTATACATGCTGACCATGGCAGTGATTGGGCTGTCACTATGGAAAAAGCAACTGAAAAATTAACCAAGACTACCAGCCACAGTAATTAATTGTCAGAACTCAAGCTCTGTTGCTGGGGAAAAGGTCACAAAAGCAAAAGAGTTCAAGAAAAAACAGTGTTGGATGAGAATTGATGTCAAGTTGAAACAAGGCTTTTGATTAAACATTTAAGGCATGGCCCAATAGGATATAAGTCTGAAAATTGATCCCAAACCAGGAGCTCTGTTCTCAGTGAAAAAATACTTACAAAAACCTCAAGTGAGTTCCCAGAACCAAGGTGTCTGGTCAGGCCCTTCACGAGACCAGCAGGCCTTTAAGGAAAGTTTGTCAGGAGATGGCAGTGATAGTCTTGAAGTGGAAACTGGTAGCAAGAATGTCACTAATGCCACTTTCTGGCCTTTGAGAAATACAGTGTCTGACAGAATAAAAGATCTTGAATTTGAGAGGCCTGCAAAGAAAGTGGTGTTTTTAAGGAAAAGTTAATGAAGACAAGGATATTTTTATTTTACTGGAAAATATAACTCAAGTTTCATAGCATGTGGCAGATGTATGGAATTATGAGGCAAAGGAAGCAGAGTTTTATAAATCTGTGTAAAGATGATGACCAGGGAGGTGAAGCTTCTCAGGATAGCTGAGGTCAAAAGCCATGATGAAAGTATGATGGAGAATAAATGGCAGGTGTATTTTGTACTATCACCTCAGCTACTCCAAAGTTTTGGCAGTTTATTAGATGGTGGTTTCTTGATGACTGTTGTGAGTAATGACATGACATTGTAAAGAAAAAAAATAGAGTTGCTTTTGTATAAATTAATTCACTCGGCTTTATGCAATACATTGATTACACTAGGCACTGAGGATTCAGTGGTGAAGTAATCGGACAAAATCGTTACCTTCAAAAAGCTTGAATTCTATTAGAAAGGAAATACAGAAAGGGCACAGGTTGGTATCAAGAACTGCTTCGTGTCTTTAGGTAAGGTTTGTGCATATTTTGTATCAGTATATACTTGTCTATGTATTATTACAACAATAAGAGGAGATAGGGAGAGTATCAATGGTGTCTAAAGTGAAACAGGACAAATATTTAACAGCTACAGAAGTCCAAAAAAAAATTCTGCTTGGGCCTAGCAGAATTTTGTTTCTCTCTCTCTCTCTCTCATCTGTCTGTAACTTCATATGATCTAGTCTAATTTCTGACCCTCTGAATTGAATCTAACACCACACTTGCTGCCATGCCAGTTAATTCCTGGTACAACTCAATGTATATTTGTGGTCTAAACTTTTTATGCTTCTATAACCTTTCTTCTTCTACTTCAGCCTATCTGAAGTTTTATATCTTTATTTATGTCCTAGCCTAAAGTGTATTCATAATCTGCTCAGTTCTAATTACAAGGTATCTTGCTGCTAGATCTTAATTTTGTGCCAGCTTTTCTAATTTTGGACTGACTGACATCTATCTATTGAGGACTAATACTAAGAAGCATACAAAAGACAGATACTTATAATAAATAAGCACTTTTAAATTTAGAACCTTCCTCACTTTGGAATGACACTGGATGGATATAGATTTCCATAGAAAATTGCCTTGTGGTTTTCCTTTGGATTTAATTAAGTGATTGATTGCTTCAGAATGCACTGTTATTTAAAACAGTCTCTCCCAAACTCCCTTAAGGGAAACAATACTAATGATAAATAAATTTAAGGACATTTGCTTCTTTAAAGCATAAAGACTAATTTGCTGATGGTGGTAAAAACTTTGGAAAATCACACAGTAAACCAAGTCTCTTGGACAAGTCAGCATCAAGCTGTCCCATTACTGACCCTTTCATTATTCTCATTGCCTTGGTGTAGAAAAGGGAAAGGTTTTTGCAGAAGTCGAAAAATTCTAATATTATTGCTTATAAATCTGGGTGAATCATTTGAGTGCATGTGTCCCTCATAAAATCTCTCAAGATTCTTCCAGTCAGTAACAGTTTTAATTCCTTGAAGTTATACCAAAAATGTCCACAGCTCCAAAATGTCCACAGCTATTAAAATGAGGGTTAGGTGAGGTGTGAATAGAACCTGTATACATATGCAGGCATTCTATATTAGCGTTATCCAGAGAAACAGAAATGATGGATATATATTTAGAGTGTTATGTATTACTGTCATCTCTCAGTGTACACATGGGAGATTGATTCCAGGACTTCCTGAGTATACAAAATTCTGCACATACTCAAGTCCCACAATGATCCTGCAGAACTCATGTATATAAAAAAAAATTGTCCCTTTGAATATACAGTTTTCACATTGCTTGAATACTGTATTTCTGATCTTTTTGGTTCAAAAAAAAAATATGTGTATAAGTGGATGTGGACAGTTCAAAGTCATGCTCAAGGGTCAACTATATAAGAAATTGACTCCTGTGATTATGAAGGCTGAGAAGTCTCACAATCTTCCATCTGAAGTGGGAGACCCAGGAAAGCTGGTAGCGCAAATTCTAGTCCATGTCCAAAGGCCTGACAACCTGGGGAACCATTGGTATAAGTACCAGTCAAAGGGCAAGAGCAGACTGATGTCTCAGTCCAGACAGTCACACAGAGAGGGAATTCAACCCTCCTCTGCATTTTTGTTCTATCTGAGCTCTGAAGGGGTTGGATGATGTCCACTGACACTTGGGAGGGCAGTCGTCTTTCCTCAGTCCACCAATTTAAATGCTTATCTCTTCTGAAAATATCTTCACAGACATATCCAGAAATACTGTTTTACCAGGTTGCTGGGCATCCCTTTGGCCCAGTAAAGATGATGCATATGATTAATTATCATATGTCCACTTTCAGAGTGAATAGCTATCAAACCTTTCTATGTTATTCATCTCGCCGGGCCTTTTATCAAGTTTGTTACAAATCCAAAAGTGATAACATGACAGAAGTTTAAGTGGTGTCCAAACATAGCGACATCTGTCAGGAAGAAAAAAAAATCTGACAATGGAATGTGTAAAAGGGGATGTGGGATGGGATTAAAATGAAGAAAGAAAGAATAGATAAGAGTCTGGTGAAGGAAAGCTTAAACATTGCATCTCAGTTTATGACCACTGCTGCCAAGGCAGATAGGCAACATCTATTCTCTACCCTGATGTTAAGCATCATTATTTGCTGAGGTTGATAGCAGATGACAGATGTGTTCTAATTTGCAGAATAAGAAGGATATCACACATACAAGTTATACAAGTTAGATACTGGAGAGCCATCAATGTCCTAGTAATACTACACAATTCATGTAATCAATTTCCTTAACTGGGTTCTGTTATCCCATTGAATTAAATCAGAAAGTGTTAATGTGGAAAAATCCATCAAGAAATCCATCTGAAAACTTTTGATGACTAAGGGATAAGAAAAATATCTAGAGTCACAGTATTTGGTAGCTGTACCATTTCAACAGTGGGAGTCCACATAGCAGTCTACCAAGGAGGTTGTTAGAAATACGAACTCTCAAGCCTCATCAGTTTCCTGAATATGGATCTCCATTTTAACAGCTCCCCAGTTAATTCATATATATTAAAGATTGAGATGCACTTGTTTAGAACATTAACTATGGAGTCAGTTTTTTTTCATGTGTGTTTTTAAATACTAGTTTTGACGCTTGTTAAATGGATAACTTTGGGCAAATTCTTAAACTCTGTCTCAGTTTCTTCATATTGCAGATTGAGTATCCCTTATTCAAAATACTTAGGACCAGAAGTGTTTTGAATTTTGGACTTTTTTTTCAGATTTTGAAATACTTGCATATATATAATAAGATATCTTGAGGATGGTATCCAAGTGTACCCAAGAAACCCATTGTGTCTTATATACACATTATATGCATAGACTGAAGCTGATGTTATACAATATTTATAATAATTTGTGGATGAAACAAAGCATGGGTACACTGAACCATTGGGAAGCAAAGGTGTCACTACCCCATCAACACATGTGGATAATCTGTGGCTGTCTGGCATCACCATCATTCCTGACTCTGAATTGATGTGCTACCAATAATCAATCAATTTTTTTAATAATTGGTGGTAAAAATATGACATACCATTAATATAGTGGAAAACAACATTTTCAGGGCAGTGAAGCAGCCCAGTAGCATCACCAGAATACCTGTATCAGCTGTTAAGCAACAGCAGCAACAAATAATGGTAGTCTTTTAGTCTCCACTTACAATGCTGTGTTTTGACTTAAGGTTAACTATATGCTATATTTTACTTTTTATTTATTTGTTTATTTTTGGTTAGAAGAAACATCCAAAGCATTCCTTTGGGAATAAGGAGGCATTTTGCTGCATGGATTTTTTAAATGTTTCCTGCAGAGTCATCCGCCTCATTAACAATGGATTTCATCTCAGTGGTCTTTTATTTTATAAACTGACATAATTTCTTGTTGTTACAAATGTATGCTGTTCAATCACACATTTTCACTGGGTCATCTATAGGCACTTTTTCTGCAGTACTAGCATCATCTTCATCATCAATATTATCATAATCAGCTTGATTCAGAACCATTTCAGCTCTATTACCATTGGTCAATGAATGAATAACTGGAGCCTCATTATTGATGTTAAAATATTCTTTGATATCTATTTCTTTCAGCTTACTGATGGATTTTGAAGGTATATGTTTTAGATATGTAAAGAGGTCGATATCATTTCTTTTCACTTGATATACAGAATCCTTCAAAATCACCACTTTGTTCATCATCATCACTGAACATAGTCACAGGCTGGAGGTTGTGCCAGGCATGCACAACTGTCTCCAGTCACTGTGTTCTAAGTGTTGGCAACAGCATATTTGGCATAAATATGCTAAACTTCATGATAAACTCTTTTTCAAAACCTTCCCTACCCATCATCTGTTCACTGCTGCTAGCATGCTAGCATGTTCAAAATTTTTTTTAATATATTTCTCTTTGTTGCTATAAGGATACCCTGGTTACATGGATGAATTAATAAAATCACATTTTGGGGAAAGTATGGAATAAATGTTTTTTAAGTGAGAATTTTAGCTGTAGAACGAGCAGACTGTTTTAAAGGAATAACAAAGTCTTACAATTGTCACCTAGTTCACCTTCCCCGCAATGAGCATGAGACAATGGTACAAAATGTTTATGAAACCAATCAGAAAATATGTTGCTGGTGGACTATGCCTCTTTGTTACCATAATAATGGACTGGCAAAAAGTTCACCCCTTGGAGATAGGAGGAATACAAGCTTTTGCCTATCAGAGCAAATTTACATTTATGCATGCCTACTGCATTAGCACATCCCAGCACAGTTATCCTGTCCTTGGCATTCTTAATTACTATAGGGGCTGTCTAATTAGCTGTAGTTAATGACTTTCTGGGACAATAATACCAGAACAGAGATGTTTAATCAGCATTTCAGATTTGTTCTGGCATCAGATTTTCATCAGCAATAACCTTGGCAAACTTGTCAATGAATTTCCCCACTGCTTCATGATCAGCAGATGATTTATACCACAAATATTTAAAAATTTAATGCTGTGTCTTTTCAGAAGTTTCTGCAACCAGCCTGTTGAATTTTCACAATTTCCATTAATTTTCAGTTCATTACCACAGATCTTTTTTATTTTATGATCAGCATACCATTGAGTGGCATGTGTTCACTGTGATGTTAACAGGTCCATTCTAGCAATACACAATAGGGATCTTCATTTTTAACTTTAAGTTTATGAAATGTTTTATAAGCTTGTGTTCATTACTTTCAGCATACAACTTCAAGAGTTTATTCTTCTGTTTCTTCAGGTCACATATGGTGATCATTCTACTACCCTACTCTGCTTTTGAGACTCATACCACTGTCCAGGTTCTCTAACAGCTTGACTTGTTAGCTGTAAATAGACATAAATCCTTCCCCTGTTTCTAATGACTGCTCCCCATGTGGTGTCTGCAGACCTTTTTGACATTTTCAGCAATATCTTTACACCACAAAGCAGGTGATAAGCAAAAAACTTCACAATGAGTAGAGCTTGTAGATCTTGGCTTCATTTGGGGCATTGTTGAAAATCTGCCTTTGATGTGTCCATCCTGGGTACATACCATTTTATAGCCCTTCATGGATAGGAGTGCTTATGTAGAAAATTCTGGGCATGTGTAGAAAAGATACATTGCAATTGAGAGGGCTGGAAGGTCTTTTTTTTTTTTTTTTCCCTTTTGAGGATACTGAATAAAATGTGTGTTGTGTCACTGCATTTTGACTGAAACCTGTCAAATTAGATAGGGTGTGGAATTTTCCACTTGTAGCATTACATTGGCACTCAAAAAATTTCAGATTTTGGAGCATTTCAGATTTTTGGTTTAAGGATGCTCAACCTGTAAGTAATTTTTAAATTGCCTTTCATACGGTAAATGCCAAATAAGAGTTTATCATGATTATCACATATGGTTCAACTATTTATTCGCAGACATAAAACTGTTTTATCCTTTAGTAAGAACTTACTAAATAACTACAAATTACTTTATTCTGTGGATGGTCAATTTCAATATAAATATATCACTGTACTCTGTATTGACTAAGTCTATTTTTTATATTGACTGACTCTAAATACCTGTTTCAGTATTATTGGAGGACAGAAGGATCATCATTGAGATTATGAAGTGTCGAAACATAATAAAATGCTTACCTTAAATAATGTAAAAGGAAAATGGTGTCTCCAATGAGTCTGTGACTTTAGGTGAAGAAGTTGTAAAACAGAATATTAGTAGCATAGGTTAAGTACTATTAGCTACATTTGAAAGTGTGTTCAGAAAAATAGTAGCCATTTTTCAAGCAGAAATTAAAAGGATAGAGAGAGTCCAGAAATATAGTATTAGGTGGTCTGGAAAGGAAACTTCTCAACATGGATTAAAACATGATGTCTATAGAATTGATCAAATCAGGGATGTTGCATTAATCTAGTTACATTCTCTATGTATTAAGATTGTGTTAAGTGATGGCCAGAGAGAATCAGCTAATGCTTTAGCTAACTTCTGGAAACCTGAGAGGTTCAGGATACACACAATTAAGTCTAGAAAGGTAGGCGTATGACTAAAAGGATTATGAATTTGGCTATAGTACATGGAGTTTACTAGGATTAAGCAGATAATTGACAGAAAAATGTTTAAATTACCTAGGAATACAGATAACTGGGAATTCAAAAGATCTCTACAATGACAATTATAAAACACTGCTCAAAGAAATCAGAGAAGATGCAAACAAATGACAAATATCCCATGCTCATGAATAGGAAAACTCAGTATAATTAAAATGACCATGCTGCCCAAAGCCATTTACAGATTTAGTGCTATTCCTATCAAACTACCAATAGCATTCTTCACAGAACTAGAAAGAAACTATTTTAAAATTCATATGGAACCAAAAAGGAGCCCAAATAGCCAAGGCAATCTCTAAGCAAAAAGAACAAAGTTGGAGGCATCACGTTACCCTATTTCAAACTATATTACATGGCTACAGTAACCAAAACATCATGGTACTGGTACAAAAACAGGCACATAGAACAATGGAACAGAATAGAGAGCCCAGAGATAAGGCCACAGACCTATGACTACCTGATCTTGACAAAGCTGACAAAAACAAGCAACAGGGAAAAGACTTTATATTTAATCAATGGTGGTGGGATAACTGGCTAGCCATATGCAGAAGACTGAAGCTGGACTCCTTCCTTACACTATATACAAAAATCAACTCAGGAAGTGTTAAAAACTTAAACGGTAAAACTGTAAAAATCCTGAAAAAATCATTTTGGATATAGGAATGGGCAAAGATTTCATAATGAAGACACCAAAGGCGATTGCAACAAAAACGAAAATTGCAAGTGGGATCCAATTAAACTTAAGACCATTTGCACAGCAAAAAAAAACTATCATCAGAGTGAACAGACAACCTACAGAATGGGAGAAAATATTTGCAATCTATCCATCTGACAAAGGTCTAATAGCCAGCATTTATAAGGAACTTAAACAAGTTTACAATACAAACAGAAACAACCTCATTAAAAAGTTGGCAAAGAACTTGAATAGACACTTTTCAAAAGAAGGCAAACATGCAGCCAACAAGCATATGAAGAAAAGCTCAATTTCATTTATCATTAGTAGGACGTAAATCAAAACCAGAATGAGATACCATCTCACATCAGTTAGAATTGCTATTAATAAAATGTCAAAAATAGCAGATGCTGGCAAACTTGTTGAGAAAAGGGAACACTTATACACTGTTGGTGGTAATGTAAATTAGTTCAACCACTGTAGAAAGCAATATGGTTATCAGATTCTCCAAAGTCAATGTGAAAGAAAAAAATCTTAAGGGCAGGAAGGTGGGGTCACATACAAAGGGAACCCATCCAGACCAAGAACAGACCTTTCAGCAGAAACCATTCAAGGCACAAGAGATTGGTGGCTTATATTTAGCATCCTTAAAAAAAAAAAAAAAAAAAAAAAAAAAAAAAAAATAAGAATTTCACATCCAGCCAAATTAAGCTTCATAAAAGACAGATAAATAAAATACTTTCCAGGCAAGCAACTGCTAAGGGAATTTGTTATCACCAAACCTGCCTATAAGGTAGGTAAAGATGTCATTAAGGAAGTGTTCAACATAAAAGCAAAAGACCAATACTTGTCAGCATAAAACCTAACAGGTAAGTACATAGCACACTGACACTATAATGCAAGTATATGGTCATGTCTACATAGTAATCAGCTAAAAACCCAGTAACAAGATGAAATTCTCACATTTCAATATTAACCTTGAATGTAAATGGCCTAAATGCCCCACTTATAGACACAGAATGGTAAGTTGGATAAAGAAGCAGCACTCAACTGAATGCTGACTTCAAGAAATCCATCTTACATACAATAGAAACCATGAACTTAAAGTAAAGAAATGGGGAAAGACATACTAAGCAAACAGAAAACAAAAAAGAGCAGAGGTTGCCATGCTTGTGTAAGAGAAAACAGATTTTAAACCAACAAGGATCCAAAAGGACAAAGAAGGGCATCACATGATGATAAAGAGTTTAATTCAACAAGAAGACTTAACTATCCTAAATATATTTATATCCAACACTGGAGCATCTAGATTCATAAAACAAGTTCTTAGAAACCTATGAATAAACTTAGGTAAACCACACTCAATAAAAGTACTGGACTTCAATATTACACTGACAGTGTTAGACAGAACATTGAGGCAGAGGACTAGCAAACAGATTCAGGATGTAAATTAACACTTGATCAAATGGACTTAACACATATCTACAGAATACTTTGCCCAACAACTACAGAATATGCTTTATTCCCATCTTCACAAGGCACATACTCTAAGGTCAACCATACACTCACCCATAAAGCAATTCTCAAACCAAAATTTTTTAAAAAAATTATACTAATATGGTTTGGCTATGTCCCCACCCAAATCTCATCCTGAATTCCCATGTGTTGGGGGAGGGACCCGGTGGGAGGTAATTGAGTCATGGGAAGAGGTCTTTCTTGTGCTGTTCTCATAATAGTGAATAAGTCTCATGAAATCTAGTGGTTTTAAAATAGGTGAGTTTTCCTGCACAAGCTCTCTCTTTGCCTGCTGCCATCCTCGTAAGATGTGACTTACTCCTCCTTGTCTTCCTTCGTGATTGTGAGTCCTCCCCAGCCACGTGGAAATGTGAGTCCTATTTAACCTCTTTCTTTTGTAAATTGCCAAGTCTCAGGTATGTTTTTACCAGCAGCATGAAAACAGACTAATGCAGCAAATTGGTGCCAGTAGAATAGGATGTTGCTGAAAAGATACCTGAAAATGTGGAAGTGACTTTGGAACTGGGTAACAGGAAAAGGTTGGAAACATTTGGAGGGCTCAAAAGAAGACAAGAAAATGTAGGAAAGTTTGGAACTTACTAGAGACTTGTTGAATGGCTTTGACAAAAATGCTAGTAGTGATGTTTTAACAATCAGGTGCAGGCTCAGGTGGTCTCAGATGGAGATAAGGAACTTGTTGGGAACAGGAGGAGAGATGATTCTCATTATATTTTAGCAAAGGGACTCATGGCATTTTTCCCCTGCCCTAGAGATTTGTGGAACTTTGACTTGAAAGAGATGATTTAGAGTATCTGTTGGAAGAAATTTCTAAGCAGCAAAGCATTCAAGATGTGACTTGGGTGCTGTTAAAGGCATTCAGTTTTATAAGGGAAGCAGAGCATAAAGGTTCAGAAAAATTGCAGCTTGACAATGCTATAGAAAAGAAAATTCCATTTTCTGAGGAGAAATTTAAGCTGGTTGCAGAAATTTTCATAAGAAATATGGAGCAAATGTTAATTTTAAGACAACGGTGAAAATTTCTCCAGGCCATGTCAGAGGTCTGTACAGCAACTTCTCCCATCATAGGCATGGATGCCTAGTAGGAAAAAGTGGTTTTGTGGTCCGTACCTAGGGTCTTCATGCTATGTGCAGCCTAGGAACTTAGTGCCCTGCATCCCAGCCACTCCAGCCATGACTGAAAGTAATGAACGTGGAGCTCTGGCCATGGCTTCAGTGGGTACAAGCCCTAAGCCTTAGCAGCTCTTTCATATGGTGTTGAGCCTGCAAGTGCACAAAAGTCAAGAATTGGGGTTGGGAAACTCTTCCTAGATTTCAGAAGATATATGGAAACTCCTAAATGCCCAAGCAGAAGTTTGCTTCAAGGGCGTGGCCCTCATGGAGAACCTCTGCCAGGGCAGTGCAAAAGGGAAATGTGGGGTTGGAGCCCCCACATAGAGTCCCTATGAGGGCACTGCCTAGTGGAGCTATGAGAAGAGAGCCATAGTCCTGTAGACCCCAGAGTGATAGATCAACTGACAGTTTGCACTGTGCACCTGGAAAAGCTGCAGACACTCAATCCCAGCCCCTTAAAGGCAGCTGAGATGGAGCCTGTACTCTGCAAAGCTACAGGGATGGAGCTGCCCCAAACCATAGGAACCCACCTCTTGCATCAGCATAACCTGGATGTGAGACATGGAGTCAAAGGAGATCATTTTGGAGCTTTAAGATTTGACTCCCCTGCTGGATTTTGGATTTGCCTGGAGCCTGGAGCCCCTTTGTTTTGACTGATTTCTCCCATTTGGGGTGGCTGTATTTACCCAATGCTTGTACCTTCTTTGTATCTAGGAAGTAACTAACTTGCTTTTGATTTTATAGGCTCATAGGCAGAAGGGACTTGCATTGTCTTGGATGAGACTTTGGACATTGGACTGTGGACTTTTGAGTTAACTCTGAAATGATTTGAGGCTTTGGGAGACTGTTGGGAAGGCATGATTTGTCTTGAAATGTGAGAATACGAGATTTAGGAGGGGCCAGGGGCAGAATGATATGGTTTGGTTGTGTCCCTGTCCGAATCTCATCTTGAGTTCTCACATCTTGCAGGAAGAACCCAGTGGGAGGTCACTAAATCATGGGGGCAGGTCTTTCCCCTGCTTTTCTAGTGACAGGGACTAAGTCTTATGAGATCCGGTGGTTTTAAAAACGGGGAGTTTCCCTGCAAAAGTTCTCTTTTTGCCTGCTGCCATTCATGTAAGACGTGACTTGCTCTTCCTTGCCTTCTGCCATGATTGTGAGTCCTCCCTAGCCATGTGGAACTGTGAGTCCAATTAAACCTCTTTCTTTTGTAAATTGCCCAGTCTTCGGTATGTCTTTATTGGCAGCATGAAAATGGCCTAATACACATACCAAACACACTCTCAGACCACAACACAATGAAAATGGAAACCAATAGGAGGAAGTTCTCTCAAAACCATGCAATTACATGGAAATTGAAATATATGACTTTTGGGTAAATAATGAAATTAAAGCAAAAATAAAACTCTATTTGAAACAAATGAAAACAAGGATATAACTTATCTCTGGGACACAGCTAGAGCAGTGAAAGGAAGTCTTGTAATGCCAAATGGCTAAATAAAAAAGTCAGAAAAATCTCAAATTAATATCTAACATCACACTTACAGAAACTGGAAAAACAAGAGCAAACTAACCCCAAAGCTATAAGAAAATAAATAAACAACATTAGAGCTGAAGGGAATGAAATTGATATCCAAAAGTTCATACAACAAATTAATGAAACCAAAAGTTCATTATTTGAACAATAAATAAGATGATAGATCAGTAGCTAGATGATTAAAGAAAAAAGAGAAAAGATTCAAATAAACATAATTAGCAACTGCAAAGGGAACATTACCACCAACATCACAGAAGTACAGAAAACCCTCAGAGACTAGTACAAACACCTCTATGTACAGAAACTAGATAAATAGAAGAAAAAGATGAAATCCTGGAAAGGTACAACCTCTCAAGATTGAACGAGGAAGGAACTGAAACCCTAAAAAGACCAAGAATCAGTTCAAAAATGTAATCAGTATATAAAAATACCTATCAACCAGAAAATTCCTGGACCAGATGGATTCACAGCTAAATTTTACCAAACGTACAAGGAAAAGCTGGTACCAATCTAGTGAAGCTATTCCAAAAAAATTGAGAATGAGAGACTCTTCTTTAACTCATTTTGTGAGACCAGCATCATTCTGATATCAAAACTTGGCAGAGACGCAATGAAAAAAGAAACTTTAGGTGAATATCCCTGATGAATATAGATGTACAAATCCTCAACAAAACGCTAGCAAATCAAATCCAGCCGATTAAAAAGTGAATTCACCATGATCAAGTAAGCTTCATTCCTGAGACACAAGGTTGGTCCAACACAAACAAATCAAGAAGTATGATTTATCACATGAACAGAACTAAAAACAAAAACTGCAAGATTATCTCAATAGATGCAGAAAGTGTTTTTGATAAAATTAAATATCCCATTAAAGTTAAAATTCCTCAAAAAACTATACATCAAAGCAACATACCTCAAAATAATAAGTACCATCTATGACAAACCCGGAGCCAACACCATAATGAACGGGCAGAAACTGGAAGCATTCCCCTTGACAAGTGGAACATGATACCGGAATACCTCAAACTCCTATTAAACATAATACTGGAAGTCCCAGCCAGAGCAATCAGGCAAGAGAAATAAATGAATGGTATCCAAATAGGAAGACAGAACATTGTAAAACAAGTTCTTAGAGATCTATGAATAAACTTTGATAATCATACATACTGCTAGACTTCAACACCCCAGTGACAGTGTGAGGTAGATCACTGAGACAGAGAACTAACAAATGTATTTACCTATTAAAATATCTCTGTTTGCAGATAATATGATTCTATACGTAGAAAAACCCATAATTTCTGCCCCAACGCTTCTAGACCTGATAAACACTAGCAAAGTTTCAGGATGGAAAGTCAATTTACAAAAATGTGTAGCATTCCTATACACCTACGACATCCAAGATGAGAGCGAAATCAAGAACGCAATTCTATTCACAATAACCACAAAACATCAAATATTTAGGAATGCAGCTAACCAGGGAGGTGAAAGATCTCTACAATGGGAATTATAAAACACTGCTGAAACAAATCAGAGATGAAACAAACAAATAAAAGAACATTCCATGCTTATGGATAGGAAGAATCAATGTTGTCTAAATGGCAATATTGTCCAAAGCCATTTACAGATTCAGTGCTATTCCTGTCAAACTACCAATGACATTTCTCACAGAATTAGAAAAAATAAAAATAAAAACTATTCTAACATGCATATGAAACCAAAAAAGAGCCCAAATGGCCAAAGCAAACCTAAGAAAAAAGTACAAAGGTGGAGGCATCACATTACCTGACTTCAAACTATACTACAAGCCTATAGTAACCAAAAAAGCATGGTACTGGTACAACATACACACACAGACCAATGGAACAGAATAGAGAATCCAGAAATTAAGCTGCACACCTACAACCATCTTTGAAAAAGGTAACAAAAACAAGCAATAGGGAAAGAACTCTCTGTTCGATAAATGGTGCTGGGATAACTGGCTAGTCATATGCAGAAGATTGAAACTGACCCTTCCCCTTCAAAATATACAAAAATAAACTCAAGGTGGATTAAATACTTAAATGTAAGATCTAAAACTATATAAGCCCTAGAAGAAAACCTAGGATATACCATTTTGGACATTGGCCTTGGCAAATATTTCATGATGAGGTCCCCAAGAGCAATTACAACAAAAACAAAAATAGAGAAGTTGGACTAATTAAAGTAAAGAGCTTCTGTACCAAAAATGTATCTATCTATCAACAGAGTAATCAGACAACCGACAGAATGAGAGAAAATATTTACCTACAGAATGAGAGAAAATATTTGCAAGCTATACATCTGGCAAAGGTCTAATACCCTGAATCTATAAGGAACTTAAACCAAGAAACAAAAAACAACCTCATTCACCGATGGGCAAAGGACATGAAAAGGAATTTCTCAAAAGACATACATGCAACCAACAAGCATATAAAAAATGCTCAATATCACTGACTACCACAGGAGTGCAAATCAAAATAATAATGAAATATCATCTCATATCAGTCAGAAAGTCTATTATTAAAGAGTCAGAGTATACAGGTATTGGTGAGGTTGCAGAGAAAAGAAAATGCTGCTAGTGTGAATGGAAAATAGTTTAGTCACAGTGAAAAGCAGTTTGGAGATCTCTCAGTGAACTTAAAACAGATCTACCTTTTGACCGAGTAATCTCATTACTGGGTATATACCCAAAGAAATACAAATATTTCCACCAAAAAGACACATGCTCTTGTGTGTTTATTGCAGCACTATTCACAATAGCAAAGACATGGAATCAACCTGGATTGTCCATCACTGGTGGACTGGATACAGAAAATGTGGTATACATATAATATGGACTAGTATGCAGCTATAATTAAGTCATTTCCTTTGCAGCAACATGGATGCAGCTGGCAACACTTATCCTAAGTGAATTAATACAGGAACAGAAAACCAAATACTGCATATTGTCACTTATAAGTGGGAGCTAAACATTGAGTATACATGAACACAAACAGGAGAATAATAGATACCGGGGCCTACTGGAGGGTGGAGAGTAGGAGGAGTCTAAGTATTGGAAAACTTCCTATCAGGTACAATGCTCACTACCTGGATGATGAAATCATTTGTACACCAATCCTTAATGACATGCAGTTTGCACACATAACCTGCACATGTACCCCTGAAACTAATATAAAAGTTGAAAAAAAATTAGAAAAGAAATGCATCAGGTGACAATATCCTCTTGATTCTCACGCAGACACATTTAACATTTAAAGATTTACATTTTAGGGCTAAAATTTGAAAAGGCATTTCACATGAACTTTATAAATACATGCAAGGTTTATGAATATTACACCAAGTAGTTTCATCTATAAATTTATGATACCCCTTTTTTAATTCTTTGAGCCACATTTTCTCCCACAATTCTGAGTGATGTGTTTCTGAGCTTCCAGTTTCCTTAGATTTTTATCATAGGCTCAACAAATCTAGGACATGCCATGAATATCAAGGGACTTGTTATGTTTATGAAGCCTTCCTTTTTCTGTCTCATGATGCTTATTTATTTATTCTTCAAGATTCTATTTACATTCCAACTCAGCATAACATTTACTAACATCCTAGGGCAAAATTAACTGATCTTTCTTCAATGGTTCCACGGTATTTTGTTCACGGTGCTCCTATAACTTCACATGTTATTACACTCCATCTTATACTGTGAGAACTTTGGGGGTAATTACTAAGTTTTTCTTCTCTATGGTGGGATAGTACCTAAAATAGTACCAGTCTCGTGATGTAATTCAATTCATGTTTGTCAGATCAATGGATGATTCTATAAATAATGATTTTGTATGTGGCAAAGACTGCTAATTATTCCTCAACATCATACTTCCCTCTTCCTTTACCAATAGACATTGCTTCCTGACTTTCCGCTGGGCATATGGCTGCTTAGTTAGAAACAAATTTCCCCATGTACTCAGTTGAATAATGTGAATACATGCTTATAAAAGGTATGTGAGCAAATGTGATGTGTGCAAATTCTGAGTCACTTTAATGGAAAAAAAATATGTTCTTTCTGTTTATTCTCATTACCCAAAAACCTGACAAGGCAGCTTTGGCATGCAGACAAGAGCCACGCCCTGAGAGATGGAGGAGCAACAAGTTAGCAATAATCTGGACACCTAGAAGACTTCATGAAACAAAGCCACCCACACACAATCCGTATCATTTTGGTCTGTGATGAGAGAGAAATAAATTTCTATACCGTTTGAGATTCCACCTCTGAGATGTCTTTTAGAGAAGCTAAGCCTGTATCCTATATCCCATGTAATCTACCCCGTCTGTGCCGGGCAGTTGGTCCCATTGCAGATATATTTAGCAACTTTCAGTTCTGATGGATATTGTCACATCCTCTCTCTACTTGCAGCAGCTCCGTTAGCACACGATGAGCCACAGAACCAGCAACCCAAGCCAATAACAGTGGCAGCACAACTCTAAACAGTAATAGGAGCTCTAAATAACTTTACAGCCAGAGCCAGCGACTCCACTAGTTCCCAAGGGTTGCTTCTGTCAGCAGTTTCACAGGATTTTTCAAGTTTGTTTCTTTGCCCCCAGATAGTTAAGTGTTATCTTCTCAGCATCTAAATGGCTGTATCTACTCATGTGTTATAAATGTTTAAGTGACTCTGTAAAACAAATAGCTCCAGTTTGTTTACTAATTCCTACGTGTAAATACTCCCAGCATGAACAATTTTATGCTATTAATTGCAATGTGAGTTCACAAAACATGAAGTTAAGAAGAGTTGCACACACATGACTTTTTTGACCTGTTAGGAGCTGCATCCAACACACCACAAACTTGACAGTATCAGTTTTCTGTTGTGACGTAATGAACTACCCCATCTTATCAGCTTTAAACAACTGATTATTTGCTTACAATTGTTGGGTGGCATTACTGGGTGGTTCCTATGCTGTTTTGTTTTTTTTTCTTCTGGGATCGCTCACTCATATGGTGGTAGACAGTCGACATCTCAGTAGGGCCTGGATGGACTAAGATGACTTCACTCACATGTCTGGCAATTGGTGCTCACTGTAGGCTGAGATACCTTACATCTCCTCCACGTGAACTCTCACACCACAGCAGGCTAGTGTGGTGTTTTTTTACTTGGCAACTCCAGGGAAGATTTATAAGAAGGTAATAGAAACAGCTTTAACACCTATTGACACTCTGCTCTGAAGTTTCATAATATTCAATTTCTTTTCCATCCTATTAGCCGGCGAAGTCACAAGGCTATCTCAAATTTAACATGATAAAACATTTTGATGAAACAAGAGAGCAGTTTAATGGTGATATTTTCCTCTTGCATTTATCATCCTATTTGTATTTAAGCAGAGCTTTGGCATCTTACGCTCAATGGGTTGGCTACTATATAAAACAAAATGAGAAAACAGAAAATACAAGTGTTAGTGAGGATGTGGAGAAATTCGAAGTTTTATACACTGGTGGTAGGAATATGAAATTGTACAGTCACTGTAGAAAATGGTATAATAGTTCCTCAAAGTGTTAAAAATAGAGTTATTATATGATCCAGCAATTCCACTTTGAGGTATATACCCAAAAGAATTGAAAACAGTGTCTCACAGAGATTATTTGTACACCTGTGTTCATAGCAACATTATTTACAATAACCATAACACAGAAGCAAACCATATCCACCAAAGTATGAAGGGATAAAAATATGTGGTATGTACATGCAATTAAATATTATTCAGCCTTAACAAAGAAGGAGATTTTGACATGTGCTACAACATGGCAGATCATGAGGTATAATGATAATAATACTAAGTAAAACAAACTAGTCACAAAAGGATAAATACTATATTATTGTACTTCCATGAGGAACCTAGAAGTAGTCAAATGCAATAAGGGCATAAAGTAGAATGATATTTGCCAGCGGCTGGAAGGAGGCAATGTGAAGTTGTTATTTAATGAATACAGTTTTAGTTTTTTAACATGATATGGATTCTGGAGATGAACAATGTGAGTGTACTTAATGCAACTGAAGCGTGCACTTAGAAATGGTTAAGACAGCAAATCTTACATTTATTTTACCACAATAATAAAAAACACAAGCATAAATTATTTGACATTGTTTTAGAGGCAGACTCTGCATCTTCTCCCCTTGAATCTAAGAGGAGCTCCTGACTTGTTCGAAACCAATAGAGGCTGAAGTGTGATGCATAAATTCTGATGCTATGTGGAGAAAACAATATAATTTTGTGTTCCTTGCTGCAACACTTGCTTGTGGAGCACTGAATTGCCATATAAGAAGTCTGATTGCTGTGTGTCCACCATGCTGTGGTGAGAAAGCCCAGAGCACATGAAGAGGTGATAAGTAAGTGCTATCAACAGTCGCAGCTGAAAGTCTCAGAAAACAATCAACATTAACTGACTGACACAAAAGTGATGATGCTTCTAGATTATCCTAGCCTCCAGCCATAGAGCCACATGCAGTCCTTTGAGTCTTTCCAGCAGAGGCTCTGGACAATATGAGACAAAGACAAGCCATTCTTACAATGCCTGGCCCAAAGCACACAGATTCTGTAAGCTTTATAAAATGTTTTAAGTCTTTAAGTTTGCTATTATAACAGCTTTTTGTAGATATAACTCGCATACCATAAATTCATCATTTTAAAGTACGTATTCACATAGTTGCGCAACGATCACCTTTATCTATTTTTTTTAACATTTTATCACCAAAATAGAAATCCCATAACCATTGGCAGTCACTCCCCATTCTACTCTATTCCAATCATACTGCTATCCTAGAAATTCCGCATAAATGGAATTATACAATATGTTGCCTTTGTGTCTAGTTTGCTTCACTTAGAATAAGATTTTCGGAGTTCACCCATGTTGTAGCATGTATCAATACTTCCTTTCTTTAATAGGCTTAGTAGTATTACATAGTATAAATATACCACATTTTGTTTATTCAATCATAGGTTGATGGAAACTTTTGATGTTTTCTACTTTTGAGCTATTAGGAATCATGATGCTATGAACATTCATGTACAAGGTTTTACGTGGACACAAATCTTTATTTCTTTTGGATATATATTCATGAATGAAATTTCAGGTTCATATAGTAACTTTTTGTTTAACATTGTGAGGAATTGCCAATATGTTTTCCAAAGTGGTTTTCCCATTTTTTTCAGTCCCACCAGTGATACATGTGCGTTCTAATTTGTCAACATTCTTGCTAGCACTTTTTTCTGTCTTTTATTTTAGTTATCCAAGTGAGTGTAAAGTAACATGCAACTTTAGTCTTTATTTGCATTTTGCTAATGACTAATGATGTTGAGCAACTTTTTATGTAGTTGCTAATGATATGTGTGTATTCTTTAGAGGAATATTCATCTCCTAAAACTATTGAAATTAAAAAAAGAAAATATGTAGGATGAATAAGTCAAATTTAGTGTGCAACATGAGGACTATAGTTAATAATAGTGCATTGCATTGAAAATTTTTGTTAAATGAGTAGACTGTAGTTGCTCTTACCATGGTGGGGGAGATGGGTAACTTTGTGAAATAATAGATATGTTAATTTTTTTCATTATGGCAACCATGTTATGGCATATATGTATCTTATAACATCATGTTATATGCTCCAAATATACACAGTAAATGTTTCAAACAAACAAATATATTGCCCATTTTTAATGGAGCTGTTTGTCTTTTTATGATTGACTTGTGAAAGTTCTTTAGCTGTTCTAGGTATAAGTCCTCTATGAAGATATATGACTTTCAAGTATTTTCTCCCATTGTGTGGGTTGTCTTTTCGTTTTCTTGATGGTTGCCTTTGAACCATACAGAGCAAGATTGATTTTCTTGGTATTTCCTCTTATTATTTGCTAATATACGTACTGCTAGCAGGTCATATGGTCAGATAAATAATTAGATTAGAAAAGTAGATTTTTTTCTGAATGCCTTCTTCAGGAGGAGTTAGTTTTCTTTATTTATTTTTTGCCCAAATTGATAAATTTATATTCTTATTAATACTACATCTAAACTATTAATAGTTGGCATTCATAAATTAAGAGAAATATAAAATACTACATTTGCTTTTCTAGCTTTTGAAAAACTGCAATAATAAGTATTTAGGTTAAATGTTGTTCCCCTAATGGATGATAAGCTTGTAGATGATTCCACAATAATGTAATGTCAAACATTGTTTTATAAAACAAACCTTTAGAAAACACCTTGTATTAAAAGGCCCAGACTGGGCAGAAATAAGGAGCTGAGTTAGTTACTCTCCTCAATCTTCTTTTTATTTTAAGTGGCGAGTTTTTAATATTATAAAGGAAGATATAAGAGCCATTTCAAACAATGACAGAGAGAAAAAAATACAAAGTCTGGGGATTTTGACCAGCCCGGTTAGGGCAGTTAAAACTCCATGAAGGGAAACAGCTTTTTACCCACAGAAAAGAGAGAGAGGTGGCCGGGTTTTGGAAAAGAGGCAGATCTGATAGTTTGTCTTTATCTTGGCATTAAACTTTTCAAAACCTTTAACTTTTACTGGTAGTTCAGTCTTGCCCAAACAAACAATAAGATAAATATATAATAAGTTATAATCCTGAAAGCATTTTATATTTATTAGCATTTATAATGTAAGAATAATTCAAGTGTAGGAGGAGATTTTAAGGTATTCCACTTGAGGCAGGAATTGAGGACATTAAAAAAATCAAATGAGGTGAATTGCTTAAAGATATCAGTAACGAAAGTGGCACTTTTAATTCTAATCATCTATAATATATAGCAACTTTTGACAAGATAAATTAATAATTTACCTAATATCTAACCAAGGCCACAGCATACTTTCAGGTATTTCCCAGCTGCTTACTGACGGATTAGGAGACAGTGTTTCATAGCGCTTTGTGAGCAACAGTTCTTTAATACTTTTTGTCATGTGTAATGTAATAGAAGTAGTTTCAATCAATAATTCTAACAACTTAATAGAAAATTCTATTCCCCAATTATTCTACTGGGAGTGTATTTTTCTTTACACACATAACAAACCTGATATTAAAGTTTTATTTTGCATAATTTTAATAAACAGGGTCAATTCAATCAGATGTGTGTTCAAAAATCAAATTTTAAGATAATATTTTTGAATTAATTAAAACAACTCTATCACCAAATCAAATAGATGATGTTAAAGTTTGTGTAATATAAGAAATGTTTTCTTTAATACCAGTAGAGGTAACTTACCAAATGGTGTTATAAATTATAAGAAAACAAACAAGGTTATTAGAAAACAAAACCAAAGATACAGGTTTTCTAAATGCTAGCCGACTTGGTGTCAGTGAAAACAGATTTTTATTTATTGGGCTTTTTATTATTTGTTCTAGTGTGATGTTGTCTATGTAAATTAGGTGCCACTTACTGCTGAGAATGTGAACAAAGATGGGATATACCATAACTAACAACACAAATATGTCTTCAAGATTATTTTTTAACAAAACTATAGTCTATAAAAGAGATAAGTAGGGTAATTTGAAAGGAAGTGCAGTTTTTCATTAGATGACGATGTCTTTGGATCCACTGAGGTGGTCAGGGAAGATTCTGTTTTACTTACAGGAGTTTTCATTTTTTAAATTTAAAAGCTCCCTGTCTCTTTCCCCTCTCACTCTTTCTCTCCTGGCAACAATAGGTCAAGTCTGTTTGGCTGTATCATAATTATTTTCATAAGGTTAACTACCCTGAGGTTGCTTGAGGTTGTTTTATATTCACCCTTTCTTCAGTTGCTGCCCAAATTCTTATCATTGCACAGTGTAAATATACACAAATGAGGAGTTCAGTAACAATAAATCAAGTACCGTACATAAATAAATAGAAACACTGTAAGAGTAATAATCCAGCATAGGTAGGAATAAGTAGGAAATGATAGTGGATATTCAGAAAACAGTTTGAATCAGGGATTATTCTAAATTCATTTCAAGTTAACATCTGAGATGCTGAATTTGTAACATAGATGAATGATTACAGAAAGCTTTACTGGGAAATGGATCTTAGATAAAATTTTGCTAGAAAGGGAGATCCCAGGAGTGTGAGATGAATTGGCATGCATAATAAAGTGGAGGAGGTAGGGACTCTCGGTGTGGTGCATATTGGTAGGGGTGGTTTCTTAGCCAGCCTCAGTGGAATACAGTAGGAAATCTCAGCCACAGATGTACGGTAGAACCATCTGGAGAACTTTTCAGCCCCATGTGTTCTTTGCCCAAAAAACACTAATAAAATCCATGGGAGCTTGTCAGGCAAGTTGGCAAGCTATAGCTGCTGACAGAAGTAATTGTTCTTGCGTTTATCCAAAAAACCAAGACAAAGTCACCTTCCATATATGGGGTCCATTGCTTAAAACACTTCTGGTCCTTATAACCATACCATCAGTGGGGAAGCCTGATGTGGCAGAGAGAGAGATACAACACATGTGATCATTGAACACATCAGGATTCAGTTGTGAGTCCTTCCTGCTTGTATGTTATTATGAATGTGATAATCCATACATCTATTTCTCTTTGTTTCTCATTGTATGTTTAAATTGATTTAATAACCAACCCATTCAAGCGTTTTGGTTTGGTCTGTGAACTTTTCAATTCTGTGACCTCTTAAATAGCTTGCTCAGTGCATACTTGGGGGCCACAACTGCAACAACATAATTTCCCACATGATGTAACCTATTTTTAAAATGTTCCACAAGTGGTTTTAAAATGCAGCTCAGTTTGAGAACTGCTGGGATAAAGAATTTGAAGATCCAAAGGAAAATTACAGATGGTGAAGGACTTCAGATGTGATGTTAAAAAAAGATTTCTATTTTATTATATAGGAAACCAGGAGTCCTCTAAATACAATAATAAAGATATAAAATTTGTGCATCTTTAAGATTGAATTGACAGTGGCATGCAAGTAGGACTAGATAAGGGGGATGACTAGATGCCTAACAGGAAATTAGAAGTCTTGAAAAAGACCAGTCTGGTGAAATAAACCTAAAATAGGATGACAGAATCTGAATGAAAAGGAAGAGGATATTTTGGTTGTCTTAGGATATTTTGGTCATAGTATGAAGGCAGTATTCACCAGGTATAAAAACCAGACACAAATATCATAAGAAAATAAAACTATAGACCAATATCTCCTATCAACATACATTCAAAGCTCTTTAACACAATTCTTAACAAACTATCAGCAAATAAAACCTGGAAACATAAAAAGTCTATACCATGTACAATGGTGATTTATGCTAAAAATGCAAGATTAACTTAACTTTGGAGGTTTTTCTCAGTGTTCTACTCCATGCTCAGTTTTCAAGAGTCCCTGCCCAGCTGATTGGGTCATCAACTGTCCCACCTTGCCTGTGTCTGTTCCAGTTTTTTTTTTTATTGTATTTTTTTTGAGACAGAGTTTTGCTCTTGTTGCCTAGGCTGGAGTGCAATGACGTGATCTCGGTTCACTGGAACCTCTGCCTCCCAGGTTCAAGTAATTCTCCTGTCTCAGCCTCCCGAGTAGCTGGTATTACAGGCATGCGCCACCATGCCCAGCTAATTTTGTATTTTTAGTAGAGATGGGGTTTCTCCATGTTTGTCAGGCTGGACTTGAACTCCCAATCTCAGGTGATCTGCCTGCCTTGGCCTCCCAAAGTGCTGGGATTACAGGCGTGAGCCACCGAGCCTGGCCAGGTATGTTCCAGTTTTAACACTCCTACTTTCCAGAAACACCTCTCCAGGAAGCAGAAAATTTTGGCATTTTGGTGATGGGGCAAAAAAGTGATGGAAATGTACAAAACTCATGCTGTAGTTCCCAAAATAGTGGCTGAAAGCACCCATGTTTTTAGTTTCAAGTGGATACTAGATAATACAGCTTCTCTAGTTACTTTCATTGTGTTTTGCCCTTTCCACTAATGTTGGCAACCATGATTTGCAGTTCATGACAATGGGTCATCCATTATTCATCACACTGATTGATGTGACTTAAATGTGCAATTTAATAATTATGACTGTTAGCAGTTCATCTTTGATTTTGCCCAGGGATTGACTGTTATGCTCAGTGCTACTTCTTTAACATTGTGAATATTGTGACCATGTTTTCTAAGTGCTAAAATTGTGAAGCAATTGCAATATCAAAACCAGCATGCAGAAGACATCACAGAAAAAGTAGGATAAATTACTGGGCAATTCGAGTAACAAATGAAAGGATGCACACGACTGGAATAAGGAGGTAAATAATCAAAACAGAGCATAATGTACAATACCTAAAAAAGAATTTGGGCTTAAATACAGGGGAGAAGAGGATATGAAAGCACACAGGAAGATAGAAGCTTTCAAGTCCAATATGCGCTAGGCAAATACTTCAAGCCAAGAAAAAGTTTTTAGCCTCCCCAAAATTAACCAATGCTCAGATAAAACTAAGGATGACTGAATTTGTTTGGGAATACTACATGATCAAACATATATTAAAGTACTGTTCCTTTGATTGCTCTATGAAACTCATTAAATATACATTTCGTTATTCAAAACTAGCAATTAAAATGTTCTGTGGAAGTACAGAAGAGAAAATTTTAATAACAGATGTGATGCTGCCTTCAGTGTGGAGATTCCTTAAAATCTTAACAATGATCATGCTTTCCAGAGTATATAAAGTGATTTTTAAAAACTTTTATTTTAAAAAGTTCAGGGTTATATATGCAGGTTTGTTATTACATATGTAATGTGTGCCATGGGGATTTGCTGTAGAGATTATTTCATCTCCCAGGTAGTAAGCCTAGTACCCATTAGTTATTCTTCCTGATCCTCTCCCTCCTCCCACCATCCACTCTCCAAAAGGCCCCAGTGTGTGTTGTTCTCCTCTATGTGTCCATGTGTTCTCATCATTTAGTACCCACTTATAACTTAGAATATGTGGTATTTGGTTTTCTGTTACGGCATTAGTTTTTTGGAATCATGGCAACAACAAGAATACTAGTTTCAAACTATTAGAAGGACCATTTATTTGAATGATAGAGTCTCAAATCACCTTTTTTATTTCTATAAAGATTTAAATGAAATATAAGAAAATATAAAACTAAAGATTATAGATATTTTAGTCCAAATAACACAGTATACTTTTCTTCTCTATCTGCATATTTGGCAAATAGTAAAAATGTAAATTTTGGCAGATGTAATTAAGTCTATAAACTTCTTCGTCAAGGAAACCTGAAAGGTCTTATCTACTAAATGTTCTACACACCTTGTACATGACACTCCGTAAAGGAGTATGACTTGTTTACCTGTGATTTTGAGGTTTTCATAAAATTTTTGTTTAGTTTTTAGCTTCCTCAAAATGCACAGAAGCACTTAATGAGATTTTTTAGCTTTATTAAAATGGAGATAGTCTCCTTAGATATATGTTTACAAAATGCTTGTTATTTTCTGCCATAGAAAATATTTCAAAATATTGTTCTGCCATAAATTGACATTTTTAAACTGTGGGACAAGAATAGTGTCTTCCAATTAAAAATTTAATGGATTTAAGAATCAAGTAAATGATTACAGAAAAACAGAAACTTACATTATGTTTCTCCAAAGTGGATGATTTTAAGGAGGCCATCACTTGCCAAGAAAAGAATGAACTGACTATGCTTGTGTTGTTTAATGTTATGTTTAGGTTGTAATAGAACCTCACACACACACACACACAAGACAATATTTTTGGAAATAAGATTGTTTCAGCACTCAAAAACATGTCACCAGATAAGAGCAGCCAAATTAAGCACAACTTTCACACTTCTTTACTAAAACTGTGACTTTTTTAGAATGCAACTTTTACATTTTTGAATTAACTTTGTGTTTGAAAACTATTTCCCTGAGAAAGAGAGGTTTAACTAATGATAATATTCAATGTACTTCAGAGTATTTAAAAACTATTGAAATTTTTTGACATGGGCCACTGATATGATGAATTTATAGACCCAAAGGACCTAACCTAATTGACAGACAGCTGGTCTACCAAAACAACCTTGTAGATGCAAGGTGGGTGACCATTTCTGGAGAGCTGGAAACTAATATGTCTAAAAGTTAGTTAAAATTTTTAGTGTCCGATATTCAAATGCTTTTGTTGAGAAGACATTTTGTTCAAAGTCATTATATTGGACTTCATATCAGAAGGGCGTATGATGTAGACTTGATCAAAACAGAGCTACAAGTCAGAATAAAGTTTATTATTATTTCAACTTTGCCACTATATAAAAGAAAAGAAAGATGTTTTTAAAGTCTGCAGGCTGTTTGGGAAAGTATTATCAGAAGGAAAAATAAGTAAAATTATCTTATTGTACTATGTGATAAAAGAAACATATCACTGCTATCTTTATTAAAGAAACACAATATTTGTATAATTTATGTTCTTTTTTAAAACTTATATAATTTAATTTCTTACTTTATTGAAATGGAAGGGAATAGTCCCCTTAGACATGTGCCTACATATTGCTATTACAAAATAATATAGTCTGCAAAATTTAAATAACCGATAGTTTTAAGAGTTTAAATGAATTGCTGTATCAGGTGACATAGATATCATAAAAATATTACATTTTTCTCACAACTAAATGTTTTATTCTTTTAGAATTATTCTATTAGTTTTACTATTAATTACTAATTGTCACTGTGGGATAGTCCTATAATGGTTTTGATTAATCGATAGTATTTATGTAACAGAAAAGGAAAAAAATACAGAATCTTACATAATTTCAAATAAATACCTGTTTGTCATATTCTTATGTTAAAGTATGTAATAGCCACTATATATTGTAGGATTATATTTATTTTTGTTGTTGTTCTGGTATGGCATTGTTATGGTTGACTTTGTAATTTGGTTATCCTACACATGTGCCACTAAGGGAGTCTTGCTTCATGGTCTTACCCTTCTCCCAGCAGTGGACTATGTTAGCTTATTACTTGGTGCTAGGCATTTGAAGGAGGCAGAAAGTTTCTCTGTGGTTTAGATCCAGCCTCAGACTAAGAGCAACTATGTCCTGGTTCTAGTTTTGTTTTTTTCCCTTAGCTTTTCTGCAACTCTATCATTGCAGCAAACCATGCCTATAATCTGCAGCTGGCTCATCTTTGGCAAGAAAGTTTTCCTGCTTTTCACCTAGAGATGCAGATGTTTGTTTGGCATTGGGACAGGATACTAGACACATAATGATTTTCCACAAGATGATTAGATTGTGATATGTAATAAATGTGAGCCACTGGGATTTGGGTGTTGCTTATTACAGAAAATAACCTATGTTATCTAACTTTACTTTTATTTTTAATTTTTATTTTTTTAAATCCACAGTCAATTTTTTGTCTTTGGTCTTGTTGCTCTAACACTAAGACTTCCAGGAGTGTATTTTATTGGGGTTGTTTTAATGTTGGGTAATTTTTGCATCAAGATCAATCTTTCTGTTATTTTGACCTCTATGTTTTGTTTGTATCCAGATGTATTTCTGTGCAAAACTTGTCTCCAAGGAAGACTCTGATCTTCTAAACTCTGGATTTATATGATTTCTCAATATGCCACATCAACCTCATTTTGCTAATAATGATACAGGAGTGGGGCAGGGAAGTTCTGGGTAGAGAAGGATGGGGTCCCTGGTGAAGGCTCCACCCTCAGGCCTGAGCCCATGGACCTAAGTGTGGATAAGCACTCCTGTTTTTGCACCCAAATGCATTTTCTGAGACCCCGTGACCCAACACATGCTCCATCCTTATAAAAATGCTTATAAAAATCCCGAGACCCTAGCAGGCACACACACAAGCAGCTGGACATTGAGAGGAGCAGAAGAGCACACTGACAGACACCAGCAAATGCTAGCAGGCCATCGATGGCAGGATGAGGATGACTTGGAATTTGGCAGGGGATGATCAGAGGAGAATCTGGCCACTGGGCGGCCGACTCCACATTCCCACTCCATCCCCCTTCTGTCCTCCCCATCCACCTTGCTGAGAGCTACCTCCACTCAATAAAATCCTGCACCCATCCTCAAAGCCTATGTGTGATCCAATTTTTCCGGTACATGAAGGGAAGAACCCAGGATACAGAAAGCCCCCTGTTCTTGTTGAGCTAATTAACAAAAGCCACCTGCAGATGGCAAAACTGAAAGTGCACACTGTAACATGCCCACTGGGGCTTCAGGAGCTATAAACACTCAAGCCTAGATACTGCCATGGGATTGGAGCCCAAAATGCTTTCCACAACCTCCCTGACTGCATCCCCGCCCACACTTGGGGTTTGAGCAGAGGAGCACCAAAGAAGCCAATCACACCCCTGATGCAGGTCCTGTGACGGGGATAAGGGAACTTTTCTTGTTTCAACTGGGGGCTTGTCCAGAATCCCGGAAGGTGAGTGCAAATGTGAAACTATCAGATCTGCCTCTTTTCCAAAACCCGGCCACCTCTCTCTCTTTCCTGTGGGTAAAAAGCTGTTTCCCTTCATGGAGTTTTAACTGCCCTAACCGGGCTGGTCAAAATCCCCAGACTTTGTATTTTTTTTCTCTCTCTCACTGTTTGAAATGGCTCTTATATCTTCCTTTATAATGTTAAGAGTTTTGCTACAGGCTGCAAAAGGTGCACATCAGACCAGCTGTTCCTAGAGGTACCATCTCTACCTCCAGATGGACAGTGGCAGGCATGTGCTGCTCAGGGCACCTCCTTTCCCCTCTCTTCTCCCAGCTTGAGCACGTGGGCACATTCACTGCATGCAAAGTCCAACAGCCATGAGGTGGGGGCGGGAGAAAACCACAGCTGGTAGCCAGGACCCCACAGGGCCGATGGGCAGGTGCTTCTCGCCCACCTGGCCAAGGGAACTTTTCTCCCCTGGCCAAGAAATTTAACCCTGTACAAACCTGGGGATGGAAACAAGCATTAAAGGGACCCATTTGCACTGAGCAAGGGGTTCTTCCCCCAGGACCTCCCCATTTTTCTCTATAAACTGTTTTTCTCTTTTTTCCTTTTCTAGAGACCTCCCCTTCCCAGCACTCTGTGTCTGACAGAGAAATTAATGGAGGAATGGCCCCGCTGGCTGATAACAAAAAATTTGGCAGGGGTCATTTGAGACACTGCAGATAGATACAAACAGCCTCTGAAATACCTTTTCAGTTCCAAACTAGATTCCAAGCTTCAGGCTGAGACCCTAGAAAGGAAAATTAGGTCTGACAGATCTAAAGCTAGGTAACAGGCAGAATGTAAATGGACAGGACCAATTCCTGCCGACTGAACCCCCCATCCCATGGAAGGAGGCCATGCTCCATGGCATGGACAGACTCAGGGAACTCAAAGGTTGTCGACAGCAGGAGAAAATGGAGGTGTAGGTGAGGGTGGTTAATTCCCATTCTCTAGGTTTTCCCTGCTTCATGGGTCCATACCACATTGTAACTATGACTGGCACCTGCCAATACCCCTGGGACTCAGGGATAAAAATGTGGGAGGGAAAGGAGGATGCTCGCTTTCTCTCTCTGTCACACCCTGAGTTTTTACTGAAAGAAAGAAGGGAAATGGGGGACGCTTCTATTCTCTGTCTTTCAGAATGGGCAACCAGCTCACTTCATCACCCCCAGCTTGTACTCTTCTGGAGTGTATCCTGAAACATTGGGTCTGCTTTGACCTTCAGAATCTGGAAGAAAAATGCCTCATAGCCCTCTGCACAAAGGTGTGACCAAGTTATAAAGGACTGATTTAGCTCCAGGAAAGGGCCATTCATTTCAATACCATCCAGCAGTTGGAACTTTTCTGTAGATGTAGGACAGATGGTCTGAGGCCCTGTATGTTCAGGCTGTCTATACCTCGCAAAGCAATTCAGACCTTTGCCAATAGTGTAGAATTGATCCAGCCCTCCTGTTTGCTGTCTCAGGGAATGCTGCAAGGGGCAAGCCCAGGGAATTAAAGATACAAATCCCAGAGGCATTCCCAGCAGAGAAGCCAGTCCCTTGAGCCTTGCTCCTCCAGGTTCACCCTGACTTCCCTATCCAGTTTCAGCCTCTCACTTAACCACTCCTAGAAATCCTCATCCTAAACAAGTCCCAGTCTCACTCTTGTCCCTCTAACAGATGTCCAGTAATTTTGGGCTCAGTAAGGTCTAGGTCCCCTTCCCCCTACAAGACTTAAAAGCAAATTAAGGGAGATCTTGGCAAGTTTTCAGATGACCCTGAAAGATATTTAGTGGCTTTCCAGAATTTCACCCCAGTACTCGAACTCTTCCCTAGAGCCGTTATGTTACTTTTGAATCAGACCCTGATGGACAATGAGAAGCAGGTCACTCTGCAAGCAACAGAAAGATTTGGGGATGAGATTTGCATCATATATAGTATCAGAGAAGGGGTCAAATATTATCCAAGTAGAAGAGAAGAAGTACCTGTAAATGACTCTAAATGGGATCACAATGACAAGATGGAAGACCGGAAGAGGAGACACTTTCAAATGTGCATAGTGGAAGGCTTATGTAGAACTGGGACCACGTCTCTCAATTATACTAAGTTGTCCACAATTGACCAGTGGTTTAATGAAAATCCCACTGTATTCCTGGAAAGGCTAAGAGAGGCCTTGGTAAAGCACACCTCTGTATCTCCTGATTCAGTCGAGGGACAGCTAATCCCAAAGAATAAATTTGTTACTCAGGCAGCTCTTGATATCAGGAGAAAGTTGCAGAAATGGGTCTTGGGACCAGATAGTACATTAGAGGACCTCCTGAAAGTGGTCACCTTGGTCTTTTACAATAGAGAAAGGGAGACATAAGAAAGAGGCAGAAGCTTTAATAATCACCGTGCAAGCCCACTAACCCCAGAAACCCCATGGTACACCTGTTAACTGCTAAAGACATGGCAAGAACAGTTATCTCTCTTCTAAAGTTTAACTTCTCATATACGAAGTTTAATTTCTTTCACCAGGGTGAAACAGCTCAGGGTACAATGTTGTTGTTAGTATATTTCACTTCTTATCTCTGTAATCCTTGGCACTAGATTCTTTCCTGGTATAATACACATGTTTAACCCATGCATACTAAACCTTATAAAATTTGTTTCTTTTCTCTCCGTTAGACGCCATCAAACTCCAAACAGACAGGCAACTGGAGCCTCGGACGATGGCTCTCCTTTGCCAGGAACCCTTAGATAGACCTCTGGGAGGAATCTGACTGCCATTTTCCCCAAAACAAGACCTCCTGTCAGCAGGAAGTAGCTAAGACTGGTTGTCATCCATATTCTAACGGCGGTTAGATATGCCTCTTCAGAGGGGAGAAATGATATAGAAGAGGGGCAGGGAAGTGCTGATAGAGAAAGGCAGGGTCCCTGGCAAGGGCTCTACCCTTGGGCATGTGCCCACAGACCTAACGGAGGACAGACACTCCTGTTTTTGTGCCTAAATGTTGCATTTTTCAAGACCACTCTGGCCCACCAGGGACACCCCCTCCCCTGCAATTCTGTGCCTATAAAAATCCTGAGACCATAGTGGGCACACACACAAGTAGATGGATGTCAAAAGGAGCAGAGGAGCAGAAGGGCATACCGACAGATGCCAGCAGATGCTGGCAGTCCATCGACAGTGGGAAAATGTGGAATTCAGCTAGGGGATGGTCGGAGGAGAGTCCGGATGCTGACCCCAAGGGACGACCACCTTCCCACTTCTTCCCCCTTCTTGCCTCCCCATCCACCTCACTGAGAGGTACCTCTACTCCTTAAAACCTGCACCCATCTTCCAAGCCCACGTGTGATCTGATTTTTCTGGTACACTAGAGCACAGAAAGCCCTCTGTCCTTGCGGTAAGGCAGAACACCTAACTGAGCTGATTAACACAAGCTGCCCGCAGCAGGCAAAACTGAAAGAGCACACTGTAACACGTGCCGACTGGGGCTTCGGGAGCTGTGAACACAACCCTAGACACTGCGTGGGGCCAGAACACAAAACGTTCCCCACAACATGCCTGACTGTATGCTCCCCCTAGGGGTTTGAGCAGAGGGACACTAAAGGAGCGAGTCACACACCTATTGCATACCCTTCGAGGGGAAAAAAGAACTTTTCCCACTCAATAAAACTAGCACATACAATTCTCATACCTATATCTCATCCCACTTCCACCTTTAACATCTCTCGTTCTAACACTTAGTTGCTCTTTGATCTCCATCATGAAGTCTTATTCATCTAAACCATCAAGTTTGTCAGCTCCTCCACTGTTTGATTTTCATTTCACAACATCAGGATGACTTGCGTATTTATCTAAAATGCAGATTCATGATCTTTGCCCCATTAAATTTGTACACGAGAGATTTTGAGTAGGGGAAGTGATCTATATTTTTAAAAACCTCCCCAGGTGAAACAGAAACATATTTGAAGGCAGTGCTTAGTTCTCCCCTCCACCACGCCCAGTTAATTTTCTTGTTTTTGGAGATCCAGACTTGAATGAATTCCCCAAGAGTGAGACCACCCCAGACATTTAGGATAGTCTCCTAAATGCACAGGGTTTGACCGCACCAATTACAAAGAAGCCTGGACTTCTTGACATATGTTTATATGTCCCACCATAACATTTTGGATCAACAGTGTTCAACATCTATCCTATTTCAGACACTTGATGTCTATCCTTTTGCCTTTCTCTTGTGAAGTCCTGCTGGTAGGACATAAAGCCTAGGGCATCCTCATCACCTGCCTGACCCTAATGGCCTGTTCCTGTCTTGGTCCCATGTTGCTACATCCTGTCCAGAATTAAGAGATTTTCCTAAGCTAATAGATCAAATGAGGTATGTCTCAATAAGACTGCATGCCAGAACTCCAATTCCTCCAAAAGAGAATTTTCAATTAGTTCATGTTGTACCATGTAAGAAAGTCAGTTACATTACAAAATTCCCTAGCTCTTCAAAATCAATCTGAATGATTCTTGTATACTTAGTTTTGAGATTCTTGCTAGAATAATTTCCCAAATTGATGAGTTTATCATTTGATCCACCAACAATGTTAGATTACTAATTAATTCCCTTGTACCTTCTAAGTCATTTTGAAGATCTAGGTTTTGTCAGGTGTCACCTCTTCTTTTTTATTCTTTTAAGTCCTTTCTAGGACTCATATGTTTTCCTCAAGAAGATGCATTGTTTTAGTAAAGTTCAGTTTGAATCCTTTTTACAACATTATATTTTTTAGTCCCCAACTATGTTGTTTTTCTTCTTGAGATATTTTACTTGCTGTCAGTAGGCATTCTAAGCAGAGGTTTAGCTGATAATTAGCCATTTATTTAGTGACACATCTCACTTGACAAACAGGGTTAAAAAAGATGATTTCCTTTGATTGTACTTTTTAGTTGTAATGACATATTCCATTATTTACTATTTAAACTGATATGCCTTAGCTCAGCACTAGGTTTTGTATCATCAAACTAAAAAAAAAAAAAATTAATAGTTTTTTCTCCTCTTTGAACCAAAACTTAAGAAGTTTATGGAAATGTGAAAAGCTAGAATAACAAATATGCAATTAAGTGCAATCCTCTGAGTAACAGAAAATAACAATAATTATTTAGATTATAAGATTTTGGGTTCAATATTCCATAAAACAGAGGTATTATTTAGATTTATTTTTGTTTCCTTACAACTGAACTTAACACAGGCTTTTATAGAAATTTAAGAATATTTATGTAAATGGACAAGGGACTATTAAGAAGGAAGATAAATATTTCATGTAGAACCTACTACATCAGCTTTCTTGAAATAATTAACTGGTAAGTTCAATTTACCCTCAAATCAATTAAGATTCAATAACAGTTTCAACCTTTTCCCCTTTTGGTTGAAGTTTGACTAAATTGATTTTGTTATTTTGACAGACTGTGGTCATAATCAAACCACTTGAACCTCTTTGTGGCATCATAAAGGGATCCTTTCAGAATATTAAGAAGAGCATCCATAGCATTATTATACTTTTTGTCTGCGCATTATTTGACATGCCCTCTTTTTCACATGAATATGTAAAATGATGTAATCCTAATTAGGGTCATGACACAAATTTTTAATAGTGAAAAGGAATAACAAATTGAGGCCTCTCTAAAGTTATTTATGAATTGCAAATTTCAGGATTATATTTGCGAAACAGTTCTTTATGATCATTACAGCCCGGCTACTACAGATTTTTCATGGAAGTTATTTTAACAATAAAAAAAGACTGACATAATTTAAGATCTCAGTGAGGTGAAGCATGGGTGGATCAGTAACAACAGACATTATATAGATTATATACCAAGTTGAAGTTGAAGGTTCACAAAGTATAGTTTTACCTTTTTAATTGATCATCCTAGCATATACATATGGATTTACCCCTGTTAATTCATGCACATACTCTCAATCACTCCTATTATTAATATCTAATACATCTGTGGGCCATCTGTCTTCCCTTCCTACCTCTAACACTACCATACATTGCAGTTTGCCTTTTTTACATGCGCGTGGATATCCAGTCACATATCCAAAATCTTTTTACTCACCCTTCCCAAACAGGGTGTTTGGCAGCTCAAAACATCCTCAGGAACTGTGACTTGGGAGAGAGAATGCAGACTTCATTTAGAAGTTAGCAAGTTTGTTTAAACAGATATTTCTGAAGTTCAAACTGGGATGTGAACTCTAGATGGATCCAGATGGATATATCTTAGTGATTCCAGGGACTCCTTCACCTTGGGGTGGAATGCAATTAGTGTTAATCTTAGTGATTCCAGGGACTCCTTCACCTTGGGGTGGAATGCAATTAGTGTGAAACAAAGTGGGTCTCTTTAATGCACAGGGCCAAGATTAGGGTCCTCAAATGCCTGATGCAGTGGATATTTGTATCTGTCTACTATACTGCAGTATGTGGAGAAACACAAGGTGGCCACTTTTAGTAAAAGAAAGAATACTTCCTGTATGAATGTCTCTGTTGATTGAATGCCTCTGAGAACTGTTATTTTTACAGAGATTTTAACCTAATATTGAAAGCCTGGTAACTCTCCCCTTCTTTGGCAATCTGGAAAACCTGCTGCTTAAAATGATATTGTCCAGACTTAGCATATTAGACATCAAGGAAAAGTCCTAAAATAGAAGATAGTTCCCAGCTGATAAAGAATGGTCTTTGGCTGTCCTGACAGTACATTCAAAAAGCTTCATATATTTTAATCAAGAGTTCTACTGAAACTCTTTTTTGGATCACACTCTTTTTTTTTTTTTTGGATCACACTCTTGCTTGGAGACTTAAACCAAAAAACAAAAGTGCACAAATTTTGTTCCATAGTCTGACGGCAATTTTTCCAAAATTTTAATTTTTTTTTTTAAGTAGTCTGGTGGCATAAACCTGTCATTTAGCTTTTTAATATTAATGCAGGCATATAGAACCAAACAGAACTTACTGTCCAATCTTGGCTCAACTTACCAGTTTTGACTTTAGGGACTGAGACTTAATTCCTTTATCTGAAAATAAGAAATAAAGTATCTAGTTGTTATGTTAGTTCACAAAATTAAATGAAAAAATATGTATATTTTCTTTCTGCTATAAAATAAGCACTCAATAAAATGGCATTACTTTCACCACCTCCATGGTTTCTAACACTGGTAAAGGATTAGAGCATTGCCATTGGACCATTAATTGATATAATTATCTTGATTGCTTAAATAACTTTTATTTGTAAAAACTATTTAGTCAAACCGTTATTAATAAACTTGCCAAGGGCATACTTAATCTACACTATGCCAATCCTAAATACTAAAATACATGTTCATTTTAGAAGACTCCCTCTTTAAGAAATGGCATCATGTCAGAATTAAGTTTTTGACATTCAATGTTTAAGTCTCTTTACCACATAATACTAGACTTTTTTCTCCTTCTTTCCTCTCATAGCATGAGCAATTTTCCCACATACCATTTTTGGATAAGGAGGGCCACAACCAAAGCAAGGGTGAGGATTTCTCAGAATCAGTATCAGTTTTGGTAAAGGCATAATATGTCTAAAGGTTTCACTATGTGAAGATGAGGAGAAGGTTGTGACATATCGTCTTAAGGGAAAGCTCAATTAGATGCAAGGTAGGCTTTCTTAACAAGTTCTCAACTTAACAGAAGTAATGATCCTTTAAATTTGTTTTAATACAGTATGATCTCTGTGGCAGCAATGCCCATAATTTGAATATGCTAAAGGTATTTCAGTCTTATTTAATTATAATAAAGTAAATGGTCAAAAGAATTAAAGTAATTGATGGTTGTCAATCACAGGTTTTGGTTCTCTACATGCTTCCAGAAGATTGGTCTCTAAATTCAGCTTAGTCCTTGCAAGAATTAATAGAATCATATGTAATGAAGCTATAATCATACAGATCATGCTTATGAACACCAGTACATTGCTTTGGAAGCTTAGATTAACAACAAAAATTTACCAAAAGATACTTTGTAGAAAGAAACAATAAGGGATTAAAAAAAGAGTGAAGGTTCCAAGCCTATTTTTAAAGTACAAGGTATTGTAGAGCTCTGTGGGCAACTATGGATGTTGCAAAATGTCTAAAATTATTAAAATACTGATTCGTAATCACAGAAAAGCAGATGTGTTTTAAATGTTAATCGATGTCAATATACAGAAATAAAAACCCAGACCCTCAGAAGACTTTTAAGAGCCTGGATTAGAATGAGTACAACTTAAGACTAGAAACACAAAATGGACAGCTGATCAACAAAATGATTTGATGGCGCTGCTCTAAGACAGTCAAGACAGACTGAAAAGAGTGTGCAGCAGCAGTGTATTATGTGTAGAATAATCAGGAAGTAGAATGTGTATTTCTTCAAAACGTGGATAGAATAGTGAGATTTAAGGCCTCTGTCATTTTCTACAGCAATGTAGTGTAAGGTTAGAGAAAGCTCTTTGGAGCCAAACTAATCTAGATTTGAAGCATCATTCTTCTATCATTCCAAAATGCCTTGGGCAAATTACTTACTTGTGCAATAAGGTTACTTTCCAGAATTTTTGTGCATTTTAAATCAGATTCCATATGTAAAGGGCTTAGCACACATGTGGTGCACAGTAAGCAATAAACAAATAATATATTTTTCTAATAGTGCTATTACTATTTTTCATCTGATTATAGCAAGGGTAACAATGGGGGTTTTATATATGTAGTTTGCATAGGACCTGTGGGAAATTAGAGCAAGTCTCCGAGAATTTTGTTTTCCAAAAGACTTTAAGACTTCCAAGGAAGAATGTTATTAAGAGAAAAAGGACTGACAGATACACAGGTCATAAACTTCTAAGATTGCTGTTTTAAAACATAATGAATCAAAACTGTAAACAAATTTTCTAGGAATATTGCACCAGTAGGAGCAAGAAAGGCCTATATTTTTTCTGTTCCTTTTTCTCTCCTTTCTTTTGGCATAATTTAATTTAAAAAGTTATTTTAAAGTTTTAAGTAAAAATTTAATAATTTTAATGTTTTTTTATATCCTATATTAATTTTATAATATTTTATAAAATTCTAGATTATGTTAGAAATTACAATAAAAATTCTTAACTTACCATAGTCTGCTAGATTCAGCATAGTACTACTTCACAATTCACTCTTCTGAATTGATCGTTTAATAATGGCCTTGTGTTATTTAAGCCCAGTTTTCCAGCAGTGTTCGATGTGTTGTTCATTAATATCTGTGCATGTCAAATTGAAATGTAAGAACTTAATAAAAATTGGCTACTCAATTTTATGGCAAAAATAGAAAACAACAGCACAGTAGACTTAAAAATAAATAATGATTACACTATATATAAATGAAATAATAAAATTAGTGATTATCTTTTTTTATTATTATACTTTAAGTTCTAGGGTACATGTGCATAACGTGCAGGCTTGTTACATATGTATACTTGTGCCATGTTGGTGTGCTGCACCCATCAACTCGTCAGCACCCATCAACTCGTCATTTACATCAGGTATAACTCCCAATGCAATCCCTCCCCCATCTTCCCTCCCCGTGATAGGCCCCAGTGTGTGATATTCCCCTTCCCGAGTCCAACTGATCTCATTGTTCAGTTCCCACCTATGAGTGAGAACATGCGGTGTTTGGTTTTCTGTTCTTGCGATAGTTTGCTGAGAATGATGGTTTCCAGCTGCATCCATGTCCCTACAAAGGACACAAACGTATCCTTTTTTATGGCTGCATAGTATTCCATGGTGTATATGTGCCACATTTTCTTAATTCAGTCTGTTACTGATGGACATTCGGGTTGATTCCAAGTCTTTGCTATTGTGAATAGTGCCACAATAAACATATGTGTGCATGTGTCTTTATAGCAGCATGATTTATAATCCTTTGGGTATATATCCAGTAATGGGATGGCTGGGTCGTATGGTACTTCTAGTTCTTCTAGCTTAATAGCATTTTAGCCTACATAGGATGTTTGTAAGAATTACACTTTAATTATAAAAATGAAATCCAATTGAAACTAAAAGTATAGGAAATCATATATGCCTTGACTTGCAAATGCTTTTTAGTATTTCTAAGAAAGCTAATGTGGGTCATATTAATATTAGAAAAAGTAGACTTACAAGCCAAATATATTACTAGAGATAAAGAAGTATAATGCATGCTGATAAAAAGGATAAATTCAATAGGAAGATATAAAAATGTACCTGATAAAAGAGTTTAAAAATACGTGAATTAAAAACTGACAGAACTAAAATGAATAAATAGATAAATTCACAATCATAAGTAGAGATTTTAACAACCATGTCTTAGTAATTAATGTAATAAGTAGGAAAAAATTAGTAAGGATATAGATTTAAATAACCCTGTCAATCAAATTGGTCACATTAATATTTACCAAATATTAAGCCCAACACTATTAAATACACAGTTTTTTTTAAGTACATATGGAAAATTCACCAAGAAGAGCCATATGGTAGATGTCTAGAAATGTCAATAAATTTCAAAAAATGGAAGTTTTATAAAATATGTTTTCTGACTATAATGAAAATAAAATTCAGTACTAATAAGATATCTGAAAAATCCATAAATAATATAAATTAAACACACACTTAAATATCTTAAGGATTCAAGAAAAAATTACAGTGAAAATTAGAAAACATTTAAAGCAATGAAAATAAAAAGACAATATATCAAAATTTGCTGAATGCAAAGTAGTACTTAGAAGGTAATATATATCATCAAATGCTATTAGAAAAGAACAAAAGTTTAAAATTAGTTATCTAAGTTTTCTGAGGTTTGAAAAGAAAAACAAATCAAATTAATAGAAGAAAGAAGACAACATATATAAGTGCAGTTGTAAATGAAATACCAAACAATAAATAAATTTAACAAGCCAAAATGTTATTTTTTGAATTAAGCTTAAATGAATAAATTCTTAGCAAAATTGAATGGGGAAAAAAGAGATGAAACACAAATTATCAATATTGGCTATAGAAGACAGAAATACTGTCAAAACCTTACATATTGAAAGGATAATAAGGGCCAAATATGAACAATTGATCATTTGTTCTAAAAGGCAATTTAATAATACTGAAGAGGTAATAACATGTGACTAGTTCAATAGCTGTTAAAAAATTGAATTTATAATATGAATGCCAAAAAGAAAACACCATGGTCAAGTCATTTTACAAGATGAGTTCTATCAAATATTTTAAAAATATCAATTTTGCAGACACTTTCACAATACAGAGGAGAAAATACTTCTCAGCTTGTCTTATGAGGTTAGCATAACACTGATAATAAAATCTGAAAAGTAATTAATTATGATAATTCTAATAACCATAAAAATTGATTGCAAGCCAATAATCCTAATAAACATAGATGCACCTATCATCGTAAAATATTAGAAATTAGAATTTAGCAATATGTAAAGAGCATCATATATCATGGCCAATAAGATTCATCGCTAAAATGCAACATTAGTTCAATATTTGAAAATCAATTAAGTTATTCAATGGTATTAATCTAATTAGAGATATAAATTATATGATTGACTCAAGAAATACAATAAATTACATGATTAACTCAATAAATAAAATAAATTATTTGATAATGTTTAAAATGTTGGAAAGCTGAAATCAAAACTGTCTTTATTGTGACATATTTTCTACATAGAACATGTCAAGAAATCTATAAAAGCTCATTAAATTTATTAAGCAACAAGGTTGAAGAATATAAGTTTCATATAAAAAATTCATATAAAAAATTTTTATTTTGATAAGCTCACACAAACAATTGGTAAATAAAACTTAACAAATTTTCATTTACAATAGTGTGGAGGAACTCTAGACTGAAAGCTAGAGTTGTTGAGATAAACTAAACATCATTGAGATAAACTAAAATGTGTCAAATAAATGAAGAAATATGACAAATTTATGAACTAGAGATACTAATTTTCTCAATATTGTTAAATAGATTAACATAATCACAAACCTAACACCCGGCATGGTTTTAATGTATAGAATTTGACAAACTGATTTTAAAATTATTGGGAATTTCAAGAGACCTGAAACAGCAAAATCAGTGTAGCAAAAAATAAAAATAACAAAGTTTGAGATCTCACCCGACTTGATTTCAAGGCTTCTTATAATTTAGTAATACTCAAGACTGTGTGATAGTGGTAAAAGATAGAAAAAGAAACTGATGGAACAGTTTATAGAATCAAGCAGTAAATAAACACATGTGTAATGATTTTATTTATACCAATAGCCAAATTGATTACAAAGAAAAGAGATAATGTTATTAACAAATAGTGCTGAATCAGCTAGATATGGTTGATTAACTATAACTTAACCCTAAAATAACGTCATACACAAAAATTAATTTCAAGTTGATAATAGGCAACATAAATCATAATCTGTTAAAATTTTAAGAAAACAGAAGAAATCATCATGACTTTGGATTAGGCAAAGATTTCTTAACTCATATCCAAATGGAAAAAGTAATAAATTAAACTTCATCAAAATTTTAAAATTCTACTCTTTGAAAACCACCATTAAAAATGAAATGGTATCCTGTAAATTGGAAAAAAAAAAAATATCCAGTATACATATCTGAGAAAGGACTTGTATCCAGACTACATAAAAAACTTTAATTCAATAAGAGAAACAGAACTATTTTTAAAATGGGCAAAAATCTTAAATTTACACAAAAGAAGACATTTGAATGGACAATAAGTAAATGAAAAGATGCTTAACATCTGCAGCCATCAAGAAACTGCAAATTAAAACTACAGTGAGGTTCAATTTCACACTCATTTGAATGAATAGCAGTAAAAATATTGGCAATATCAAATGCTAGCAAGGATGTGGAGCAGCTGTTAACTCACATTATTATAGCCTGTGTTAAATGGTACTGCCACTTTGGTAATGTTTTAAGAGTTAAATGTATGTCTAGCCTAATCCTCAACAATTCTGTTTCTAGCTACCTTTCCTAGAGAAATGAAAACACAAGACTTCAAGAAGTTATGCACATTGTTTAGTAAAGCTGTATTTTTTTTCAATCAAATGGACATCTTTTATTTGAGAAAAGTTTATATTTTTTTCAGCTAAACATTTCTTCTGTTTTTTTTAATAGTGTAAGTTCCTATATCAGATATAGCCTTATCAATAAATGACAATCCTCAGTAGCTAAAGTATTATTTCATGATGTAGGCAATGTAAAATATATTGACATGTTAGAATTCATATAGAGTCCAACTCTATACTTTCAGAACACATACAAGTGCTTTGAAATTCATTGAAACATTATTTCTTTGGCAAATAACTATTGGTTACTCTTCCCCTTCAAGAGAACAGGATCTAACAAGGTCTATATTCTGAAACTGTTTAAGATCTCTAAAGTCTGCCGTTACTCTTGAAGTAAGACATTTCCTTTGGTGATGACCTCATTCAAAAGGTCAAGGAGTGAATAGGAAATTCTTAGAGACTGAGATGGCATTGCCAATAGAGGGGAGGAAATTACTTACTTCATTATTTTCTTTTTTTAAAATTTTATTATTATTATTATACTTTAAGTTCTAGGGTACATGTGCATAATGTGCAGGTTTGTTACATATGTATACTTGTGCCATGTTGGTGTGCTGCACCCATCAACTCGTCAGCACCCATCAACTTGTCATTTACATCAGGTAAAACTCCCAATGCAATCCCTCCCTCCTCCCCCCTCCTCCCTCCCCGTGATAGGCCCCGGTGTGTGATGTTCCCCTTCCCGAGTCAAACCTGAGAGAAACAAGAAATGGGGAAAGGATTCCCTATTTAATAAATGGTGCTGGGAAAATTGGCTAGCCATAAGTAGAAAGCTGAAACTGGATCCTTTCCTTACTCCTTATACGAAAATTAATTCAAGATGGATTAGAGACTTAAATGTTAGACCTAATACCATAAAAACCCTAGAAGAAAACCTAGGTAGTACCATTCAGGACATAGGCATGGCAAGGACTTCATGTCTAAAACACGAAAAGCAACGGCAGCAAAAGCCAAAATTGACAAATGAGATCTCATTAAACTAAAGAGCTTCTGCACAGCAAAAGAAACTACCATCAGAGTGAACAGGCAACCTACAGAATGGGAGAAAATTTTTGCAATCTCCTCATCTGACAAAGGGCTAATATCCAGAACCTACAAAGAACTCAAACAAATTTACAAGAAAAAAACAACCCCATCAAAAAGTGGGCAAAGGATATGAACAGGCATTTCTCAAAAGAAGACATTCATACAGCCAACAGACACATGAAAAAATGCTCATCATCACTGGCCATCAGAGAAATGCAAATCAAAACCACAATGAGATACCATCTCACACCAATTAGAATGGCAATCATTAAAAAGTCAGGAAACAATAGGTGCTGGAGAGGATGTGGAGAAATAGGAACACTTTCACACTGTTGGTCGGATTGTAAACTAGTTCAACCATTATGGAAAACAGTATGGCGATTTCTCAAGGATCTAGAACTAGATGTACCATATGACCCAGCCATCCCATTACTGGGTGTATACCCAAAGGATCATAAATCATGCTGCTATAAAGACACATGCACACGTATGTTTATTGTGGCACTATTCACAATAGCAAAGACTTGGAATCAACCCAAATGTCCATCAGTGACAGACTGGATTAAGAAAATGTGGCACATATACACCATGGAATACTATGCAGCCATAAAAAAGGATGAGTTTGTGTCCTTTGTAGGGACATGGATGCAGCTGGAAACCATCATTCTTAGCAAACTATCACAAGAACAGAAAACCAAACAGCGCATGTTCTCACTCATAGGTGGGAACGGAACAATGAGATCACTTGGTAAAGCTGTATTTACAAGAGAAAAATATGGAAACATCTCAAATGTCCATCAGCAGATGTATTGGAAAACAAATTGTGGCAGATTCACACAATGGAATGCTAATCAGGATAAAAATTATTAAATTGCCAATATATCCAACAGAATGAGTAAACCTGAAAGAAAAAAATTGCTTACTGTATGAATTTATTCATATAAGATTTTAGAGCAGGTAAAACTTACATTGGATCAATTAGCTTAGGAAGCAGGGAGATATTAATTGTAAAGGGAAATGAGGGAGCTTTTATTCTGTCTTGGTTAGTGTGGGGCCACACAGGTGAGTTCATTTGTCAAACCCACCCAACTGTACGATTAAACTTTGTAAATTTTATTATCTGTACATTTTACCTCAATATAGTTGATTTTAAATTATTATTTTAAATGGGAAAGAGTACTTCCATAAAATTAATTTGTATCTCCAATGAATAAGAATGAAACTAGAAATGAACATAGAAGAGATTGTCAGCATCAATTTTTAAGTGCCAAACAGTATGCTGTATTAGTCTGTTCAGGCTGATATAACAAAATACCATAAACCAGGTCACTTATAAACATAAATTTGCTTCTCACAGCTGTGGAGGCTGGGAATTCAAGATCAAAGCACCAGCAATTTCATTGTCTGGTGAGAGCTCAGACAGTTTATAGATTGCAATATTTTTGCTATAACCTGATGTGGTGGAAGAGGTGAAGATTAACTCTGGGGCTTCTTTTCCATGAGCATTAATCCCGTTTATGAGGGCTCTGCCTCATGATCTAATCACTTCCCAAAGGCCTAACCCCCTTTTCCTCATATCATTACATTGGGGGTTAGAATTTGAACATATAAATTTGGGGGAATATGAACATTCAGTTCATTGCAGTAGATGTAATGTTAAGATGTAACAATAGCTAAAAGTAAAAGATCTCTGTAGTAGAAAGATAAAATTGATTTATTTAAGCCATTGTTAAATAAACTGTCTTATAAGTAAAGAGAGAAAGTGGCTTTAAAAAGTAAACATTTTGTATTTTCTGTGCTGTGTCATTACCCAAATACTACTTAGACAAAAGTATCACTCCCTAAACTACTTAGAAATAATAAAATGACATATAAATTCAGTACATTCTGTAATCCATCACTATCATTCGTGCCAGAATGCCTTGGTACTTCTAGTAGGATAACATGTAAAGCCAATTGGAATGACATGGTACTAAGAGATAGTTTTTTGGAGGCTAGGAGAGATGTCAACATAGATAAGAAACGCACACAGCAGAGCAAGAGCCAAGTCCATAATTTTGCATTTACTTTAAGAAGAGTTTATTGTTCACCTAGTCAACCATGTTTTTTATCAAGCTCCTTTTATGTTCTGGGATTTAGCTTGTATTGATTTGTTTTAAAAAGTACTTACCCTCACGGCGCTAACAGTCTAAAGAGAGACCAGGCAATCCTTTTCTTTAGAACTAAGTGAGGGAGTTGTTGAGTAAAAGTGAAGCATTAATAATTCTTCCCAGCAGGACACTGTGGCTCACATCTGTAATTCCAGCACTTTGGGAAGCTGAGTTGGGCAGATTGCTTGAGACCAGGAGTTTGAGACCAGCCTGCCCAACATGGTAAAAGCCCATCTCTACTAAAAGTACAAAAATTAGCCAGATATGGTGGCACATGCCTGTAATCCCAGCTACGTCAGGAGGCTGATGCACAAGAATTGCTTGAACCCAGGAGGCAGAGGTTGCAATGAGCCAAGATCACACCACTGCACTCCAGCCTGGGCCACAGAGTGAGACTCTAAAAAAGAAAATCTCACTAAACTTCAATGGCATTATTTATTTTTGACATTTTATTCATTCATTTAGTGATGTATTGATTACTATAGCAAATATTTCAACATTTCACTCTTATGTTCAGGGCCCATCATTCCAAGATGAAAACCCAGAACCCCTATTCAAGTGGTGGCTCATAAAGGGGTCAATTTGCCCAGGAGCACTTTTGAACAGTGTCTTAGGACATTCTTTATCACTATAACTGAAGGACAGAAGATGCTACTGGCATGGAGTAGATAAAGGCCAGGATACTGTCAACCTGCTACAATGAACAGAACAGCCTATCACAATAATTATCCAGTGTAAAATGACAACAGTGCCAAGGTTGAGGAAACGTATTATAAGGAGCTCATTATCTATGAAGAAAGACAGACACATATTAAATAATTTTAATTCAATCTAAGAAAATTATGAAAAGAGGAGTTTGGATGTTGTGATAGTTAATTTTTTGTGTCAACTTGGCGGGGTCACAGGTTGTCCACAAGATTTGTGTGACCAAATCTTATTTTGGTTGCCTTTGTAAGGGTATTTTGGATGAGGTGAACATTTAAATTTCATGGACTTTGAATAAAGTACATTGCCCTCCATAATGTGTGTGGGCCTCATTCAAACAGTTGAAGACCTGAGTGAAATGAGAAGACCAGCTTCCACTGAGGAAGAGAGAATTGTCTAGCATGTTTCCTTCATACGTCATCTGCAATGTAAGCCTGTACTGGTTCTATAGAAGACTGCCTTTAGACTCAAACTGGAACATTAGTTCTCCTGGGTCTCCAGACTGCCAGCCTCCATACATTGATAGAGCTGCAACATTGGTGTTCTGGGGTCATTAGGCTGCTGGCCAACCCCACAGATTTTGGAATTGCTAACTTCCATAGTCACATGGTCAATTCCTTGTAAATCTTTTTCTATATATGTGCACATCCTATTGTTTCTGTTTCTCTGAAGAACTCAGACTAATACAGATGTGATAGAGTTGAAGATTTTGAGAAGTGCTTGAAAGAGAGAAGAACGCTGTAAAGCTAATAATTGTTTGTACATAAATGGTTCCTAAAATAACCATACAAATGAGATTAAAGGTTTATAATAACAGAAAATTTGAGATATAAACTTTAAAAATTAAATTTTGTCACTCTTAGTGGTAAAGACTGCTGTGCTCATAAGTACCCAAATCCTTTCTTTTATTTATTAGGCTTTCTGCTGTATTTTAGTGATAATATAAGATGAACATAAATAATAGGTGTCACTTTGGAGACAACACATAAAGCATGTGATCTATAACATTGGCACATTCTTTTCCCTGCTCATGTAGCTAAAAGAGAGGTAATTCAAGATGGCAGAGCACAAAGTGGAAGAAGCCCAATTCTTGCACTCTCTTTCAGTAGGAGTGCTACCTAGAAGAGTCAACTAACTCAGTATTGACTGCAAAATGAAAAGCCTGGGACCAGATGGCTTCATTGGTGATTTCTACTGAATATTTTAAAAGAATTAATGCCAATTTTTCTTAAATTATTTCAAAAAATATTTAAGAGGAGAGAACACATCTAAACTCATTTTATGAAGCAAATATAATGTTAATACCAAAGTCATAAGACACGAAAAGGAAAAAAAAGTATGTCATTTCCCAAAGGGAAGAAAAAAATTTTTTTAACACAAAAAAAAGTTTTAAAAAGGAAACTAAAACTACAAGTCAAAATCCCTGACAAGTACAAAAAAAAAAAATACACAGCGAAATAGTAGCAAACAGAATTTAATATCAGATTAAAAGAATCATACACCATGACCACATAGGGTTTATTCCTGAGATGCAAGAGTAGTTCAACATATTAAAATCAATTAATTTGATACATCACAATAAAAATGAAGGATCAAAAGAATCACATGATAATCTCAATAGAATCAGAAAAGCATGTCACAAAATGCAACATCCTTTCATGATAAAAGACACTCAACAAACTAGCCTTAGCAGGAAATTATATGAACATAATAAAGGCTACATATGAAAAGCCCACCACTTAACATATTGGATGATAAAAATCTGAAAGCTTTTATTCTAAAATCAGGACCAAAGATTTTACCCTGAAAACAGTATTACTCTATTCAAAACAGCATTACTCTATTCAGAATAGTTATACAAATACTAGTCACAGCAATCAGGTGATAAAAAATAAATTAAAGGTATTTAAATTGGAAAGAAAAAGAGAAATTATCTCTATTTGCAGAATATGTAATCTCAAATGTAGAAAACACTGAAGATTCTGCAAAAATACTATTGGAACTAATAAATTCAGCAAAGTTGCAGGATACAAAATCAACATACAAAAATCAGTTGTATTTGTATGTACTTACAGCAAATACACTGAAAAGGAAATTGAGAAAACAATTTCATTTGCAATAGTGCAAAAAGAATAAAAATACATAGGAATCAACCAAGGAGGTAAAAGAGTTGTACACTAAAAACCAAAAAAAATTGCTGAAAGAAATTAAAGAAGACACGAATGAAAAGAAATCTCATGTTCATGGATTAGAATACTTACTGTTGTTGAAATGTCCATAATACTCAAAGTGATCTATAGATTCGATGCACCAACTGCTAAAACTTCAATAACATTTTTATTCTACAGATATAGAAAAAATTCTTAAAATGTATTTGTAGGCACAAAGGACTCAAAATAGCCAAAATCATCTTGAGAAATTAGTAAAAGATAAGTACCACTTATAGCCTCATTGCAAAACCTATTACACAGCTATAAATAATCAAAACAGTATGGTACTGGCATACGATAAACATATAGACCAATGAAATGGAATATGGAATCTAAAAATAAATCCATTCATACATGGTCAACTAATTTTCAGTAAGGATACCAAGATTACTCAGTGCAGAAAGAATAGTGTCTTCAACAAATGGTATAAAGAAACGATACCCACACACAAAAGAATGTAATTGGAAACTTACATTACACCAATACCTAAATATCTACTAAAAATGGATTAAAAACTTAAACATAAGACCTGAAACTATAAAACACATTGAAGAAAATATAGGGGGAAATCTTTTTGACATTGGTTTTGGCAATGATTTCTCAGATATGACACCAAAAAGAGGCAATAAGAGGAAAAATAGACAAGTGGGACCACATCAAACTAAAAAGTTTCTGCCAGCAAAGGATTGACAGCATGAAAAGGCAACCTACTGGAATAGGGGAAAATATTTGCAAACCATCTATTTGTTAAAAGGTTAATAACCAAAATATATAGCAACCCCTTAAAACTCAATAGCAGAAAACCAAACAATCCTATCACAACATAGATAAAGGACTTTAATAGACACTTATTCAAAGAAGACATTCAAATGGCAGACAGGTATATGGAAAGGTAGTGCACATCATTAGTCATCAGCAAAATGCAAAGAAAAACTATAATGAGGTATCACTTCACAACAATTCAGACTACCATTATAAAAAACAAAAACAGGCCAGGCACAGTGGTTCATGTCTGTAAATCCCAGCACCTTAGGAGGCCAAGGTAAGTGAATCACTTGAGGTCAGGAGTTTGAGACCAGCCTAGCCAACATAATGAAACCTGATCTCTACTAAAAATACAAAAATTAGCTGGGCATGGTGGTGCATGCCTGGAGTTCCAGCTACCTGGGAGACTGAGGCAGGAGAATGGCTTGAACCCAGGAGGCAGAGGTTGCAGTGAGCCGAGATCGCGCCATTGCACTCCAGCCTGGGTGGCAGAACAAGACTCTATCTCAGAAAAACAAAACAAAACACCAGAATATAGCAAGTGTTGCCAAGGATATGAAGAAATTGAAATACTTGTGTACTACTAGTGATAATGTAAAATAATGAAGGTGCAGCTGCTATAAAAAACTGTATAGTGATTCCTCAAAAAATTAAATGTAGAACTACTACATGATCTAGCAATCCTACTTCTGGGTATGTATATTAACAAATTGAAAACAGTCTCTTAAAGAGATATCTGCACTCTGCTGCTCATTGCTCCATGATTCACAATATCTTAGTTATGGAAACAATTTAAATGTCCATGGATAGATTAGCGAATAAAGAAAATGTGGTCTATACATACAATGAAATATTATTCAGCCATAAAAAAAGAAAATCCTGTTGTATGCTACAACATAAATGAACCTTGAGCACATGATACTAAGTGAAAAAACTTGGGACAGATGTACAAACACTGCATGAATCCACCTGTATCAAGTATCTGAAGTAGTCTGCCTCATTGCAGGTAGAATGGTAGTTTCCAGTGGCTGGGAAAAGGAATAAATTTGAAGTTGCTGTTCAATATTTGTAGAATTTCAGTAATGCAAGATGAAAAGTTCTAGAAATCTGTGGAATAAAATTGCATTTATAGTTAACAATGCTGTTCTGTATACTTAAAATTTTGTTAAAAGGATATATATTATATGTGTTTTACCAAAATAAAAATAATCAGAGGTGATAAAATAATTAAAATGAGATAATTATTGAAATGTATTTATTTTATTCATTTAATGATAGACCAGTTTATTAGACAGTATCGATATTTTTAGAGGCTATTTTCAAAAAACATTTCCAAAATAATAAGAACTTATGTATTAAAACAAAGAATTTAAAGCTTCTTTTATTTGATTACTGGAACTTTAAGAAAATAGCACAGCAGAATAGGTATTATTATTATATTCTCACATATTTTATTCAGTTACTCAGCCATTTGCAACCTTTCTTTCCGTAATTGCAATTTCTTAAAAACTTGAAAAGTTGCAGTTTGGACATTTTAATTGCTTATTACAGATTTTTAAGTGAGTTTTGAACAATGATCAAATTTTTCAAAACATTGAAGACACTGGTACTGTATTTAACATTTAATGGTAACATTTTCAAAGCAGTTATTCAAAGGTTCAATTATTTTTAAAAATCATATTTGTGGCAGGTAGCAAACAGAGAAACTTTTGGAATGTTCTTCTGCTAATGGAATCAATGAATTAAAGCTATTACTTCCTGTGATATGCATGTACAAAAATGCTTGAAATAAAAAATATGTGAAATTAGTTAAGGGAAACTTATTTTATCTGAATTAAAAATAAAGATTCAAATAGTGATATGAAATACAACTTTTATCATTTCTTTTTAAAATTATTGTAAAGCTCTAGCTTTTAAAAATATATATATTTTTGGTAAATCGGGGTCTTCTGGTTATTATGTAGTTAGAGCTATTACTAAGCCTCCGTGTAGAATGTTATTAAGTTACCTTGAAACACATCATTATATGAAGTCATTACTTCTAAAACTCTGATTAAAACATTAATCATGTTAAAAGGTAACTAGAATTGCTATTTTTTATGGTGTTCTAGCTCGTACCAGACCTTTCTGTGAATAACAAGAAAATATATATAATTATTGCAAATTAAATTCTATTTGAGCATCACCAAGACCTCAAGATTTTGAGGGGTCAAGATTCCAAAGCAGAGTTTAGGAGTCATACTGAGATTCAGAGCCATTGTTTCTCTCGAGATGTTTGCCAAATTTTAAACAATTACAACCTAAAGGCTAAAAGCGAACTGTTGAATAAATCTAGTAGCAGAGGATTTAGGTGGCAGCAGAGCCATGCAGCAATCAGAGGTCGGGAGGCTGAAAGATGAGCCATTTTATAGGAATTTGGAATTGAATTTTCACAACTGAGACAATCGTAGTAAAAAGAATCTTATAAACACCCTAGGTTTTCAATAGAAACAGGTTGAATCTAGAACTAGATCCACCATTACAAAGTCTGAAGACTTGTCACAAATTACCACAGTCTCAAACTGGTTGGATGTGAGATTTTTCAAGTCTAACAACCTGCCATTTACAAAAGAATTCTCGGTAGCAAAATAGAACATCTAGATTCTCAAAATATTTCTACAGACTTTCAAACACTATATCCAGCATGTAATTAAAATTATATAGCATACAAAAATGACTAAATGCAAAACATTAAGTAGCATTGAGAACACAGAAAAATGAAATACCGATCGTGATATTAATCAAAGATGGAATTTAAATCAATATGCTCAAGAGATGGAAATCAAGATAGAGAATTTCAGCAGAAAATTTGAATGTCTAAAAGAAAAATCAAATATAATGTATGGAACCAACAATTATAATAATTGTAATTGAGAACTCAATAGTTAAGGTTAATATCAGATTAAATAATTGAAGGAATGATTTATGAACTGGAATATAGGTCAGTAGAAAATGATAAGCCATAGTAAAAGGAAAAAAAAGAATGAAACATATGGAAAAAGGCATAAGAGATATATGATACATATTTTAAATGACTATTGATGGCAGTGGAAGCCAGTCTGGAGTGGTCACTGCAACGACGCTGGCTGCAGGGGGTCTATGTGAAGCCAGCAGGGGCCAGAAACAGGTGAGATCCCCGCCTACTGCTGAGTTAAAGTGGTGGGTGCCCCGCCCTTCAGGGCACAGCCTCTCAGCACTGGCTCAGAACCCAGGCATCCCTGTGCTCTCCGTGGCCCAGGATGTTTCCCTTCACCTACAGGCTCAGAAGTTTCTGCTCCCACCCCCTGGCCTCTTCCCTCTCCTGGCATCCACTCCTATTTCAAAGCAAAGTTGTGGTCAAGCTTGGGTGCTGCCGCAACCTCGCTGGGTGCGCACGTGCTTGGGGCAATGCTGACGTACTAACCCCAGCCTCCTCAGCCCCTTCTGGACTTTAGGCGCCAAGGAGCATGGGAAGAACGCCGGTGGGGTGGTGGGCGGGGGACTGCTGAAGGCAGCTCAGTAGGGGCCTGCAGATGCCCCTTGGCATGAACAGCCTGGGTGTCTGGATGATATGTTGATGGCGGGAGGCAGACGGGTTCCTGGGTGTAAAGGGGTAGTTCCCTGGTGAAACCTCACCTTCAAGCCAAGGACAGCTTGAAGCCTAGGGGCCAGACTGCCAGTGCCAGGTAGAGTTTATAGCCCAAAGTGAGAATTTACGGTGCTTTTTCTGGGTCCAATCATGGCTGCCCATGGACCAGTTAGAACATGTTTCCTTCTTTCTGAGCCCATACAAACTCGGGACTCAGCCAGACTCAAACAGATATTGAGACTACCAGCTGCAGGAAGGAGCTATCTGCTTTGGTCTCCTTGACTCACTGGGATGATCTGCCTGTGGAAAGGAGCCACCCACTGTGGGTCCCCTCTCCACTGAGAGCTGGACACTCGTTGGAAGGAAGGTTGTGGAAAGGAACTACCCACTTTGGGCTCCTGAGAGCTGTTTTGTTGCTCAATGAAGCTGCTCTCCACCTTGCTCACTCTCCAGTTGTCTGCCTACCTCATTCTTCCTGAACATGAGACAAGAACTTGGGACCTGCCGAATGGCAGGACTGGAAGAGTTGTAACATAAACAGAGCTGAAACACGCCCCCCTGCTCTCCATGTTGCAGTCAATGAGGAGAGAAAAGCTGCCGCCCTTCAGGGAGCCCAGAACTAGGAGCTCCCTGAACCAGGGCTGTGACACCCTCTGGGCACCACTGTGTTACCCTCATCCAGGGGCGGATGCCTGTAGTGGAAGCTGCATGCAGTACATCTGGTCTAGCTGCAGCCTCACACAGAACCAGCACCTCTGTCAGCATCTGGAGCTGCTGACCCTATCACAGCAGCCAGAATGCCTGGCTGTGCACAGTGACTGGACCCTTGCTCACTTACCCACACACCCCTTGCCACTCCATACCTGGCTCACCCTTGGCAGGTGTGGGATGCAGGCCAATAGTGCAAACTGAGCACAGCCTGCCAGGCCAATTGGCAGAACGTGCTCAACAGGTGCAAGCCATACTCAGGCAGAAGGCACTGTCAGCCACAAAGATTTTAGGCTGGTGACACCCCAAGGATCCTGTGACACTATAGTATATGTAATTGTAATCCAAGAGTGGGAGGAAAGAAGAATAGGCAGAAGCAATATTTAAAAGTTGAAAGCTAAGAGCTTTTTACAATTGACCAAAATTGTAAAAGTATCAAGCTACAAACTCAAGAAGTTCTACAATCGGACAACAGAGTAAACATAAAGAAAACTAGGTCTGGGCAATGTAGCAAATTTGGTGAACATAAACAATGAACAAAAAAAAAAAGGAAAGCAGTGAGAAAAAAAGACACATTTCCTTCAACAAAGTGACTGTAATAGACAACTGAATTCTCATCTAAGGCAATGAAAGCAAATTATACCATTCCAGAATTTTATAAAAATATCCAGTAAAAATATTCTTCAAAGATGAAGAACAAATAAAGACAGTTTCAAATAGAAAATACAGTACTGGGTAAACAGCAAACCTGCACTGAGATAAGTAACAAAAAAATTTTAAGAAAAAGTATAAATGATCATAGATTATGGAGATGAAGCAATGATATTAATGTGAATAAGATATTGGAATATTGTATAATTAAAAGATAATGCTTCCTAGGGCTTATAAAATTTAAAAGATTAAAATATGTTACACAAAATGTAAGTAACATAATGTGATTTCAAGTACCTTAAAGTTCACGCATTGCCCAAAAAGTAGTACATGTGATTGTCTTCAAATTCAATAATTTATACTTACGGATGCATATGTTGTAATCTTTAGAATATGTCCTAGAAGAATATTAGAATAATCTTGCTAACAAATTAACAAAAGAGGAAATAAAATAATGAAACATTGGGTTTACTTTAAAGCAAAATGTATTTGTTTAGTATTGCTGCTCTAACAAATTACCACACATTTAGTAGCTTAAAACAATACAAATGTACTATCCTAGATTCCTGGAGGTCAGAAGTCCAAATGGGTCTCAATAAGCTAAAATAAAGGTGTTGGAAAGGCAATTTTTCTTTTCTGAAGGCTCTGTGGAAAACCATTTGCTTGCCTCTTCCAACTTCTAAAGGCTAACTGCACAACTTGCCTCTTATTTTTCTTTTATCTTCAAAGTCGGTGATAGCTGGTTTAATCTTTCTCTCATGATATTACTGTGTTCACATACTTACAGAGTGTGACTCTGCTTCCATCATTGCATCCTCTCTGAATTCCCTGCCTCCCTTTTTTACTTATAAAGATCCTGTGATTATAGTAGGTCCATGTCCTTGTGATATAGTAGGCCCATATCTCAAGGGATATCCCTTGAGATGGAATAATTCAGGATAATTTCCCTATCTCAAGATTCTTAACTAGCTTCAAATTGCCATTTGCCATGAAAGGTAACACATTTCAACAATTGCAAATATACCAACTAAAAGGTCAATTGACTCTTCTGTGAAACATAGCAAAATTTGCTATCAGTTTTCTGAAAAGAGAAAAGTGCACAGATTGTGAGCATATAGCCCAATAAATAGTTATAATGTCATATACGTACTGTAACTTTTGTGATGAAATTCAAATAAGACTTTATTTATGGAGGAGACTTTTTTAAAATTTTCATTTGCCCTGATATTTTGTAGGAAGTTGAGGGGCTGCAATGGAAAAATAAATGTCTTTTGGGGTAAGTAGAGGGATCATAGAGGAAAAGGTTTGAAGAGAGATATATCAGTGTATTGAAGGGAACTGAAGGAAGGACTGAAAGTGGTTAAAAGGAGGAAGGAGATATGGAGGTAAAAAATTGAGGTGAGGGAAAGAGAGAAGTCTTAGATAAGCAATTTTGGGACGATCTTAAGTTTCCCAAGAAGGCAATGATATTCCACATTATCATTAGTAAAATCATGCCAACAAGAAAGGGGATGGACAAGTGCCACAGTGTTGGAGGATATGGTCAGCAGGGGTTAGAGATCGGTGATGTCAGTGCTCTGAGAAGCTCCCATGTTTTTAACTAATGGTGTGTCCCAAACAAAGAAGCTCAAGACTCCAAACCAGTCTCAGAGTGTATGCTCGGAAACTCTAAATCTGTTATTGCTGTGCTTCAGCAAAATATTATCCAGAGCACTGGACTGGATCAAAAGCAAGACTCACCAACAGATCCCTAATCAACTGCTAAGGAGTAAAGACAAAGGCTTCAAAGATGTGCACTTGAGAGCCTTGGTGAGAGGTCCAGGGGCCAATAAGGAATCTGATTCTACATGGGCACCATGCTGTTAAAGAAAAAATTATCCGGAAACTTTTTTTAAATGGTAAGGAAATGTTTATTCAAGAGTATTGCAATAGAGATATTGCAATAAGGGAGTGATTTGGTTCCTTTCTGAATACAAGGACAATACTACAATTGTCCAATTGCAGATTTTTTTTTTTTGAGTCAGAATTTCACTCTTGTTGCTCAGGCTGGAGTACAATGGCGCAATCTTGGCTCACCACAACCTCCGCCTCCCAGGTTCAAGTGATTCTCCTGCCTCGGCCTCCTGAGTAGCTGGGATTACAGGCATGTGCCACCACGCCCGGCTAATTTTGTATTTTTAGTAGAGATGGGGTTTCTGCATGTTGGTCAGGCTGTCTCAAACTCCCAACCTCAGGTGATCCGCCCTCCTTGGCCTCCAAAAGCGTTGGGATTATAGGCGTGAGCCCTGTGCCCAGCCCAATTGCAGATTTCTAACCAAGGAACAGGGTGTGAAGGTCAGTGGATGGAAAATTACTAAGGAGACATCAAGTATTGTAAATGGATTCTTGCTAAAGACAGGTCAAGGACTTAGACATCAAAGGTGGATGATAAAGAATCTGATCAGATATTAAGAGTCATCAAATATCAAGGATTGGGTGATTCTCACTAAACTGACTTAGCAACTGACTTAGATTCTCACTAAACTGACTTAGACTTAGCAGTACTCTTTGCTAAAACTGAGCTGGATAGGCCAAAGACAAAATAGAGGCCAAGGTTGAGGCCTCATTGAGAAGAGAGCTCAGAGGAGTTTTACTAAAATTTGGCCAAGGACAGAGTTTTTGTCAAACTCGATAAATGGTGGCTGGTTGGCTTAACAGATTAGTGAATGAAAAATTCTAGAAAACGTTGGTCAATAACTCCTTCAGATTGTTGGGGAGAGAAAAGAAAAGAAAACAAAAAGCTTTATTCAAAGCTAACTTGTTAGAATGAAATGTTCATATTACAATTGCCAAAAATAATTAGCATGACAGACAAATATGAAATATCACCCACATAATTTCTTTCAAGAAAAAGTTCCTGTCAAATCTCCATGAAACACTACATTTAGAGAGGATATACTTCTATCTAAGCAAGTAAAATCAGGGATTGCAGCCATAGGACCTTAAAAGGCATATTTATTAAATAGTATTGACACAGAACAGTTAAAAATAATAACAGCTACTCATTACTTAGAATGTGTCATTCAGGATTTTATGTTTTAACTACACTCTAATTTGAGGTATAATCTCTTGCACAGTAAAAGAGATTTTTCTCATTTCCCTGTTTTGTATTTTTTTTTCTGCAGCCTCTTTTTGTCCCAAAGAAAGAAAGGGAAAGGAAGAAAGGAAGTAAGAAAGGAAAGAAGCAAATAAGAACAGACTTATTTCAAAAGTTCATTAGTCATCTACAGCATGTAGCTTTTCTCTGGCAGTCAAAATATGGGAATGTAATTATTTTAAAGACCTGCTGGAAGCAGCTGATTAGAATTGTCATCTAATTTATTTGTTTCCATAGTCACCCCTTTTAGCTCATTCGTGAAAATTGATTTCTTTTAACAGCCACTTATTATTTGTTTAAACCTACCAACTTTTACATAGTCAATCTGTTCTTTTTGCAGCTTCCAGTTTCTTCAATTCAACCCAGTTACATACAGAGCATTCTGAAAGAATTTGGACTGGTGGCAGTTGTATGACACCAGCAGAAATCTCCCTGTAGCTTACTTTCCTAAGTTCTACTTTCTCACATGTCTGAAAGTGGATTTGAAGAGGAAAGATCCTAATCTGGAAGCTGTATATTCCAAAGGCATTTAGAAATAAGTGTTCCCACTTCCGGTGTCCTTAGCACTGCATTTGTAATGTCAGGAAAAGATGATCTTCATTTAATAGCTCAAAAAGCAATTGAGGGAAGTCTTTCATGTAGGAAAAAATGGCTTATTTAGAGTTTTACTCTCAACAAAGAAAAGAATAATAATAATAGGATTATTATTAATAATCTTAGAAACGTGTATTAACTTTCAGAATTAAGAAAAAATAATAATCTGCCTACAAAATTATCAGAGAATGATGAGAAAATAATGAAAACAGAAGAAAAATGTTGACCTCAAGAAAATGCAGCATATTAAGAAGTGAAAAGCAAATTCTCCTAATTGACGATGTGAAGATAATGATAATAGTTTGCATCTGAATGCATATCCTGTGATTCAACCATCATCCTCATGTAATAGTTATTAAGTGCACATTGTGTACAAGAAAGATACTTATAGCAGGAAGGCCATCATGGAACAGAGTGCCTAACAGGAAACATGATTACTTTGGGAAGATCTTAGGTGAAGTGAAGGGACCCAGGAGTATAGTTGTTTAATGATAGGCAGGATGAACTAGGCGCCATACGATAAGGTGTGAGGTGGGCTTCAGAAAAACAACAATGTTGGCTTGGTTGAGAGAACCCTAGAATCTCATGAAGATCTTGAAGATCTTAGATCACTTTCCAAACTAAGTGACAGGCTTTGGTGACTAATTTGGCTATGCAATAAATCAACCAATTCTTAATATTTGTATCCATTTTATGCACTCTCCTACCGAATTGAAGATACACAGATGTGAATCTTGTACTAGGCATTAAGTAACAATGTTCTGAGACATTTAAAACATTTACTTGGAGGTATATTTTATTCAAAGCAGAATCTCCTTATGCTTAGTTTTGTAAATATGACACATATTCAGAAAAGTGAATAGCACACACTTGTAACACTTTCTCATAAATACTAAATGAATTAATCTACCTATTTAATAATTCAACAAATAGACTGAATTTCTCTTTGTTTCCAGGAACCGTGACAGGGTGCCACAGTTGATGCAAAGCCACGACACTTGTAATGCTGTCATTTTAGGGGAATGATAAATTCATGAGCAATTAAATTCAATATGAACAGGGCTATAACAATGAAAGAGGATGTACTTTAGAAGTACAGGAAATGGAACAAAAATATTTTTAAGTGTGACATTTATTATCAACAGAGCATCCATTTTCATAGCTTTATAGTTTCATTGTAATTTAATTCCATTGATTCAAGAAGCATTTATTAATATCTGGGAATTTGGCAGAGAAACTTCTGATATATTCAGACAGACACATTCTCTACCCTAATAGAGCTTCCATTCTGGTGAGGAGAAACTGGCAACGGAAATGAAAGCAAATATATAAGATAAATCCAATGGTATTAATTACTAATTTTTTAAATGAGACAGTGAAAAAGAATAAAAGGTGGTGTGCGCCCTAGGATCGACAGGGAGAGCTTGATGGAGAGAATGAACAATAAACTAAGAGCTGAAAGATGAGAAGAGACCTCTCCTGTGAATATTTTGGGATAGCACGAGGTAGGCAGAGGAAACAGCAAGAGAAGGGGCCGTGAAGCTAGAGTGAATTTGATTCACATAATAATGAGGTTTAGTGCCTACTCTAAGTGGAACCATTGTTAGAAAAATGCTCATAACAATGCAATAAAAATTAGACAAGGGACATTCATGGGTGTTTTCTACTATCGGCTACCTCTGCTTGGAAGCTATACAAAGTTGAAGTTTCTTTGTTAGGAAAATGGAAGAAGCAGCTCTTTAATGGGAATCTTGTTCTCTTCAATTCTTTTGGTATTTTTTATGGCAAATAAATTACACATTGCAGAGATCTTTGTGATTGTATTGATATTCCAAAATAGCTTGCTTGAGGAGCAGCAAGGTTAGTTGGCCAAAATGTCTTTGTCAGGCTTCAAGCACATGGATTGGGTAATGTATACAGGTCAGAAAAAAAAATTGGGTCTCAAGAGAAAAGCAAGAAATATCAATAGAATGTGGCAATGACATGAGGTTGAATTCTCTAATTTTTGGTCCTGAACTTTGGTCAACATTTGGAGAAGGGCATAGAGGTCATAAAGTAGATGAACTCCTGCTGGAAAGATCAGCTCCCAGAAGTCTGTCAGCTGTCCCATTTAATGACCTAGTTGGTAAGGATTGCTCGAGGACTGCAATACATGTGGCTAGTTTTTTCCATGACTATTATAAAAGACCCCATAATGTTTATTAAAACTTTAGTGATGGGTAGACAATGAGGGAGAGGGCATGTCCCTGGAGAAACTACAGCATCCCAGGGGTTGAGTGAACCAGTGAGTGATGTGTGGCAGGGATTAGGAATTCAACTTTTCCTAGCTAAGTTAGAATTTGTTCAGAAATAGGTAATAGGTAGTAGAAACTCTTTAAACAAATGGGATATATGAATAAATAAGGCAACTATTATAGATGGAAATATAGGTGTAACTAGCTAGATCGTGGCCATGTAATCTTGCCACTTCCAATAAAATAAGACAATACAAAATAGAATCTAATTTATTCAAACAGATCTGCATCAATGTTGCTCCCATAAAATGAGGGAGAAATATTAGATATTCTTGTGGTACATATTGGCTTCAAACAAAACAAAACACAACATCACAAAATGCTACATATAATAGTTAATTGCATTAACCTATCTTCTTCATACTTCAAAGTAAGAATTATGTAATGAAAATGTTAATGTTTCTCCTAAATATTAGGCTATAAATTTGGTAGCTATGTATGCTAATAACCCAGTAAAATGTGTATTTAATGTCCTTTAGCAATCTGTCACTCATTGTTTGAGCAAGATCTGTTTTGGTAATTTCTGAAATTGATTTCACTAACATTTTATTTCCTCTCAGGTTTTAGCTCAACAAAAAATTAATACATATAAAAAGATCAATTTTATGATTTTACTTGAAAACAATAGTTTAGAAAGGTTTTCTAAATATATTTTCTATCACTGGCAACTTATTAATCATTGATTTGAATGGTTGTATAGAAAAATTTAAACCTAGTAATTAAAAAATAAAGTTAGGCTATTTTAAACATTTAAAAAATCTTCAGAAATGTGAAGTTTCATATTATTCTTGAAAGAAAAAATATATTTCAGTTAGTTAGTTGGGGATTTATAGAATTTGAATATAGAAAATGCAAATTATATTCTCTGCAAGATTATCCGGAAACTTTTTTGAAATGTAAGACAATCAAATTAAAGCTGAAAATATGAAAGAATATAAGCAGGGTTCAAAACATACATATTGGACACAGTCCAGAGATCTCTAGAGTGTAACTTTATAAAAGAATTCAGGTTATTTTGAGAAACAAATAGATTTAAGTACCAAATATATGGGATAATATTAATAAAGAAAATCATTATAAATAACTGAGAAAATCTCAGGTAACTGGTAGAAAAAGAAATCTATTTAGAAAGCTGAAGAAATTTTTGTATGAAGATGGAGGTCTTGGTTTTCGGGATTGACAACAATTTCTGGACACAGTAGACACTGGTTAAATTTCTAGATGTAAACAAAAGATGACAGCTCTAGTACACATTCATAATTTATGACAGATAACACAGGAGATTTTAAATGTTGCTACTTTGTTTTTTAATGGTCATCCTTTAATGTATCATAATTTCCTGTCTAAAGCTGATCATGTCATTAAAATCTCAAATTTCTAGTTGAGGAAAATAATTTTTTAAGAAGTGATGCAATGTTTTGTTTACATAATTTATTAGATCTGTGGTCACATAGTCTAAGTGCAAAGTGCACTGAAAATATATATTTAAAAATTTATTAACTAAATCTACTACTTATCATCTTCTGCTTTATAAAATGTCTTTGAAAGTAGGCATTTCCAGAATGGAAATGTGAAATTTCAAATACTTAATCTAATTAGTTACTATCATCTACTGTTGCAAATAAAAATTAATACTGTTGTTTACTAAAATATTTTGCCCTTGTTTAGGTATTTTAATTTAACTGTGACATAATTATTATCGAAATGTTCATCCTAGTTAGTTAAAAAGCTGCTAAAACTGTAATACTATCCACAATTTTCTTCTGTAGATAGTGATGGGTAAACTTTTCTCAATTTGGTTGACAGTCAAAAACAAAAAAGCAAAATATGCACAGAATTTATGACATTGATTTGACTCCCATATTTCAAACTCAGAATGTATAAACTTTATAATAACCTTATCTTCAATATTAAAATTTGAATATCATGATTACAAAGAAGTGTATTAAAAGAAGCCAGTTAATCAGACTAAACCAGGAAGAAGCTGAATCCCTGAATAGACCAATAGCAGGCTCTGAAATTGAGGCAACAATTAATAGCCTACCAACCAAAAAAACTCCAGGACCAGATGGATTCACAGCTGAATTCTACCAGAGGTACAAGGAGGATCTGATACCATTCCTTCTGAAACTATTGCAATCAATAGAAAAAGAGAGAATCCTCCCTAACTCATTTTATGAGGCCAACATCATCCTGATAACAAAGCCTGGCAGAGACATACACAAAAAAGAGAATTTTAGACCAATATCCCTGATGAACATCGATGCAAAAATCCTCAATAAAATACTGGCAAACCGGATTCAGCAGCACATCAAAAAGCTTATCCACCATGATCAAGTGGGCTTCATCCCTGGGATGCAAGGCTGGTTCAACATTCGCAAATCAATAAACGTAATCCAGCATATAAACAGAACCAAAGACAAGAACCACATGATTATCTCAATAGATGCAGAAAAGGCTTTTGACAAAATTCAACAGCCCTTCATGCTAAAAACGCTCAATAAATTTGGTATTGATGGAACGTACCTCAAAATAATAAGAGCTATTTATGACAAACCTACAGCCAATATCATACTGAATGGGCAAAAACTGGAAAAATTCCCTTTGAAAACTGGCACAAGACAGGGATGCCCTCTCTCACCACTCCTATTCAACATAGTGTTGGAAGTTCTGGCTAGGGCAATCAGGCAAGAGAAAGAAATAAAGGGTATTCAGTTAGGAAAAGAAGAAGTGAAATTGTTCCTGTTTGCAGATGATATGATTGTATATTTAGAAAACCCCATTGTCTCAGCCCAAAATCTCCTTAAGCTGATAAGCAACTTCAGCAAAGTCTCAGGATACAAAATTAATGTGCAAAAATCACAAGCATTCTTATACACCAGTAACAGACAAACAGAGAGCCAAATCAGGAATGAACTTCCATTCACAATTGCTTCAAAGAGAAGAAAATACCTAGGAATCCAACTTACAAGGGATGTAAAGGACCTCTTCAAGGAGAACTACAAACCACTGCTCAGTGAAATCAAAGAGGACACAAACAAATGGAAGAACATACCATGCTCATGGATAGGAAGAATCAATATTGCGAAAATGGCCATACTGCCCAAGGTTATTTATAGATTCAATGCCATCCCCATCAAGCTACCAATGAGTTTCTTCACAAAATTGGAAAAAACTGCTTTAAAGTTCATATGGAACCAAAAAAGAGCCCACATTGCCAAGACAATCCTAGGTCAAAAGGACAAAGCTGGAGGCATCATGCTACCTGACTTCAAACTATACTACAAGGCTACAGTAACCAAAACAGCATGGTACTGGTACCAAAACAGAGATATAGACCAATGGAACAGAACAGAGTCCTCAGAAATAATACCACACATCTACAGCCATCTGATCTTTGACAAACCTGAGAGAAACAAGAAATGGGGAAAGGATTCCCTATTTAATAAATGATGCTGGGACAATTGGCTAGCCATAAATAGAAAGCTGAAACTGGATCCTTTCCTTACTCTGTATATGAAAATTAATTCAAGATGGATTAGAGACTTAAATGTTAGACCTAATACCATAAAAACCCTGGAAGAAAACCTAGGTAGTACCATTCAGGACAGAGGTATGGGCAAGGACTTCATGTGTAAAACACCAAAAGCAACGGCAACAAAAGCCAAAATTGAAAAATGGGATCTCATTAAACTAAAGAGCTTCTGCACAGCAAAAGAAACTACCATCAGAGTGAACAGGCAACCTACAGAATGGGAGAAAATTTTTGCAATCTACTCATCTGACAAAGGGCTAATATCCAGAACCTACAAAGAACTCAAAAAAAAAACAACTCCATCAAAAAGTGGGCAAAGGATATGAACAGACATTTCTCAAAAGAAGACATTCATACAGCCAACAGACACATGAAAAAATGCTCATCATCACTCGCCATCAGAGAAATGCAAATCAAAACCACAATGAGATACCATCTCACACTAGTTAGAATGGCAATCATTAAAAAAATCAGGAAACAACAGGTGTTGGAGAGGATGTGGAGAAATAGGAACACTTTTACACTGTTGGTGGGACTGTAAACTAGTTCAACCATTATGGAAAAGAGTATGGCAATTCCTCAAGGATCTAGAACTAAATGTACCATATGACCCAGCCATCCCACTACTGGGTATATACCCAAAGGATTATAAATCATGCTGCTATGAAGACACATGCACACGTATGTTTATTGCGGCACTATTCACAATAGCAAAGACTTGGAATCAACCCAAATGTCTGTCAGTGACAGACTGGATTAAGAAAATGTGGCACATATGCACCATGGAATACTATGCAGCCATAAAAAAGGATGAGTTTGTGTCCTTTGTAGGGACATGGATGCAGCTGGAAACCATCATTCTTAGCAAACTATCACAAGAACAGAAAACCAAACACCCCATGTTCTCACTCATAGGTGGGAACTGAACAATGAGATCACCTGGACTCAGGAAGGGAACATCATACACCGGGGCCTATCATGGGGAGGGGGGAGGGATTGCATTGGGAGTTATACCTGCTATAAATGACGAATTGATGGGTGCAGCACACCAACATGGCACAAGTATACATATGTAACAAATCTGCACGTTATGCACATGTACCCTAGAACTTAAAGTATAATAAAAAAAAAAAGAAAGAAAAATAATGGAAATAAATACTCTACACCAACTTTATTTTTAACTACACCTTGACTTTACGTTGTGTCAATTCATGTCTTTTAATGTTGCCTATCTCTTCACAGGTTGCTATTGCTATTATTATTCTTGATAGAGTTGTCTTTGGGCTTTATACTAGAGTTACAAGTGAAATGCACACCACAATTACAGTATTAGAGTATTCTGGGTTAGTTCATGTATGTAATTTGACCAGTGTGTTTTATACTTTCTAATGTTTTCTTTTCAGTGTTGGTGTTTTTTTTTTTTTTCTTTAGATTTTTTTCAGATGGAAGAACTCCCTTTTGCAATTCTTATAAAAGGGTCTGGTGTTGGCAATTTTTTTCAGCTTTTGTTTGTCTGGGAAGACTTTCTCTTTCATATGTGAAAGATAGCTTTGTTGGATAAAATATTCTTAAATGGTAGTTTATTTCTTCCAGTACATTGAAAATGCCTTCCCCCACCTTGTTGGTCTGTGTGGTATTCATTAGGATATCTGCTCCCTGATGAATTGGAGCTCTTTTACAACTTGTTTTCTTCTTATTCTTACTACTTTTAGAATCCTCTGCTTGTTTTGACCGTTGAAAGTTTGATTAATTCCTGCCTTGTGGTATTCTTATTTGGGTCAAGTTATGTAGTGTTCTCTAACCTTCCTGTACTTAAATATTTGTCTGTTTTTCAAATTTTGGAAAGTTTTCAGTTTGAATAAGCTTTCTACCCCTTGTTTTTGCTCAGTTCCCTCTTAAAAAGCAATAATTCTTACATTTGATCTTTTGAGCTAGTTTTCTATATCTTGTAGGTAAGCTTTGTTCCTTTTCATTCATGTTTTTTCTCGTCTTACATATATTATCGAATAGCTCACTGATCATTGTCATGCTTGATCCATTCTGCTGGTGAGAGCCTCTAATGTATTTCTCAGTTCAGCAAATGTTTTGCTTAGAAGATTTCTGTTTGATTTTAAAAATTATTTCAATCTCTTTGTTAAATGTGTCTGATAAGTGTCTGGACTGCTTTTCTGTGTTATGTCTTGGAAATTACTGAGGTTCCTTAAAATTGCTATTTAGGGCTGGGTGCGGTGGCTCACGCCTGTAATCCCAGCACTTTGGGAGGCCAAGGCAGGTGGATCACGAGGTCAGGAGATTGAGACCATCCTGGTTAACACAGTGAAATCCCATCTCTACTAAAAATACAAAAAAAAAAAAAAAAAAAAAAAAAAAACCGGCCGTGGTGGCGGGCGCCTATAGTGCCAGCTACTCAGGAGGCTGAGGCAGGAGAATGGTGTGAACCTGGGAGGCAGAGCTTGCAGTGAGCCGAGATTGTGCCACTGCACTCCAACCAGGGCTACAGAGCGAGATTCCGTCTCAAAAAACAAAACAAAACAAAACAAAACAAAAAACTGCTATTTAGAATTTTATTAAGAGCATTAACATGTCATCGTCCCAGTGGGGTCAGTCACTGGTTCCTGGCTTTGTTCATTTGAAGAGTTCATGATTCCTTGTTTTTTTTTTGTTTCTTCTTGAAGATGTACATCTATATATTTGCACTGAATAATTAGTTACCTATTCTAGTCTTTGCTGTCTGTTTTGTTTTGTCTTTTATAGGATATGTTTGCTTAGTTTTTGTTTTTTTTTTTTTTTTGTAACATAACAAGCATTGATGTTTTTATTTTTACCCCAACGAGGTCACTGCCTCCTTTTCAGCACTTGATGGCCCTAAGCCTAGGTTTGGCTCAGTTCTAGTAAACAATCAGAATGCTGAAGGTCAGAATGGGAAGGTCCCAAAGTGGGTATTCCAGTAATGTGGGAAGGCTGGCTACAGATGTGTGTTCAGGAGACCTGTGGAACACACCTTCTATAATGTGATGCTTCTGAACAGCCACTCTGATTTGGCAACTCCTTTAGCAGAGTTATATAGCAGAGTTTCCAGAGAAGGGGATGGTAGTCCTACCTCCCTCCTTTGTTTAGGGTGAGTCTCAGGGGCATTCCTCCCTTCAGACAATATTGGTGATTTCTGTGGGTTGAAGTAAGGACAGGTCTCCTGCCAGGGAATCTAAAATGATGGGGAAGCTGGTAGTCCATCTTAATTTCATTTTTCCCTCTCTAGAAATCATGAGTCATAAAATTCTCATGCACTCGATGTGGGGCATTTTGGGGGCAGGGGCGTCATGGATGTAGAGGTTTGATTCTCTTTCCATGTACTTCGAGTCTTTTCACTTCCCTTTGGCTCTGGCAACTGTCTTATTCTCTTATTTGAATTCTGGGATATTGCTGGTGATAATCTCAGTACTATATATTTGTTTTTGGTTTTCCGTGGGGGAGAGTTAAGCCAGCTTGCTTCTTTGTCACTCTTTTGGAACCAGAAGTCTTTCCAACAAGTAACTGTTTGATGTCATTTTTATATGCCTATCAGGTCAAGTTCTGATTTGAGTTAAATGTGGAATATGCAGTAAATATACAGTTTTCTAGAGAAAGTAAGTTAATGTATAACTTCAAATGGAGAACAAGAATGCTCAATTCAGTGTTATCACCAAATGTGTTCATATTCTGTCTATATTTTTCTCAGTGAATAATGATAATGTAGTTCTGAGGCCTGAAAAATTATTACAGTCTCTTACCAAGTCTTTGATCTATCTTGGGATTTCATTTGTTTCCTTACTGCTAGGAGAAAGATGTTACTATATACCTTGAAGAGATGCTATAAGAATCTGTCTCTAATCATTATTTAAACACTTAGAAAACATGCCCGTTTGTTGTTCTACAAGAGACAAGTAAGATGATAAATGTTGTGTGTTATATAAACTCTATCCTAAAATAGAGGTTCATGAATACATTGAATACATATCTGAGAAATTGTGTTAGGACAGTGATGACTCATGCAATACTAAGGAAAATTTTATCCCATGATTTTAACTTTTAGAATAATTTAAAACAGAATGTGATCGATACTTATAATTACTTAGGTAGGAATATTTCTCAAAACTGTAAATGCATGTTTGCTTATATAATTAGAAATGAGAAAATTACTAGTGATTTCTGTGTTACTCTCCTCCAGACAATGAGGGAGGATGAAGATAGTCATTAATACTTTTGGGAATCAAAGTAAATTACGCATTTATTTTCAAATATCTGAAGAAACAGTTAAATTTCAGTGGTTAGCCAGTTGGTTCTTTTGGTAATTCTGCTCTTTGTTATGATCTTTTAAATGTGTATTTTCTACACAGTTTCTTTAACAGGGTGAAAGTAAAAGAAAGCTCCTCCATAATAAATACACTTTCACTTCCCTAAAGTAAATAGTAGCTTTCATCAAAATGCTTGTGAGAGGACTGTGCAGACATTTTTTCACTGAATATTTAAGCAAAAGACAATAGATTTGTCATTAACAGTATTGTATTAGTCCGTTTTCACACTGCTGATAAAGACATACCCAAAACTGGGGAAAAAAAGGTTTAATTGGACTTAAAGTTCCACATGGCTGGGGAGGCCTCAGAATCATGGTGGGAAGTGAAAGACTCTTACATGGCACAGGCCAAATAAAATGAGAGAGAAACAAAAGCAGAAAAGTGGAAACTCCTGATAAACCCATCAGAGACTTACTCACTATCACGAGAATAGCTCGGGAAAGACAGGCCCCCATGATTCAATTTCCTCCCCATGGGTCCCCCCGAAACACGTGGGAACTCTGGGAGATACAATTCAAGTTGAGATTTCGGTGGGGACATAGCCAAATCATATCAACTATCATCATATTCTTTTTTTGGCCATAGTCGTTTTCTCATAGATTTTGTGCTTATTTCACTATCATTATTTTTTCCAAGTGAGTTTTAGAAAAATAACTTTAAAAAAGATGAATAAAAGCTCTGGTCACTTAACTTCAGGTTAATATAATTTGGTAATTTACTAGTAGTTAACCTTCATGCAGTCTGTGAAGATTATTTGATGTGAACATATAAATGGCATGCTTGCAAGAGTTCTTGGAAAATAAAGTGAACAAGATCTACCCCACCCTTATCCCTGAAGAAGCAAGTCTAGGAAACATAAACCCAACCTTGAAAGTGGAAAATGTATTACCAAATAAATTTGTCACTCTTTTCTTCTTTTTAACATCCCATTTAGCGTAAAATTCGAAGGTCATTTAACTGACAAGTTTCACTAAAAGTATAAATCATGTTTGGTTTAAAATATTGGACCTGGAAAGTTACTGGTGTCCAGGTATTCCAGTTTTTCAGCTTTCAGGGTTTCCCAGTTCTGATTGATTATCTAATCAGTGACTTTCATGAAGCCTAAAATTCTCATCTCATAAAGTCTAAAATGCTCACAAAACAGGAAAAGAACCTAGGATTACCTCTTTCCTAACTTAGCTGCCACTCACCTCCTCCATTTCTTAACAATGGCTCAGCATATATTCATTCTATAAATTGAAATTCTTGTGAAGTTTCATTTGAAGAAGTAATTCTGCTGATTCCAGAATTTTGAAAACTACAGTTATAAACTATTGGGAGATTACTTACTCAGCAGTTTTGATGTTCTGCCAGAATCCAAAGGCCAGTACCCGCGGACCTTGTTGACAGGTGTGACTGCCAGGTCAGAGCAGAAGGTGATCAGGAACTCAAATAGGAAATCCTTTGCTACAGAGCAGGCAGGCATAAAACGTTAGAGCAGAATAAAGTTCTACATTCTAAGCAGAGAGGTAAAGTTTCATCAGTTGGAACACCATGAAATGGAACTGACTTTGTTCTGTATGTTCCAATTAGATTGGTCCCAGGGTGTAGGTTTTTTTATTTTATAAGCACAAGCTGATTAAGGTCTGTTCTTGGTTGCAGAGCTGATGAGAATGTGCTCTTATTTGACAAACAAGTTTTCCTAATGTGCTGTGCCATTTTGTTAAGTATTTAAACATATCATGAGTTGCAGCGTATGGTTTAGATTGGTGGTACTCCAACTGTTGTGTACATTGGAATCAGTTGGAGGACTTGCTAAAAGGCAGACTGCTGGGTTCCACCTCCAGTTTCTGATTCAGAGACTGGCTTCTGGAGTGTGGTCCCAGACTGCATTTCTGAGTTACCAGTGATGCTTCTGCTGCTGTTCTAGGGAATCACATTTTAAGAATGCATCACCGGTTTAGAAATTACTATAGTTCACTTTTTCATTAAGTGATTTCTATACACCAGGGTAAAGTATTTTTCTTTCCTAAATGATTTTCTGTGTGTGTGCCTTAATTCCCATTCCCCCATCCTTTATCTGTGGAAATTCTTAACACAATATGTGAAATTTGTGCCAAGAAGATCAAAAGTTAATCTATAAAAAGGTATCTATAAAAATCCTACAACTAACAATGATGGTAAAATGAATTCTTTTTCTCTAAACTCAGGAATAAGGCAAGTCTGTCCACTGTTACCACTCCTATTTACATCATACTGGAAGTCTTAACCACCAAAATCAGCTATGAAAAATAAAAATGAAGGATGAAGATTGGGGAAAAAATCAACATATTTTCTCTTTTTGTAGGAAATATGGCAGTATAAGTAGAAAAGTTGGAAGAATTTGCTGTAACAAATAATATGTTGAAAAAGGTTACAGACTACAATATCTAATTTAAAAGCCCTTTGTGTTCCTACATACTAGTAATAAATAATTGGAATTTAAATTTTACAAAAAGCACTATTATAATAGTACTCTCTAAAATGAAATACTTCAATATAATCTAACAAACATTTGGAGGATCTATATACTGAAAAGTAAAAAATATTGATTAAAAAATGAAAGTCATATATAAAAGTAGATATTATTCAATTACCGGATTAGAAGTGTTATATTGTCAGTCCTCCTCAAAAGAATTCATAGATTTAACGTAATCACAATCAAATTTCTATAATTATTTTGGTAGATGTTGATAAACTATTTCTAATACATATGTATCTATAGAAAGAGCAAGGGGAGTAGAGAAATGACAACGAATGAGAGTTGACAAAATAATTTTGAGAAAAAACCCACAAAATTGGAGGACTCACACTACCCAATTTCATGACTTATCATAAAGATATAGTAATCATGGCAGTAGGTATTGGCTAAAGCATGTACACACTGAGCCGAACATGGTGGCTTGAACATCTAATCCCAGCTACTCAGGATGCTGAGGTGAGAGAATCACTTGAGCCCAGGAGTTTGACACTGGCCTGGACAACATAGCAATATCCCATATTTAAAAAATAGTAAATAAATACTAAAAAGAATAGACACATCAGTCAGTGGAACTGAATAGAGAAACAAAAACCTGCTCTATACAAATACAGCAAGCTGACATGAACAAATATGAAAAGGCAATTAAATGAATAAAAAATGAATAATTCATAATCTCAATGCCAATAAAGAGAACCTTAGCTTATACTCCTCATCTTAGACAAAATGCCTTACAATAGATTATAAAACTAAATATAAAATCTAAAACTATAAAACTTCTAGAATAAAAGATAGAAATATATCTGTGTGACTTCAGGCTGGGCGCAGTGGCTCACGCCTGTAATCCCAGCACTTTGGGAGGCCGAGGCAGGTGGATCATGAGGTCAGAAGATCGAGACCATCTTTGCCAACATGGTGAAACCCTGTCTCTACTAAAATACAAAAAAAAAAATTAGCCAGGTGTGGTGGCACATGCCTGTAATCACAGCCACTTGGGAGGCCGAGGCAGTGGAATCATTTGAACCTGGGAGGCAGAGGTTGCTGTGAGCTGAGATCGTGCCACTGAACTCCAGCCTGGCAACGGAGCAAGACTCCGTCTCAGATAGATATAGGTATATAGATAAATATAGATCTGCGTGACTTTAGTTAGGCAAAGAGTTTTAGACATGACACCAAAAGCATGAGGAAGAAAAGAAAAAAATTGATTTGACTTCATTAAAATTAGAAATTTTGGCATAGTGAAAGATAACTGTTTAGAGAAAGAAAAGGCAAATCACACTGTGAGAAAAATATTTGGAAATTATAGTTGATATGGTTAGGCTTTGTGTCCCCACCCAAATCTCATCCTGATAAATTGTTATCCCCGGGTGTTGAGGGAGACCTGGTGGGAGGTGATTGGATCATGGAAGTGGTTTTTTCCATGCTGTTCTCATGATAATGCATGAATTCTCATGAGATCTGATGGTTTTATAAGCAGCAATTTTTCCTCCCTTGCTCTCATTCCCTCCTGTGGCCTTGTGAAGAAGATGCCTGCTCCCCCTCAACTTTCATCATGATTCTAGTTTTTCTGAAGCCTCCCCCAGCCATTTAGAACTGGGAGTTAATTAAACCTCTTTCCTTCATAAATTACCCAGTCTCAGGTATTTCTTTTTAGCAGTGCAAAAGCTAATTAATACATTAAATTGGTACTATGGAGAGTGGGGTATTGCTATAAAGATATACAAAAATGTTAAAGTGATTTTGGCTCTGGGTAATGGGCAGAGGTTGGAACAGTTTGGAAGGCTCAGAAGACAAGAAAATGTGGGAAAGTTTGGAACTTCCTAGAGATTTGTTGAATGCTTTTAACCAAAATGCTGATAGTATGGACATTGAAGTCTGGGGTGAGGTGGTCTCAGATGGAGATGAAGAACTTATTGGAAACTGGAGCAAAGGACACTCTTGCTATGCTTTAGCAAGGAGACTGGCGACATTTTGCCCCCACCCTAGAGATCTGTGGAACTTTACATTTGAGAGAGATAGTTTAGGGTATCTGTCAGAAGAAATACCTAAGTGGCAAAGCATTCAAGAGGAAGCAGAGCATAGAAGTTTGGAAAATATGCAGCCCAATCATGAGGTTTTAAAGAAAATCCCATTTTCTAGGGAAAAATTCAAGTTGGCTGCAGAAATTTCCATAAGTAACAAGGAGCCAAAAACATACTAATTTTCAAGGCAATGTGAAAAATGTCTCCAGGGTATGTCAGAGACCTTCACAGCATCCTTCCTCCCATCACAAGCCCAGAGGCCTAGGGGGGAAAAATGATTTCATGAGCCAGGCCCAGGGACCTCCACTTTGTGCAGTCTGAGGACTTGATGCTCTGTGTCTCAGCTGCTCCAGGTCCAGTCATGGCTAAAAGAGGAGAAGGTACAGCTCTGGTCATTGCTGCAGAGGGTGCAAGCCCCAAGTCTTAGTGGCTTCCACGTGGTGTTGGGCCTGTGGGTGCACAGAAGTCAAGAATTGAGGTTGGAAAATTTCAACCTAGATTTCAGAGGATGTATGGAAATTCTTGGATGTCCAGGATGAAGTCTACTGCCGATATAATCATGGATAGCCTCTGTCAGGGCAATGCAGAAGAGAACTGTGGGGTTGGCGCACCCATATACAGTTCCCATTGAGGTACTGCCTAGTGGAACTGTGAGAAGAGGACCACTATCGTCCAGACCCCAGAATGGTAGATCCACTGACAGCTTGCACTGTGCATGTGGAAAAGCCACAGGCATTCAATTCCAGCCTGTGAAGAAACTGCACAAGGCCATGGGAGCCCAACCATTGCATCAGCATGCCCCGAATGTGAGGTGGAGTCAAAGGAGATCATTTCGGAGCTTTAAGTTTTAATGACTGTCCCACTGGATTTTGATTTTGAATGGGGTCTGTAGCTCCTTTGTTTTGGTCAATTTCTCCTATTTGGAATAGGAGAATTTACCCAATTCCCATACTACCATTGTATCTAGGGAGCAACTAACTTGCTTTTGATTTTACAGGCTCACAGGTGGAAAGGACTGGCCTTGTCTCAGATGAGACTTTGGGCTGTGGACTTTTGTGTTAATGCTGGAATGAATTAAGACATTGGGGGACTGTTGGGAAGGCATGATTGAATTTTAAATGTGAAAGGGACATGAGATTTTGGAGGGACTAAGGGTAAAATGATATGGTTAGGCTTTGTGTTGCCACCCAAATCTCATCTTAAATTATAATCCCCAGGTGTTGAGGGAGAGACCTGGTGGGAGGTAATTGGATCATGTGGGTGCTCTTCCTCATGCTTTTATCATGAGAGTGAGTGAGTTCTCATGAGATCTGATAGTTTTATACATGGCAGTTTTTATTCCTTTGCTCTCATTCCCTCCTGCCACCTTTTGAAAAAGGTGCCTGCTTCCCCTTCACCTTCCTCCAAGATTGTAAGTTTCCTGAGGCCTCCCAGCCATGTGGAACTGTGAGTCAATTAAATCTCTTCCCTTTATAAATTACCCAGTCTCAGGTATTTCATTATAGCAGTGCAAAAATGTAGTAATACAATATTTCTGACAAAGGAGTTGTATCTAAGCTATAGAAATAATTATCAAAGCACATCAATAAGAAAAATAAACAATGGACCAAATATGTGAACAGACACTGCATCAAGAAGATATGTGATGGCAAATGATTGCATGAGTAGGTGATCTACATTATAATCTATTAGAGAAATGCAAATTAAAACAACAGTGAGATACCAAAGTATACATTTCCAATGGCTTTAAAAAGCTATTGAATTTTAAAAGAAATTGAATTAGTAACCAAAAAACTTCCCACTAAGAAAAACTCAGGCCAAGATGGTTTCACTAGCAAACTTTAGCAAACATTTAAAGAAGAAATTATGCAATACTCCACACATTACAATACTCCACAAACTCTTTCAGAATAAAAATGAGACACACTTCTCAGTTAATTCAATGACAACAGTATTACCCTTATACAAAAAGCAGATAAACACTACAATAAAAGAATATGACAGACAAATAACTCTATTAAATGTAGACAGAAAAATATTCAACAAAAGTTCTATGAACAAAATTTAATGATATATAAAAATGATTATCACTACGACTAATCAGAACTTACCTCAGAAATGCAAGATTAGGGCCGGGCGCGGTGGCTCAAGCCTGTAATCCCAGCACTTTGGGAGGCCGAGACGGGCGGATCACGAGGTCAGGAGATCGAAACCATCCTGGCTAACACGGTGAAACCCCGTCTCTACTAAAAAAATACAAAAAACTAGCCGGGCGAGGTGGCGGGCGCCTGTAGTCCCAGCTACTCCGGAGGCTGAGGCAAGAGAATGGCGGGAACCCAGGAGGCGGAGCTTACAGTGAGCTGAGATCCGGCCACTGCACTCCAGCCCGGGTAACAGAGCCAGACTCCGTCTCAAAAAAAAAAAAAAAAAAAAAAAAAAAAAAAAAAAAAAAAGAAATGCAAGATTAGTTTAACATCAGAAAATGAGTTATGTAGTATACCATATTAATATAGCAAAGAAAAAAATGGCTTTAATCATCTCAATAGACACAGAGAAAGCATTTGACAAAATGAAACATCAATTCATGATTTAAAAACAAACAAAATTAAAAAAAATTTTTTTGACAAAGTTGGGATAGAAGAGAACTTCCTTGACATAAAGGGCTCTTAGAAAAAAACAATAGCAAATATACTCAGTGGTGAAAGATTGAATACAGTTCCCATAACAGAAAAAAAGGCAAAGATATTTGCTCTCTGCATTCCTATTAAACTTTGTACTGGAAGACTCACTGCATGCAATAAGAGAAGCAAAGGAAATAAAAGGCACCCAGAATGAGAATTAAGAAGTAAAACAGTATTCACTGGCAAATGACATGATCTTGTTTGTAGATTATTTTTTTAAAATCCATGAAAAGTTATTAGGATTAATAAGCAACTACAACAAGGTTCCAGAAGATAAGTAAACAAAACAATTATCTTTTACATATGAGCAATGTATAGTCTGAAAATAAAATAAAGAATATAATTCATAATGAAAATGGGAATAAGATTCAATTAGAAATACATATTAAAATCTGTGAACTTTAACTAAAGCAGGGCCAAGAGAGAAATTTATAGAATCAAATACATTAGATAAGAGGAAAAGTATAAAATCAATAACCTAAACTTCTTCCTCCAAGAATTAAATTTAGAATGGCAAAACAATATTAACATAAGCAAAAGTAAAATAAAAAGAGCAGAAGTTAGTAAAATTAAAAACTAGAATGCAGTAGAAAATAAATGAAACAAAACCCTCATTTTTTTGGAAAGAATAACATAAACTTCCAAGACAACTGAGAAAGAAGAATACATAAAATATAGATTACCAACAAGAATAAAATGAGGACAATACTATAGGCCCAGCAGACATCAAAATAATATGAAAATACTACAGATGACATTACACATGAATTTTAAATGACCAGTTTTCAAAAGCACCAACCAACAAAACTCATCCATTACAAAATAAATATCTATTTACAAAACTTCAAATAGTTTTGTAACAAATAAGGACATTGAATTTTTAACTTTAAATATCTTAAATGATAAATATCTGGGTTCACTTGGCTTTACGGGACAATTCTACTATATATTTAAAGAAGAATTAACATTTCCACACAATCTCCTGAAGAAAACAAAAGAGGAAGAAAGATTTCTCAATAAGTTTTATGAAGTTAGTATTACCCTGATACTAAAACTACATAAAGATAATATGAAAAAAAATGTAGATACATACCTCTCATAAAGATAATTTCAAGATTCTTAAAAGAATACTAGCAAATAGAATCTAGCAATATATAAAAATAATTATACATCATGAGTAAGTGGTGTTTATTCCAAGGATGCAACATTGGTTTGATATTTGAAAATCAATCAAAGTAATCTACCATTTAACAGTTGAAAGAAATAATATATGATTATATTAACACAGAAATATTGGAATTAATCCATCATTGCTTTATGTAAAAAACCCAGATAAACATACAAATTGATATCATTACTATATACTGGCACTAAGTACATATACAAAACATTAAAAATATAATAGAGTTTACAATCACTGAAAAATATGTATAAATCTAATGAAAAATGTACATAACTGACCTTCACAAAAGAAAACTACTACAAAAAGCTGGTGAAATAAATCAAGGAAAGTACCACTGTATTTATATTTTGGAAAACCCAACATAGTAAAGACTTCAATTCTCCGCTAGCTGGTATACCTATTAAAAAAAAATCCTAGAAAAATGTCTGTCAAAATGACAGCATTGCTTTTAGGTATAAATAAGATTATTCTAAATTTCATATAAAAAAGATGACATAAAAAACTCCTGGAATAGTCAAACAATTTTGAAAATGAAGAATGCAGTGAGAGAAATGATTCTCCCATTTTTCAAGATTTACTATATAACTACAGTAGTCAATATCGTAGGGTATTTGTGGAAATTTAGATATAATATATCAATGAAACAGTTTCAAATTCTGACATTTAGGAATTCATTGAGCGAAATACAAAATATATTTATAAACTTCAACAACAGACTAGATCAAACAGAGTAAAGAATCTCAGAATTTGAATACCAAGACTTTTGAAAGAGGCCAAAAATTGCCCCATGCAGGTATAGCAAGATGAAAAAGCAAGTCAGTGGAACACTGAAAAGTGGCTATTTCATCAGATTGTGAGAGAACAATTGGACATTCATAAGCAACAACAATAACAACAAAAACTTAACTTGACCTACATCTCACACCTTGTATAAAAATTAATGCAAAATGAATTGAACACGTAAATTTAAACTAAAAATCTTTTAGAAAAAGTTGGAACACTTTCAAAATCTAGGACTAAGAAAAGAATTCTTAAGACTTGATACCAAAAGCAAAATTCATAAAAGGAAAAAATTGATTAATTGAACTTCATCAAAATTAAAAATTTTGCTCTGTGAAAGATCTTGTTAAGAGAATGAAAACAAAAGCTACAGACTTGGAGAGAGTATTTGCAAACAATATATATGAAGAATGAGGGTCTATGTATCTATCTTCTATCAATCAATCAATCTATCCATCCATCCATCTTCTAATCTATCTAGTAAGCACCTAAAATGATGGCACAATATCATTAGCTATTAGAGAAATTCAAACTAAAATCATAATGAGATATCATTGTACACCTATCAGAATGACTAAAGCAAAAAATATGGGCAATACAAAGTGCTGGTGGAGATGAAGAGAAACTAGATCATCTATACATTGCTGTGAGGAAGTCAAATGGTACATCCATTCTGGAAAACAATTTGGCAAATTCAAATTCTAAAGAAAAACATGCAATTATCCTTTGATACAGTAATTGAACTCCTGAGCTTAATCTAGAGAAATGAAGATTATGTTTATATGAAAACCTGTAATAGTAAAAAACTAACAACAAATAAGAAATACTTAAACAAATTATAGTATATCTATAATATTAAATACAATTCAGCAGCAAAAAGGAAGAAACTATTGATAAACACAACAAATAGGTTGAATCTCCAGAGAATTATGATGAATGATAAAAGTCAATAACAACAAATTATGTATAATTCAATTCAATTTATATAATATTCTTGAAATAAAAAATTATGAAAGTGATAGGGGCTTTAAGATGGCTAACTAAATGTATCTGGTACTTGCCTCTTCCACAGAGAGGAACCAAAACAGTAAATAGATAATCACACTGTAAATAGATCATCTAAAAGAGAACAGTGAAATTCAACAGAAAAGTGATGGGAAGCACCACAAACAAGGAAGGAAAGGGAAGGAAGGAAGCCTGTTTGGCCAGGATTGGCTGGAACTCTGGACGGGCTCCTTAATGCAGGAAAAGGGTGAGTTAAAGACACCCAGTCTTCTACATTCCAACTATGATTCCTACAATCCTAGCCATGAGAGAGCCCCTTGACCTTCATGGGACCTGAGTCTAACATAGGAAGCTGCCTGGAGACCAAAATAAGGTATTGCTGCAGAGATAGCTCATACTCGGTCCCACAAACTCCCAAGTCCTAAGCAGTATGGTGCCATTTTGAGAGCCCATCCTGCACTAGACTGCATCCTGCCCTAGGATACAACATCCTCTGAATCTCTACATCCCTAGAGTCCCGTTGACACTCCCTGACCACAGCTGCCACCACTGGGACCAACTGGCAGTAATCTAGCCCCCTACAGCATAAGGTCCGCTATGCATTTTCAAATGCCTTGAGGACAAATTCCACTGCCTATAACCTCCACTGCTACAGACTTCTGTGAAGCTGAGGCATGAGTGAAGCATGTGCCTCATTGACATCTGCTGATTGCTGCTCCCACTGCAAGCAACTCTGCCTTCCTCAGTAATAGAACCACAAAACAGTGGCTGCTGCCCCCAGCTGAGCGCTCCACTGGGGGCCTGGTACTACCCTCTTCCTGCCTATAAAAGCCAGTCCTTATATGCACCACTGAGAGATTTGAGGGTAAGTCTCTTCAGCCCAGCTCCACCCCCACCAGGTATCTGAACATGCCAACTAAGGAACTGGGGATCACCTAGCCCAGCCCACAATTTGCACCTGAGTATTCCTTTCAGCATTTGAGGTCAGGTCCATACCACCTGTCACTACCACCGCATCTTGCAAACCACTACATCCAACACCTGTGGGCCTGAGGACTGGTGCACTCAGCTCCCTGTAGACACCACCACCATCAGTGCAGACCACCTGGGTCTCAGAGAATTTTCTTGTCACTGTTACTACTATTGTCTACACCATGCCTGCTGACCAGGGGCTGGAGAACTTGCCAACCTGCCTAGCCCAAGAATTATCCTGGCCGGACCCACTAAAACCAGTGCCATCATACGCTAACCTGGGACCCAAGAATAGACACTCTTAGCTCACTGCTGACACTACTGGGGCCTGAAGACTGGCCCACCAGGCATCAAAGTCCCCAGCAAAACTTCAACACAGCCTCCACTAACAACTACACCCTAAGCCACTGAGGAAATTACAGTCACCACTGATTCAATTTACAGATGAACAAATCATACAAAGACTACAGTACTGCATGCACTCAGAATCAAAGCCAAAGTGCCCTACCTAATCAAAACCATGTGTGTGTATATATATATATATATATGTACACACACACACACACACACATACACATATGGTTTTCTTGAAGATAGATATATATATATCTTGAAGATAGATATATATATATATCTATCTTCAAGAAAACATCCTCCTCTACAAAAGCAAATCCAGAAAATTGGAAAAACTGACCATTATACCAGATACACATATATCAACATAAGCACACAAGAAACACTAATAAGCAAGGAAATATGACACCTTCAAAGGAACACAATAATTCTCAAGAAACAGATCACAGAAAAAGAATTTAAAACATTGATTTTTAAAGAAGTTCTGTGGGATACAAAAGAATCCTGAAAAAAGTACAAAGAAAACATAAAAACAATTCAGGTTATGAATGATAAATTTACCAAGTAGATAGATATGAAAAATAAGAAAACAGAAATTCGGAAACTGAAGAATTTGTTGAATGAAAAAAATATATCTACAAGCTTCAACAATAGACTAGATCAGGGACAATAAAGAATCTTAGAACTTAAAAACCAAACCTTTTGAAATAACCCAATCAGAAAAAAGTTTAAGCAGGAACAAAAGTAAAAAAGAATGAGCAAGCCTCTGTAACATATGAGACATTATAAAGTCACCAAATATTAAAATTTGTACTATCCCAGAAGGTAAAAAGAAAATAAAATTATTAGAAGAATTATTTAACAAAGTAATACACAAAACACTTTCAAGTATAGCAAAAGATTTAGACGTCCAAATATAGGAGTTTCAAAGATCTCTAATGAGATACAATTCAAAAAAATCTTGTTAACGGCACATTTTAGTTAAACTGTCAGAAGTTAAAGACAAAGAGATAATTTAAACACAACAAGCAAGATGTATATAGTCACTTATAAAGAAAAACCAATCAGATAAACACTGAATTCCTCAGCAGAAACCCTATAGGCTAGGAAAGAATTGAATGACATACTCAAGTACTGACAGAAAACAACTACCTGTCAAGAATGTTAAAAATTATTCTTCATAAATGAAGGGGGAACAAAAGTTTTCCCAGACAAACAAAAGCTGAGGGAGTTTATTACTACTAGACTGACCCTACCAGAAATGTTTAAGAGAACCCTACGCCCAGCAATAAAAAAAAACAATAACTACTTATATTAAAAAAATAAAACATGAAAATATAAAAGCCAGTGGTTGGTCAAACACACAAGAAAGAAAGAAAAAAAAAAAGTCATGTTACCACTATAGAATACCACAGAACCACAATGATAAGCAATGAGCGAGAAAGAAAAGAACAAATGATATGCAAAACAACCAGAAATCATTTTTTAATGGCAGAAATAAGCCCTCACATATGAATAATAACTTTGAATGTAAATGGTTTTGACTTCCCACTTAAAAGATTCAGACTAACTGAATAGATTGTTAAAAAGTGCCCAGCCTTGAGGTCAGGAAATCGAGACCATCCTGGCTAACACGGTAAAACCCCATCTCTACTAAAATTACGAAAAAATTAGCCAGCGTGGTGTCCCAGCTCCTTGGAGGCTGAGGCACCCGGGAGGTGGAGCTTGAAGTGAACCGAGATCATGCCACTGCACTCCAGCCTGAGCCATAGAGTGAGACTCTATCTCAAAAACAACAACAACAACAACAACAACAACAACAAAACCCCCCCCAAAAAACAAAAAAACAAAAAAAAGTACCCAGCCTATGCCACCAACAAGAAACTCATCTCATCTGTAAATACACATACAGGCTGAAAGTAAAGGGATGAAAAAAATATTCTATGCAAATGAAAACCAAAAGTGAGCAGGAGTAGTTATATTTATAACAGATAAAACAGGTTTTAAGTCAAAAACAGTAAAAGGATGAAAGAATGTCCCTATGTAATGATAAAAGCATCAATTCAGTTAGAGGATATAACAATTTTAAACATATATGCATCCAACACCAGAGCACCCCTATATATAAAACAAATATAATTATATCAAAAAGTAGAAATATACTGCAATAAAATAACACTTGAGGAATTCAACATCCCCACTCATAGCATTAGACAGATCATCTAGATAGAAAGTTAACACAGAAAAAATGGATTTAAACTGTACATTAGACCAAATGGACCTAATAGATATTTATAGAACATTTAATCTAACAGCTACAGAATTCACATTCACATTCTTGTAATCAGCACATAAAAAATTCTCCAGGATAAATCATATGTTACACTACAAAACAAATCTCACAAATTTTTTATTTTTATTGTTTTTAACTTTTAAGTTCAGGGGTACATGTGCAGGTTCATTACATAGGTAAACTTGTGTTATCAGGGTTTGTTATACAGATTAGTTTTGTCACCCAGGTATTAAGCCTGGTAACTATTGGCTATTTTTACTGATCCTCTCCCCTCTGGCCACTCTCTAGGCTCCACCCACTGATAGGCCCTAGTGTCTGTTGTTTCCCTCTATGTGTTCTCATCATTTCGTTCTAACCTATAACCAAGAGCATGCAGTATTTGGTTTTCTGTTCCTGCATTTACTTTGCTAAAAATAATGGCCTCCAACTCCATCCATGTTCATGCAAAGGACATGATCTCATTCTTTTTATGGATGCATAGTATTTACATGTCTTTATACAGTCTGTCATTGATGGGCATTTAGGTTAATTTCATGCCTTTGCTATTGTGAATCTTGCTGCAATGAACATATGTGTGCATGTGTCTTTATGGTACCACAATTCATATTCTTTTGGGTATATACTCAGTAATGGGATTGCTGGGTCGAATGGTAGTTCTGTTTTTAGGTCTTTGAGGAATCAACACACTGTTTTCCACAATGATTGAAATGATTTACGTTCCCATCAGCAGTGTTTAAACAATCCTTTTTCTCTGTAACCTCATCAGCACATGTTATTTTTTGACTTTTTAGTAATAGCAATTTTAACTGATGTGAGATGGTATCTCATTATGGCTTTGATTTGCATTTCTCTAATGATTGGTGATATTAAACTTTTTATATGCTTCTTGAGTGCACATATGTCTTTGTTTTGATCCAGCATCTGTAAGCAACTTACACCAATTTACAAGAAAAAAACAACTCCATTTAAAAGTGGGTAAGGGACATGGACAAATATTTAAAAATTGAAATCATATTAAATATCTTCTCAAACTACAATGGAATAAAGCTAGAAATCAATAACAAGAACTTTGCAAACTGTACAAGTACATGGAAATTAAACATCATGCTGTTGAATATCCACTAGGTCAAGGAAAAAATTGAGAAGTAAATAAAAATTTTTCTTGAAACAAACTAAAATAAAAACACAGCATACAAAAAACTATGGGATATTGCAAAAGCAGTACTAAGAGTGAAGTTTATAGCAATAAACACCTACATCGAAAAAGTAGAAAGATTTCAAATAAACAATTTAATGATGCACCTCAAGGAACTAGCAAAGCAAGAACAAATCAAAGGCAAAATTAGTAGAAGGAAGGCAATAATAAAAATCAGAGTAGAACTCAATAAAATATATACAAAACACAAAACAACGGATCAATTAAATTAAATGTTGGTTTTGAAAAAATGAACAAAATGGATAAACCATTTACTAAACTAACAAAAGAGAGAGAGAGAAGACCCATATAAAATCAGAAATGAAGTAGGAGGTATTACAACTGACAACACAGACTGATACATCTGAGACTATGATGAACAACTATATACTTAACAAACTGGAAAACCTAGAATAAATGTATAAATTCCTGGAAATATACATTCTGCTAAGAAAGAAACAGAAAACCTGCACAGACTAATAATGAGTAATGAGATTGAATCAGTAATAAAAGTCTTCCAGCAAATAAAAGTCTAGGATCAGAGAGCTTCACTACTGATTTGTGCCAAACTTTCGATGAAGGACTAACATAAAATCTCCTCAAATTGTTCCAAAAAAATGAAGCGGAGAGAATTATCCCTAACTCAATTTATGAGGTCAGAATTACCTTAACACCAAGGACATAACAAAAACAAAAACCGCAAGGAAATATCACTGGTGAATATAAATGCAAAATTCTCAACAAAATACTAGAAAAATGAATCCAACAGCACACTCAAACATAATACCCCATGATCAAGTGGGATTTATTCAAGTTTTATACTCTAATCAATAAATGTGATACATAACATCAACAGAATGAAGAAAACAAAAACACGAGCATTTCAGTAGACATATGAAAAGCACTTGGTAAAATTTAACATCCTTTCATTATAAGACTCCCAACAAACTAGGCACAGAAACAACATGGCTCAACATAATGAAGCCTATGTGGGACAAATCCACTGTTAACATCATACCAAATGAGGAAGTGCTGAAAGTCTGTATCCTGAGAATGGAACAAGACAGGATACCCACTTTCAGTACTTTAGTTCAACGAAGTCCTGGAAGTCTTAGTCAAAGCAATCAGGCAAAATAAATAAATAAATAAATAAATAAATAAATGGCATTCAAATTAGAAAAGAAGTCAAACTTTCCCTTTTTACTGATAATATGGACTTATATCTGCAAAAAACCTAATGACTCAGTAAAATTGCAGGATGCAAAGTCAACATACAAAAATTGTTACCATAGAGAGTAAATAGATAGATATCTGAGGTAGGTAAGAGTATGTGTGGGGGTGAGGGTGTGAAGGGAAGTTTATTGATAGGTACAAACATATAGTTAGATAGAAGACAAAAGTTTCAATGTGCGATAGCAGAGTAGGGTGACTATTGTTAGCAACAACATATTGTGTATTTCAAAGTAGCTGGAGAAGATATCTTGAAATGTTCTGAACATATAAAAATATAAAGTACCAAAGGTGATGCATACCCCAAATACCCTGACTTGATCATTCTGATTCTATGCATATAACAAAAGTCACATGTAGCACATAAATATGCAAAATATTATGTATTAAAAAATCTTCTTCCAAAAAGTTACAGCAATAGAAAACAGTTAGTAGTTGCTAGTGGCTAAGGAGGAAGAGAAGGGAAGTGGATGTGGCTAAAATTGGGCAACATGAGTTACCTTCTGGTGATGAAACTCTTTTGTACCTTTACTGTATCCGTGTATGTTGATGGTAATAGTACAGTATAATTTACAAAATGAAACCATTTGGGAAACTGGGGAGATGGGGCAAAACAACTCTCTGTACTACATCTTACAATTGCATGTGAATATGCAATTATCTCAAAATGAAATGATTAAAGATAGCAGTTGTATTTCTATACACAATTAACAATCCCAAAACAATACAGAATACAACTAAATTCACAACAGCATGAAAAGAGTAAAATATGTAGCAACAAAATTAACACAAAGTGCAAATGAAATTTATCGCTTATACACTGAAAGTGACAGAATATTGTTGAGTTAAATAAAGGAATACTTACATAAATGAAGGAATATTTTGTATTCATGGGCTGGAGGACTCAAGATGGTAATTGTCCCCAAATTTATCTATAAATTCAACATAATACCTATCAAAATTCAGCAGACATTTTTATAGAAATTTACAAGCTGATCCAAATACTTCTATGAAGGTACAAAATAATCTAGAATAATCAATTTTTTTAAAAAAAGTTAGAGAACTTCCACTCCACACCCAGCAATTTAAAGCTGTAGTTATCAAGACAGTATGGTACTAGCATAAGACTAGATATATGGATCAAGATATCTATACTGATTTAATTGAGAGTCCAAGAAGAAATCATTATATTTAAGGTCTATTGATTTTCAACAAAGGATATAAGTCAACTCATTGGGAAATCATATAGTTTTCAAATAAAGTTGCTGGAACAATTGGATAGTCATGTACAAATAATAAAGGGTATACAGCAATTGTGTAATTCACAGTCTTTCCAATCACACAGAGAGCACTTAAAAAATGATTTTGTATTGAATAATAAAGTTGATACATTTCAATAGCTTTGTATCATAAATACATTATTTGGCTATAACATAATTAAAATAGAACAAAATTTCTGTGTGTTTACATGTTAAGAAACATTATTTCCAAATAATCTCTGAATAAATTAGAAAAGGAAAATGATTCAAACTGAGTGATTAAAATGCTACTTACAGAAAACTGGATACAGTTAAATTAGTATCTTGAGTGGAAGGCTGGAGACTTAAAAATCTGATTAAAAAAAAAAAGAAAGAAAATCAATGACTGAATTATCTATTTTGGGTCTGAAAAAGACCAAAAGAAAACATGGATAAAATAGAAGGAATAAAATGATTAAAACTGAAAAGATTAATTACATAGAAAACAAACGTATAATAGTGAAAATGAAAAAAGCAATAGGAGGTTCATTAAAAAGCTTCATAAATGATCAATCTTCTTAAAAATTGACTAAGAAAATAAAAAAGAGGGCTTGAGATGAAATAGAATTAAAAATCATACATGAATACAGATGTGGCGAACATTAAAAAGATAGTAAAAAATTGCTTCAATATATTTGAATATTTATGTGGAATTAGCAAATAAAACAGATATAACTAACATATATAACAAAGAACTACCATAAGAAAACAAAATATGGATAGACAGAGTTATTTAAGAAATTAAATTATTTAAACTCTCTCCACAAAGAGAACTCTAGGCACAAAGAATATTATTAGACAATTATTAGTAAATTCCATTCTGGCAAATGATTCTACTGTTGTAAAACTACTCTTAAATGTAGAAAAAGAAAGAAAACTCATTAACTCATTTTTTTTAGACTTGCATAACTTGATTCCCAAATCCTGATGAGGAGAATTCTAAAAGGAAATTCACTGGGAAACCTCACTCATGGATTCAGATACAAATATACTGAACAACATTTTAATCAACTGAATACAATAATATATAACAAACATAATTACCATTATCAATATATTAATAGTTTAATTTCTGAATGAAAGTTGCTTAATGATAAATAAATATATAAATATATAAATAAAACTGTAATTTATATCTTATTAGCTTCAGTAAAAGCAATAGAAAAAAGTTCTACATCCCCTTATAATAAAATCTATAGCAAAATATTAATAAATTATTAATAAAAACACTACTAACCTATTTAAAGGTATTCACAAAAACCTACAGCAAATACCTCGTTTAGAGATTAAGTGTTAAAAAATAATTCTGAAATCAGAAACAAAGGTGTCTCCTTTAACCACTTTTCTCTGTAATTATACTGAAGGTCCTAGGCAGCTTTGTTGGGCAAGGAAAATAAAAAAAGTTATTGCTTACAGATTCTTATTTCAAAATAATTGTGAAACATACTCTAAAATATTCAAGCATACGTTAATATACTGATAATATGAAGAAAACAATGAAAATTGACAGTAACCTTTGAGATAGATTAACATACCAAACGCACCATGTATTTGTATGGTGGTAGAATCAGACCATCTTTGATTGGAGACCTGGCTTTAATACTCACTGGCTTTATAGGCTCTCTCTCTTATCTTTCCCTTCCTCAGCTGTAAATTATAGATAACATGTTTGCCTTGAAAATTTGTGTCAAGGATAAAATAATATAATGCACACCACACACCTTATTCATAATATATAATTATTTATTTTACTAATATTATTAGTATTAATTGCAGGTTTTTCTCTGTTTCCTTTGCCACAATTCAACAACCCAGGTAAAATATTTTATTTAAATGTAATGTCCATACTGTAATTTTCATGTTTGTAAATCTCAGGAATAAAACAAATTTCAAAGTAAAATAAATATTTGTTTTTATTCATCTATGAATTTAATTCAGCAAGTTATGATTGATTTTTATCATTTCAGAAAACTTGTTGGCTACAAAAATGCTAATTTTTGTATTGTTTCAATATTGGGTGGAAAGTACAACTGTAAATGTAAAAAGATCGATGTCCTGTCTGCCCTTCCTCTTGCCTACCTAAGAGATTGATTTAGTTTCAGTCTGCTAGTGCAGCTGTTCAGCTGGCCAAATTCCTTAGTATACAGATGGGCATTTGGAACCTAATCCAGGCATCCCTTAAATTGCCACCAGTACGTATTTTTCTTTTGCAGCCAAGTTTCTAAACAGCTCAACTCACACCCTCTCCTTCACTCTCATCTGTCTTGGTCATTGCATTTGCTGTAATACCCCTGCCGTATCATCTTTTAACTTCCACATTGCTCATAGCTGGTAACCTTCTGCTTTCACTCCATCATAGTTGTATACCCCTGTCCTATGGCCATGACCTCCAACCGTACTTGGAGTGCTCCTCCTGACTTGATAAAGCCTCTGGGACCTTTTCTGCCTCCTTCTGTAGGAAAGACTCTCACTTGGCTTTATTCTCCAAGGTAATACTGGAGAGATGAAATCAATTTGGCAAAATTTGCAGTGAGCTAAACCATACCAAAGTGTCTTGTTCTTGGGCATAAATATAGGTTATGGATGGCCCTAAATCAAATGTATGCACAGGTTGGTGCAACCCAGAATCAGCATCCCTAAAAATCTAGCCAAAACTTCCCCCTTACAACCATAGTCATTGTAGTCTATAACTGACTTAGACATCTTCTCCCTTACCTTACCCTTTAAGGAAAGGGAGGTAAGCTGAATGAACAAAGATGGCCAATTAAATGACCCATTTAGTCTAAAGCCTATACTCCTATGCTACTTTAGGAGACAGTTGCATGTGCAGTGCCAGATCTTTCTATATTTGAAGAGAAATTTGCTACTATATGTGAAATATCCTAATGTTTTAATGTTTACAAATAATTAAGAATCTTTTAATCTTGCTGCAAGCCCAACAAAAAGACAAGGACTAAGTTTGATCAGTGGACTACCAATTTGAAGCCTCTTTTTCAGGAGTTCACCTAGGGGTGAAGTCTGTTTTCTACCCTCCCATCTCAAGGGACATTTAAGCTTCCATGATTGAGTTTTTGTTTTTATTGAAGTGCAGAAATATAAAAATGTAATGGTTATAGCTACATATTTCCAGTAAAAGGTTTAAGAATGGGTGAGATTACTTTTGTTAAGCTGATATATGACTTCAGACTCCTTAAGGTTTATCATTAGTTTATACTAAAAATCTTTGGAATGCTGTTTGCAACATTAGTGTTTTATATAAGTTTGAAAAATGATCGATTTCTGGTTGCTAGGTTTTACCACTAGTGTTGTTGTTTACTGGTATAACTCAGTTTGTTCCTGAAACATAACTCCCATTGCTAAGCATTTGAACATGTGACATTATTATTATCATGCTTTAAGGCATTCCAAACCTGTGTAATGAGAAAAAATGTCCTGTCAAGAAGGAACAAATATAAAGGAAGCAGTATATAGTCACTGATTTCACAGATTCATAGATGTTTCCTCACTGCCCAAAAGAAGGCTCATGGCTTCTAAATTCAAATATATTCTAAATCAAACTGTTATACCTAAGGCAAAATAGCAGCCACTGATAAAATTCATAAATAAGAGTTTGAGGAAATTCATTGTTTGGCAGGTGTAAGAACTTTTAATGGGTCTCCCACTTCATTGAGTTCAAAAACGAAGGAATTCAGTGTGACTAAATAAAAATCTAATATTAGTCCATCATGGGATGTTTGAAATATGCAGTGCATTAGAATAAGCCAAGTCTGATAGGCCACTTTTCTTATTATTTTTTAAAATTCAAGAAAGATTTTATTCTTTAGAATATAGTAAACTAAATAAAATCTTAGATGAAGATGTTAACTTTATGGTTAATGCCTTTGCGGGGGGCGGGGGGTTTATGCTACTTTCTTATGACCACCATTCATGTAGACTTACAATTTAAAAAGTCCATTATCATGTCTACCTCTAATACTTTGATTAGCAAAAAACCTTCTTAGCAATTCTTCTCTGAAATCTTCTTATTGAAATGTTCACTTTTGAAATTTCAGAGGATTCTGCATTCAGTGCAAGTCCCCATTTCTTTATTTTGAATAATTATGCTGAAGACCTAGTATACACATGAAATGTTGTCTTCAGATTAAGAATCTGAGCTGCATGTAAACAATTAAATTGCACAAAATAAAGCCAGTTCACCTAACAACTTCCATACATGTTAAAAATAATAAACTAAAATACACCCTTCTTTACTTCCAAAATACACATACTGAATAACAGACTAAATTTAAATTAATGCAATACAGTTTTAATGCTATAGAAATATGTCAATCTCAGGCCAGTCATGGTGGCCCACGCCTGTAATCCCAGCACTTTGGGAGGTCAAGGCAGGCAGATCATGAGGTCAGGAGTTTGAGAACAGCTTGGCCAGCATGGTGAAACCCCATCTCTACTAAAAATACAAAAAATTAGCCAGGCATAGTGGTGCACTCCTGTAATCCCAGCTAGCTGGGATTACACGGGAGTCTGAGGCAGGAGAATTGCTTGAACCCAAGAGGCAGAGGTTGCAGTGAGCCGAGATCATGCCACTGCTCTCCAGCCTGGGTGACAGAGCAAGACTCCATCTCCAAAATAAATAAATAAATAAATAAATAAATAAATAAATAAATATGTCAATCTCATGTTCAGTTAAAATTTTCAAAAGAACATCATGTTGGATTCAATGTTCCACTCAGTCTGGAAATGGTTCTATATTTAGAAAACAAACTGACAAAGTAAAATTTGTTGCCCAAGGTGGAGAAGGATGCAGAAATCATGTTCTTTGGTGGAAGGTTCCAGCAGTGAGTGACTAGGAGGAGAAAAGGTTTCCCTCTTCAGAACATTACAGCTGTCTTCAAATATTGATATGATGCTTGTGATGGGATACAGCTGATTATTCTGAATTGCTCTAGCAAGCAGAACTAGTACCAAAGAATACCAAGAAACATATCTGGACTTTCATAAGGGAAAAATTTCTAATAATTTGAAGTGGTTAGCGACAAAATAGACCACTTTATAAAATAGGCAATTTCTTTTTTTTTTTAATTTTATTTATTTTATTATCTTAAAGTTCTGGGATGCATGTGCAGAACGTGCAGTTTTGTTACATAGGCATACAAGTACCATGGTGGTTTTCTGCACCCATCAACCCGTCACCCATATTAGATATTTCTCCTACTGTTATCCCTCCCCTAGCCCCCACCCACTGACAGGCCCCAGTGTGTGATGTTCTCCTCCCTATGTCCATGTGTTCTCATTGTTCAACTTCCACTTATGAGTGAGAACATGTGGTGTTTGGTTGTCTTTTCTTGTGATAGTTTGATGAGAATGATGGTTTCCAACTTTATCCATGTCCCTGCAAAGCACATGAACTCATCCTTTTTCATGGCTGCATAGTATTCCGTGGTGTATATGTGCCACATTTTCTTTATCCATTGTATTATTGATGGACATTTGGGTTGGTTCCAAGTCTTTGCTATTGTGAATAGTGCCACAATAAACATACGTGTACATGTGTCTTTATAGTAGAATGGTTTATAATCCTTTGGGTATATACCCAATAATGGGATTGCTATATCAGATGGTATTTCTAGTTCTAGATCCTTGAGGAATTGCCACACTGTCTTCCACAATGATTGAACTAATTTACACTCCCACCAACAGTGTAAAAGCATTCCTATTTCTCCACATCCTCTCCAGCATCTGTTGTTTTCTGACTTTTTAAGGATCGCCATTCTAATTGGTGTGAGATGGTATCTCATTGTGGTTTTGATTTGCATTTCTCTAATGACCAGTGATGATGAGCATTTTTTCATGTGTCTGTTGGCTGCATAAATGTCTTATTTTGAGAAGTGTCTGTTCATATCCTTTGCTCACTTTTTGATGGGGTTGTTTGTTTTTATCTTGTACATTTGTTTAAGTTCTTTATAGATTCTGGATATTAGCCCTTTGTCAGATGGATAGATTGCAAAAATTTTCTCCTGTTCTGTAGGTTGTCTGTTCACTCTGATGATAGTTTCTTTTCCTGTGCAGAAGCTCTTTAGTTTAATTAGATTCCATTTGTCAATTTTGCCTTTTGTTGCCATTGCTTTTGGTGTTGTAGACATGAAGTCTTTGCCTGTGCCTACACCCTGAATGGTATTGCCCAGGTTTTCTTCTAGGATTTTTATGGTTCTAGGTCTTAGATTTAAGTCTTTGATTCCTCTTGAGTTGATTTTTTTATAAGGTATAAGGAAGGGGTCCAGTCTTAATTTTCTGTATATGGCTAGCCAGTTTTCCCAACAACATTTATTAAATAGGGAATCTTTTCCCCATTGCTTGTTTGTGTCAGGTTTGTCAAAGATCGGATGGTTGTAGATGTGTGGTATTATTTCTGAGGTCTCTGTTCTGTTCCATTGGTCTACATATCTGTTTTGGTACCAATACCATGCTGTTTTGGTTACTGTAGCCTTGTAGTATAGTTTGAAGTCAGGTAGCATGATGCCTCCAGCTTTGTTTTGCCAGGTTTGTCTTGGCTATGTGGGCTCCTTTTTATGGTTCCATATCAAGTTTAAAGTAATTTTTTCCAATTCTGTGAAGAAAATCAGTAGCAGCTTGATGGAGATAGCATTGAATCTATAAATTACTTTGGGCAGTATGGACATTTTCATGATATTGATTCTCCCTATCCATGAGCATGGAATGTTTTTGCATTTGTTTGTGTTCTCTCTTATTTCCTTGAGCAGTGGTTTGGAGTTCTCCTTGAAGAAGTTCTTCACATCCCTTGTAAGTTGTTTTCCTAGGCATTTTATTCTCTTTGTAGCAATTGTGAATTGCTACATGATTTGACTCTCTGTTTGTCTGTTATTGGTGTTTAGGAATGCTTGTGATTTTTGCACACAGATTTTGTATCCTGAGACTTTGCTGAAGTTTCTTATCAGCTTAAGGAGATTTTGGACTGAGACAATTGAGTTTTCTAAATATACAATCATGTCATCTGCAAATAGAGACAATTTGACATCCTTTCTTCCTATTTGAATACCCTTTATTTCTTTCTCTTGCCTGATTGTCCTGGCCAGAATTTCCATTACTATGTTGAATAGGAGTGGTGAGAGAGGGGGGCATCCTTGTCTTGTTCCAGTTTTCAAAGGGAATGTTTCCAGTTTTTGCCCATTCAGTATACCAGGAAGGAGTCAAATCCCTGAATAGACCAATAACAAGTTCTGAAATTGAGGCAGTAATTCATAGCCTACCAACCAAAAAAAGCCCAGGACCAAATGGATTCACAGCCGAATTCTACCAGAGGTTCAAAGAGGAGCTGGTACCATTCCTTCAAAAACTATTCCAAACAGTAGAAAAAGAGGGAATCCTCCCTAACTCATTTTATGAGACCAACATCATCCTGATACCAAAACCTCGCAGAGATACCACAACAACAAAAAAATTTCCTCAATAAAATACTGGCAAACCGAATCCAGCAGCGCATCAAAAAGCTTATCGACCACGATCAATTCAGCTTCATCCCTGGGATGCAAGGCTGGTTCAACATATGCAAATCAATAAATATAATCCATAACATAAACAGAACCAATCACGAAAACATAAAAATGGAAAAAAAAATCACGAAAACTACATGATTATCTCAATAGATGCAGAAAAGGCCTTAGACAAAATTCAATAACCCCTTCATGCTAAAACTCTCAATAAACTGGGTGTTGATGGAATGTATCTCAAAATAATAAGAGCTATTTATGAAATAGGCAATTTCATATTTCAAGATGTTCTGAAAAACTGGACAATTTTCTGGATTGCAGGTATGATTCTATCAAAAGATAAAATGTACAGTGCCTTTCTCCTTTAATTTAATGTGAAATTGTTCTTCTAAAGTCATGTTTACTAGTCTCTAGTGTCTTTGACATCTTTTCTTTTCTTTTTTTTTTTGTATTACTTTTATTTTTTTATTTTTTTTAAATACTTTATGTTGTAAGAGAAGTATCCTTTGCCCATGGCCATATCCTTCCAACCTGGTAGCCATCACTAATACATTCCAGTGCAAATTGTGTACAACTATAATTCCCTGGGCTCCATTGTGCTAATGTACTTACTCCCTAAGATTACTAACATCCGATTACTTTACAAAACACCTATTCCTTAAACTAGAATGATTCAAAACTTAGCCTGGCAAAGTGGCTCACTCCTATAATATCAGCACTTTGGGAGCCGAGGCAGGCGGATCACTTGAGGTCAGGCATTCAAGACCAGCCTGACCAACATGGTGAAATCCCATCTCTACCAAAAAATACAAACAAACAAACAAAATTAGCTGAGTGTGGTGGTTTGTGCCTGTAGTTCCAGCTACTCAGCAGGCTGAGGCAGGAGAATTGCTTGAACCTGGAAGGTGGAGGTTGCAGTGAGCTGAGATTGCACTACTGCACTCTAGCCTATGTGACAGAGCAAGACTCTGTCTCAAAAAAACACACACACAAACAAACTCATTGAATATCTATTTAACTACCTTTAAAAGCTTAGTTATTCAATGTTTATAATTTTCCAGGCACCAGGCCCGATGTTTTGATAAACAGGATGAATACCATCTTCACAGACTGTTAAAGAGGTGTTAAGTGACCTTTGATCCCTTTTAAAGTATACAAACTCCAAAGTGATTGATTTCATTATATTAATTGTCTAGGCAAATATATAGATTCAATTTATTTAATTGTACTTTGTATAGGTTTCTACAGATGAATGCTTAAATTCTAAGCATCCCTAAATTTTGGGATTTTGTGTAGTTGCCAGAAGTGTACTTGATTGAAGTAAAGTTGACAAAAGTCACAGATAAATTATATTAATTCTTATAATTAGCTTTTATAACTGTAAAGGCAGCATTATTCTTATTTGCAATAGATCCCCAATCTCTATAACCACCTCATTAGAGTAATAGTACTGTTCAGTTTTTTTGAGAAGCTTAATCTATTTTTTTTTTAATGGAGGAGTGGTTATTTTTTATATTTCTGAGGCCATTCTTAGGTGTTTGGAGAGGTACTTGGCAATCCCATTTATGTATATTTCTGCTGGCCTGCTTCAGAAATGTGCAAATAATGAATCCACTGGATTAGGTTATTAGTGCATTTTGCCATGGTATTATTCATACCTATGCCACTTATGCCTCTTATTTACATGCAGCTTATGCAAGCCATTATAACACATCTCTGAACTTGTTCATTTGCCAGGTTGAAGCAGAAGCCAATGTTAGCGGTTGCTAGGTTCTGACAATCTCTCTTGAGATCAGCTTTCAAATATATGTAAAACCCTATCCCTATAAATTGGACAGTTCTTTCTCAATATATCATCGTTTATGTATTTTGGAATCTTACTTAATTATTTCAATCTATATGTATTAGGTTTGATGGATTATGCCAAGCACATTATTGACAAGTAAAAGCAAATGATGCTGGCTATAGGGAGTGACTCACGTCTATAATCCCAGCATTTTGGGAGGCCAGGGTGAGCAGATCACTTGAGCCCATGAGTTCAAGACCAGTCTAGGCAAAATAGTGAAACCTTTGTCTCTACAAAAAAATAGAAAAAATTAGTTTGGTTTGGTGGTGTGTGCCTATAGTCCCAGTTATGGGGAGGCTGAAGTAGAAGGATCCCTTAATCCCCGTAAGTTAAAGCTGCAGTGAGCCATAATTGTGCCACTGCACTCCAGGCTGGGAGACAGAGTGAGATCCCATCTTAAAAAAAAAAAAAAAAGGCCAGGCGTGGTGGCTCATGCCTGTAATCCCAGCACTTTGGGAGGCCGAGGCAGGCGGATCACGAGGTCAGGAGATACAGACTATCCTGGCTAACACGGTGAAACCTCGTCTCTACTAAAAATACAAAAAAATTAGCTGGGCGTAGTGGCGGGCACCTGTAGTCCCAGCTACTCTGGAAGCTGAGGCAGGAGAATGGCGTGAACCCTGGAGGCAGAGCTTGCAGTGAACTGAGATTGCGCCACTGTACTCCAGCCTGGGTGACAGAGAGAGACTCTGTCTCAAAAAAAAAAAAAAATAGAACCGGGCTCAGTGACTCACACCTGTAATCTCAGCACTTTGGGAGGCCAAGGAAGGTGGATCACGAGGTCAGGACTTCGAGACTAGCCTGGGCAACATGGTGAAAACGCGCCCCTACTAAAAATACAAAAATTAGCTGGGCATGGTGGCGGGTGCCTGTAATCTCAGCTAGTGGGGAGGCTGAAGCAGGAGAATTGCTTGAAACTGGAAGGTGATGGTTGCAGTGAGCTGAAATTGCGCCACTGCACTCCAGCCTGGGCAACAAGAGAGAAACTTCTCTCTCAAAAAAAAAAGGAAAGAAAAAGAAAGAAAGAAAGAAAGAAAGAAAGAAAGAAAGAAAGAAAGAAAGAAAGAAAGAAAAGAAAAGAAAAGAAAAGAAAGCAAGCAAATGCTGCTGATGTTTCAAATCATTGTTGTATCAAATGTAGCAGGTTAAGACAGGCAGTCAGTGGATATTTTTTTTTTCAGTTTTCAAATTACATCCTTTTCTAAAACACTCACCAACGCATTCCAACCAGAACATAAAAAGCAAGTGTTAGGTCAGAATGACTCCTGTTTTTCAGTTGGTATGGATTTATCTTAAGATATGAAGATGTTGCTCAAGGTGCTCATGTTGTTCTCATGTCAGGGTATCTGTAAGGAGAATAGCTATTTCATTTAGAGCATTTATTAGTATTATATCTGTAATTAATCTCTTCATTTACAAATGTTCAGTGTTCACATGTACCATTGAATTATATGAAAATACCATATATTAAAATGTTTCACAGGTCTTCCTGCCATTCTACTTCAACAGATTGTGACACATGGACCAACAATATCAGCATCACCTGGGAGCTTGTTAGACATGCAGAATATCAAGGCCCTACCCAGATCTCCACCAGTCAACGTCCAGTCAGGAAGAAAAAGATAAAACTGTCATTTTAACAGATAGAATGTAAGATTAAGAATTAAGTAGAATTAAAGATGCTACATAGATACATTTTTTAAGGCAAAAAGAAAACACTAGGGCATTATAGATGTAACAACCGTAAGAATTGGCTCCACTCAAGGGCTAAATTATTAAATCTTAGGAGCATGAAAAGATTCCATGGAGGAAAGTAGACCAACAGAAGAGGGATGCTGGGAGCTGATACTGGTGACACTGAACATGGAGGATGGGCTCCACTGGGCTGAGATCCTTCATAAGAGGCAACTGGCACTGGCATCTCAGCTCAAAGAAGCAGCCTCTATGAATCTGATGATCAACTGTCTGAGTAGGGAACTCTTAGGGACTAGTGCTGGTTTTCTGTGGTGGAGGGGGAATGCAATGAGAGTAGTTCCAAAGTGTTAGAAGTCCAAATTCATCTGTTGCTACAGGAAGGAACTGTACTGGCAGTATGAAACAATATTGTTAAAATGACATTCACAGGCGCATGAAGCAGGCAGGAAGCCCGGAGAAAACAAACGGGAAGGAACAGATTTCCTCTTCCTTCAACCTTGCAGTCTTCATCTAGTGCTCAACTGTTAGAGTCCAACACAGACCAACTTGGCAAAACGGAAATGCTAACTGAAAAGCCCTAGCTTCAACATCAAAACACAGACTATAGAAGGGAGGCTGTGGAGACAAAAGTGTTGCCACCTTAGATGCTAGTCTGCTATTTGGACTTCTGACTAACCCCAGTCCCATGAAGGCCTCCTGATTCCTATTTTATTTACTGTCTTTAGTGTAATAACATATATTTACTATGAATCTTGCCTTTAGATAGAAGCAATCTTGATGTTAGCACAGAAAATATAGGCTATGAAGCACATAGCATTCTTACCTGTTCTGGAGGGTTGCCTTTAATTGTCTCACATATTCTCTATAGACCCCATACACTCATGGTATATAGGCCCTGGGTCTAGAGAGTAACGGTGCTGAGGCCTGCCTGTCTTGCTGCTGTCCAAGGCCATGCTTCTGTCTGTAAATTCCCCCAATAAATCACTCTTTATCAACAAACAATTTTGCTGACTAATTCTTTGGTTTTAGACTCCTTCCGTGTTTGGGGGTCAGTTTGCATATTATGACCCTTTTACAAAACAGTGGCTTTGGAGCTCACAGCCTCTACCTCAAGCACAGAATAAAAATTTTCAATTTAATGACATTCTTCCCCTAATCTTCCATACCCCGCAATTTCCAAGTGCTTTCAAATATTAGCAGCTCTCATTCAGAGTTTTTTCTAAGTGATAGAATATCTTATTTGGAATGTTTACTTTAAATTCTTCCAAAAAGATTAGAAATTATTCTAACCTAATGCTGTTGGTCTTTACTTACATATCTTAAGCAACATTAGTTTTTAGTAAATGTTAATCTTAGTTTCCATTTTTTAAACAATAAAGCTGATAGAATATTATCTATCTATGATATCACATAACAAATTCATGAGGATCTGGTTGGTTTGTACAGATAGTGCGATACTTCTATAATAAGAGTAATTGTAAACTTGCAATCTCTGAATCTTTGAAGAATTCAAGTAGAATTTCATGCATGAGTACTTGCAGCTTCTGTTGTAAGAATCAGGCATGTTTTGTAGATACATATTGAGACTGTATTTGTGGTTTCATCATTACCTTTATTATCCTTTTTGCAGTTAGTTCTTTAACTTGTGCCACCACATAAATGGAAATGTGACTTATGAGTTCTGTTCCTCAAAATTGTGTAAATATCTGTTGGGCTTTCAAGTTATGCACCTCTGGAGAAATAAAACATGTATAAAAGTGAAGTGCAGGTATAAAGAAGTAGTATTTGGGGCAAAAATTCCAGAATGTACCTACTAATTTCAAAATTGTCACCCTGGAGGGCTATAATGTTTGGATATCCTTAACTGGAACTTCTACCTGGGATTACACTTACAGAATTAGATTTAGTTTTAGAGACAAATGTTTCTGAATGTTCTGTGTTGTAGCACATAATTCTTTTGAATGGGATTTAGTTTAGAAATACAACCTTTCAACACTCTCATTAGCCCATCCCACTAAGGAAAAAAATTCTCTATGTTGATTTTTATAATTCTGGTGCTAAATTTGGGCATGGCATGTAGAAGATTGCATACATGCCATGTTTTGATTGTTGAATAAGAGAACAAATGAATGGCTAAGTAAAAGAATACAGGCAAACGATATAATCTAACTTTTTGCCGAGCTGTAACAGTAAAATTGTTATAAATACAGCTAGAAAATAGATATAAAAAGTATTTACCAAAAGGAAAATTCAAAAAGTATATTAAGCAATGAAATAAGCATAGAATTGCAAATGAAAGAAAAAATATTGATCTCGCAAGATAATTTCTTGTTAGGCTTACACTACTCTCCTCATAATAATACACATATTTTATAATATGCTTTTATTTTTATATATTTATTTATTTATTTTTTGAGGCAGAGTCTCGCTCTGTCGCCCCGACTGGAGTGCAGTGGCCGGATCTCAGCTCACTGCAAGCTCTGCCTCCCAGGTTTACGCCATTCTCCTGCCTCAGCCTCCTGAGTAGCTGGGACTACAGGCGCCCGCCACCTTGCCCGGCTAGTTTTTGTATTTTTAGTAGAGACGGGGTTTCACTGTGTTAGCCAGGATGGTCTCGATCTCCTGACCTCGTGATCCGCCCGTCTCGGCCTCCCAAAGTGCTGGGATTACAGGCTTGAGCCACCGCGCCCGGCCTGCTTTTATATTTATAAAGATGATGATTAACGGTTATGTTTATTATATTTGTAAGTGTTTTTCTCCATGAATTTTTTTTCCAAAATTGCCCCAGTGTTGAGAATCAACTCAGATACACTAAATCCTCAGTGGTAATATTAGCCTTTTTAGTGTAAATTGCTAATATTTGTGTAAAGCCAGGATTGGTCAAGCCAATAACTGAGTTTCTGAACTCAGCTGCTGAGAATTCTATTTAACTGCAGTGATCCACAAAATGTCATGCCACTCCAGGATGCAATAGCTCTCAAGATCTTTGCAGCTGCAGGCTGACCTATTCAGAAAAGATGACATTTGCCTGGCTAAGACTGTATGTCTGGAAACAGTTTAGGTTGAAAGAAAGGTCTACCATTGATTGAAATATTGAAGCATTCTACATGGAAACCCTAGAGAGTAGTGCTAGACCCATATGGCAAAGACAGAGCAGTGGCTGGAAGCTCCAGACCAGGGCCGTTCCTTGTATGTTTCTTATCCACACAAGGCCTAGAATACCAGTACGGTTATTTTGACACAAAATGATCAATAAAGGTGCAAATTCACTGAGAGAACACAAAGATAAACAAATTTGAAAATGTAGAAATTGTAATCTAAAGACCCTTATCTGGTGACTTAAAAAATGTATTATGTATTAGCGTTCATTTGATAGATGCCCAGAGCCACTTGTCATCAGACTCATGATCAATTATCATGTGACAAAACATTTCCCATTTTGATTAAACATATAATAGAGCAGCAAAAATTGTAAAATAACTGTCACAATTATTGTCATAATTATTATCACTTTTCAGGGGAAAAAAAAAAATCATTCTTTCCAGGCTGGCCTTAGGCAATATTGTGAAATAAGCTTACTCTTCCTTCTCCTTTTCCCTGTCTTCAAAGAATAAATTCAACGGCATAAAATTGTGTGAATTATGATAGAACAACTATAGAGCAGTTACTGTGTGCCAGGCACTCTACTTTCAGTGTATGACACCTTTAATCCTCAACCAACCCTGAGTGACACATTCTATCTTTTCTATATTTTATAGATGAAGTACTCAGACAGAAACAAGCTAAAAAAACTTGCCCGAATGCCCTAGGCCACAAAAAATGACTCCAGAGTCAACATGTACAAACACTAGCACGTATAGGAAAATATCCTTGAATAAACACATTTGCAGTTTAAGAGATTTAGTTCAAAGAAATTTCTTAGTAAATAGCCTAAGAGATTTCATCAGTGGAATTCATGAACTGAGTCTGAACTGAGTCTTGGACTGTATTCATTGAGAAAGGACTTATTAATGTCCTTGGAACAAACACTCATGGGGAGCTAACCCCCTCTGACTAATTCAGGTTTTGCCAAATTTGGGGCCATAGAAAGGGAATCAGGAATGTAGGCCATGAATCTGATGAAAATGGAATCTTCTATGCAGTCCGTTACACTTTTGCTTTTGTGGACCTTGGTGTGTCCTTGACTTGGGATATATGTTTGCTCTTGCTGCAGCATCCCAGGACTTCCTCCTCTACCTTCTAGAAAGAGTTAATTGATTCTTCTCCGAGTCCCCAAGACATTTTCCCTCATTCTCTCCAGCACTCCCTATGCTGTAATAATGCCCTGTGTTTGGTGCCTGCTTCTTATTAGAGGTGAATGAGTTCCTGCAGCACAGGGACCGTGTCACTCTTCCCTAGATTCTCAGCCCCTAACATAGTCCCATAAATTCCAAGTTTTAGGACTCAAGATCCTCATGATGCTGGTGTTTGTCAACACAATTTAAACAAAACATGCTCCTGATTTGAGGTGTCAAATACAACTGAGTTCACAAGTGGAATCGAGCTTAGAGGAGAAGAATAGCATTATATACACTGTGCCAGTGTAGGTCAGTCAAGATCTCTCTAGCTGGGGACTCTAAGAAACCCTATGTAAGGGTGATACTGAAGATGGAGACTGAAGAAATTAAAGGAAAAAAATTACAATAAACAATGGCATGCTTCCTTTTGAAGTTTAAATCTATAACTCAGTAAGTGTCCCCTGGAGGCCATAATTTTTATTTCTGTCATTGTCTTTTGTAAGGAAATATTATAACGTTCTTTGAACAGTAGATATCAAATGAAATTCTTGGACTTTACATTTTTTTACCCTAAAATTGTACAAAATCTGGTATACAATGTCACCGTAGTCTCTACTATCTAAAGTGCTCATACATTTGTAGATTTAGGCTTTGTGCTGTGCACATTCCATGTTTCTGGTTCCTTCACCTATGGTAAGGTTACATATTTTATCTCTCAAACCCATGAGAGCATCGTGTACTCATATTTAAATGTTATCACTCAGCAGTCACCTAAATAGGTAAGAATAGAAGTTCACGTTTATTGCAGGCTAATTACATATTGCAGGCCTTAAGCCTAGTACTATATGATGACCAACTTTATTCACACAAGAATCCTGTAAAGCAGTTTTACAAGTAGAGAAACAGAGATGAGGTAACTTGCCCAAAGTTGCTCATCTAATAAATGGTGGAGCCAGCGTTTATTCTTCGGCACTCTGAACACAAGGAAGTTATACTATACATCTTCATTATAAACTGATGAGGACACCCAGGAAGAGCAATCTCACATACTTGGAAAACATTTAGCTATAACTAAAACATATAAACCCACATGAATACGGCTCAGAAAGCAGGACTGTGCCACAGTCCTTCCTCTCTTATGCTGACTCCAAAGCAGACAGCCCAGTGGTAAGCCACATGATGTCAATCAGGATCAAGCCTTGAGCTGAAACATGGGAAATGGTGTGAAACCAGGTTTAAGGCTACATGTTCCATTTTCCTGAATCTTATTTGAAGGCAGTGTGTTACCATAAGAAAGCTGTGAAAAAAGGACTAGCCCATCCCTCCAAGTTCTGATTGGCCTTATAACTTTAAGTATAAAGAAACAAGGTGTTTGAAAAGAGTATTTCAATATCTCACATAATTCATGGAATTTGGCCTATTCCAGAGTCTGTGGAGTGTCAAATTTATCTGTATCCAGTGAAATACTGTGAATCACACCACAAAATCCTATAAACTCAAGCTGAAGCATTCAAATCTGAGAGAGGAAGAGCTGTGGCACAGTCCTGCTTTCTGAGTTGTATTCATGTGGGTTTATATGTTTTATTATAGCTAAATATTTTCCCAGTATGTGAGATTGCTCTTCCTGGGTGTGCTCATCAGTTTATAATTAAAATGTAGAGTGTAACTTCACTGAGTTCAGAGTGCCCAAGAATAAACGCTGGCTCCACCATTTATTAGATGAGCAACTTCAGGCAAGTTACCTCATCTCTGTTTCCCTATTTGTACAACTGCTTTACAGGATTCTTGTGAGGATAAAGTTAGCCATCATATAGTGCTAGGCTTAAGGCCTGCAATATGTAATTAGCCTGCAATAAACGTGAACTTCTATTCTTACCTATTTAGGTGACTGCTGAGTGATAACATTTAAATATGAGTATGCAATGCTCTCATGGGTTTGAGAGACAAAATATGTAACCTTACCATAGGTGAAAGAACCAGAAACATGGAATATCAGCAGCACAATGCCTTAGGCAGCTCCGCCCCTGTTTCTCTGTAGAATACAGTTTCCTCTGCTGCTTTCATAGGCTGGCATTAAGTGTCTGTGGCTTTTCTAGGTGCCTGGTACAATCTGTCTACCATTCTGTGGTCTGGAGGATGGTGGCCCTCTTCTCATAGCTCCACTAGGCAGTGCCCCAGTGGGGACTCCATGTGGGGGCTCCAACCCCATATTTCCCATCCAGACTGCCCTGGAAGTTCTCCATGAGAGCTCTGCCCCTGCAGCATACTTCTGCTTAGATTTCCAGGCATTTCTGTATTTCTTCTGAAATCTAAGTGGAGGCTCTCAAGCTTTAACTCCTGCCTTCTGCATACCTGCAGGCCCAACACCACATTGAAGCTTCCAAGGCTTCTTATAGCTTACATTCTCTGGAGCAGTGGCCTGAGATGTATCTGTGGACTCTTGACCATGGCTGGAACTGGAGTGGCTGAGATGCAGGGCGCCATGTCCTGAGGCTGCACAGAGTAGAGGGGCCCTGGGCCTGGCCCATGAAACCATTTTTTCCCTCCTAGGTCTCCAGGCCTGTTATGGGAGAAGCTACCACAAAGGTCTCTGAAATGCACTGCAGGCATTTTCCCCATCATCTTGGCTATTAACATTTGGCTCTTCTTTACTTAGCAAAGTGCTGCAGCCCTGAATTCCTCCCCAGAAAAATGTGTTTTTTTTTTTTCTACCATGTAGTCAGGCTGAAAATTTTCCAAACTTTTATATTCTGCTTTCCTTTTAAATATAAATTCTAGTTTCAGGTCATTTATTTGCTTTTGCAATTGAGAATAGGCTTTTAGAAGCACCCAGGACACATCTTGAATGCTTTGTTGCTTAGAAATGTCTTCCACCAGATACTCTAAATCATCAATCTCAAGTTCAAAGTTCTGCAGATGTCTAGAGCAGGGGCACAATGCTGCCAGTCTCTTTGTTAAAGCATAGCAAGAGTGACATTTACTCCAGTTCCCAATAAGTTTCTCATCTCCATCTAAGACCAGCTCAGCCTGGACTTCATTGTCCATATCACTATCAGCATTTTGGTACATTTGGTATATAAAACCACTCAACAAGTCTCTAGGAGTTCCAAATTTTCTCACATTTTCCTGTCATCTTTTGAGCCCTTCAAACTGTTCCAAACTCTGCCTGTTACCCAGTTCCAAAGTCATTTCCACATTTTCAGGTATCTTTATAGTAATATCTTACCTTTCTGGTACCAATTTTCTGTATTAGTTCATTCTCAAACTGCTACTGAGAACTGCCTGAGACTGGGTAAGCTATGAAGAAAAGAGGCTTAATTGACTCACACTTCTGCAGGCTTAACAGGAAGCATGACTGGGCAAACCTCACGATATTTGCAATCATGGCAAAAGAGTGAAGGGGAAGCAAGCACCTTCTTCATATGGTATAGTGGAAATGAGAAAGAGTGAAGGGGGTAGTGCTACTCACTTTTAAACAACCAGATCTCATGAGAACTCACTCACTATCATAAGAACAGCAAGGGGGATATCCGCTTTCATGGTCCAGTCACCTCCCAGCAGGTCCCTCCTCCAACACTGGGAATTACAATTCAACATGAGATGTGGGTGGGGTCACAGAGCCAAACCATATCACTGGATAATTTATGAAGAAAAGAGGTTTAATTGACTCACAGTTCCATAGTCTGTACATGAAGCATGGCTGGAAGGCCTCAGGAAACTTATACTCATGGACAAAGGCCGAAGGGGAAGCAAGCGTGTCTTCACATCGTGACAGGAGAGAGCAAGAGAGAGGAGGAGGAGGTGCTGCACACTTTAAATAACCAGATCTCTTGAGAACTCTGTCATAAGAAAAGCAAGGAGGAAGTCTGCCCCCCTGTGTTTCAATCACATTCCACCAGGCTCCTCCTTCAACACTGGGAATTATAATTCAATTTCAGATTTGAGTGGGGACATAGAGACAAACCGTATCAGGAAGTATGGTAGCATTTGATTCTGGGAAGACCTCAGGGAGCTTTCACTCATGGCAGAAGGCAAAGGGGAAGCAGACCCTTCACAAAGCAAATGCAAGAGCAGGAGAAAGTGTGGCAGGAAGTGCTACACACTTTCAAACAACTAGATCTCACGAGAACCCACTCACTATCATGAGAACAGCACCAAGGGGATGGTGCTAAACCATTCATGAGAAATCCTCTCTTATGATCCAATTACCTCCTACTAGGCCCTACATCCAACACTGGCGATTACAATTCAACATGAGATTTGGGCAGAGACACGAATCCTACCTATTTCAGTCAGCAAGGTTGTTTCTCTTTTGAAGGCCCTCAGTGGTAACCTATCCCTTTACCTTTTCTAGTTTCTACAGTCTGCTTGTGTTCCTTGGGTCCTGGCCCGCTTTCATTTTCTTTTTTTTTTTTTTTAATTTTTTATTTTTTTTAATTTTTATTTATTTTTTTATTATACTTTAAGTTCTAGGGTACATGTGCATAACGTTTATATCATGTATAACTCCCCAATGCAATCCCTCACTCCTCCCCCCTCCCCATGATAGGCCCCAGTGTGTGATGTTCCCCTTCCCGAGTCCAAGTGATCTCATTGTTCAGTTCCCACCTATGAGTGAGAACATGCAGTGTTTGGTTTTCTCTTCTTGTGATAGTTTGCTAAGAATGATGGTTTCCAGCTGCATCCATGTCCCTACAAAGGACGCAAACTCATCCTTTTTGATGGCTGCATAGTATTCCATGGTGTATATGTGCCACATTTTCTTAATCCAGTCTGTCACAGATGGACATTTGGGTTGATTCCAAGTCTTTGCTATTGTGAATAGTGCCACAATAAACATACGTGTGCATGTGTCTTTGTAGTAGAGTAATTTATAATCCTTTGGGTATATACCCAGTAGTGGGATGGCTGGGTCATATGGTACATCTAGTTCTAGATCCTTGAGGAATCGCCATACTGTTTTCCATAATGGTTGAACTAGTTTACAATCCCACCAACACTGTAAAAGTGTTCCTATTTCTCCACATCCTCTCCAACATCTATTGTTTCCTGACTTCTTAATGATTGCCATTCTAACTGGTGTGAGATGGTATCTCATTGTGGTTTTGATTTGCATTTCTCTGATGGCGAGTGATGACGAGCATTTTTTCATGTGTCTGTTGGCTGTATGGATGTCTTCTTTTGAGAAATGTCTGTTCATATCCTTTCCCCACTTTTTGATGGTGTTGTTTGTTTTTTTCTTGTATATTTGTTTGAGTTCTTTGTAGATTCTGGATATTAGCCCTTTGTCAGATGAATAGGTTGCAAAAATTTTCTCCCATTCTGTAGGTTGCCTGTTCACTCTGATGGTAGTTTCTTTTGCTGTGCAAAAGCTCTTTAGTTTAATGAGATCCCATTTGTCAATTTTGGCTTTTGCTGCCGTTGCTTTTGGTGTTTTAGACATGAAGTCCTTGCCCATGCCTATGTCCTGAATGGTACTACCTAGATTTTCTTCTAGGGTTTTTATGGTATTAGGTCTAACATTTAAGTCTCTAATCCATCTTGAATTAATTTTCGTATAAGGGGTAAGGAAAGGATCCAGTTTCAGCTTTCTACTTATGGCTAGCCAATTTTCCCAGCACCATTTATTAAATAGGGAATCCTTTCCCCATTTCTTGTTTCTCTCAGGTTTGTCAAAGATCAGATGGCTGTAGATGTGTGGTATTATTTCTGAGGACTCTGTTCTGTTCCATTGGTCTATTTCTCTGTTGTGGTACCAGTACCATGCTGTTTTGGTTACTGTAGCCTTGTAGTATAGTTTGAAGTCAGGTAGCATGACGCCTCCAGCTTTGTCCTTTTGACCTAGGATTGTCTTGGCAATGCGGGCTCTTTTTTGGTTCCATATGAACTTGAAAGCAGTTTTTCCCAATTCTGTGAAGAAACTGATTGGTAGCTTGATGGGGATGGCATTGAATTTATAAATCACCTTGGGCAGTATGGTCATTTTCACGATATTGATTCTTCCTATCCATGAGCATGGTATGTTCTTCCATTTGTTTGTGTCCTCTTTTATTTCACTGAGCAGTGGTTTGTAGTTCTCCTTGAAGAGGTCCTTTACATCCCTTGTAAGCTGGATTCCTAGGTATTTTATTCTCTTTGAAGCAATTGTGAATGGAAGTTGATTCCTGATTTGGCTCACCTAGTAGGGCAGGCCAACATTCTTATACACCGCTTTCATTTTCAAAGCCAGGAATGGTGAGGTGAATCATCATATTGCTTCACTTCAGTCTTGCTGCCATTGTCAAATCTTTTTTCTCTCTCTTTTGACAGAGCCAGACCCTGCCCCTGTTAGAGACAGGGTCTAGGACTGTCATCCAGGCTGGAGGGTAGTAGTGCTATTAAAGCTCACTGCAGCCTTGACTTCCTAGGCTCAAGCGACCCTCTCCCCTCAGCCTCCCTGGTAGCTGGGACTACAGGCATGTGCCACCATGCCTTTAGTAGAAATGGAGTCTTTTTGTGTTGCCCAGGCTGGTCTTGATCTCCTGGGTTCGAGCAATCTCCCCACCTCAGCCTCCCAAAGTGCTGCAATTACATTCATAAAACATTACACCAGGCCCTTCCACTTTTAAGGATCCTGTGAGCATTGAGCTTATCTGAACAATCTAGGATAATCTTCCTATTTTAAGGTTGATTAATTAGCAAACTTAATTCCATTTACAACCTTAATGCCGCCTTGCCATATAAAATAACACTCTCAGGTTCCACAAATTAGGACATAGACATCTTTGGGAAGCACTGTTCTGCTGACGAAAAATAGGTATTATTTTATATCCCCATTTCACAAATAAAGAAACAGAGATAGAGAGTTTTAAAATGTGCACAGGGTCACATAAGTAATAATTGACAGAGTTAAGAATTTGACTCTTTTACTCAGACCCCAAACTCAGTGGATTATTTTTAGAAGACAGAAAAGTGGTTCTCAAATAGCTTTCTGAAGAATGCTTTATTTTCATTGTTTGATGTGACAAATTCACATCACATTTAAATATGAAGTAGAGCATTCTGAAACTATAGTGGGAAAATTATCTTTTTGCTGGATACATAAATATTAATTTGATTATAAGCTTCTTTGAATGAATGTAAAAAAATAATTTCTCATCATCAGGTTCTCAACTCCAAGTTATCTTAGGGAGGCTGTCCATGAGTCCCAGTTGAAACAGTAGCCCACCTTCATCTCCATGCTGTTCCTTTGTCACATTTTTGTGTATTTTCCTCATGGTACTAACCACTATATGAAATAATCATGGCAATGCATTTTTTAAGCTCTCTCCTCTCACAAACACGCAGCAATTTAAGTTTCCTGAGAATAGTGAATGTATCTCTTTTGATCATTTATTTATCACCACAATTAACATAGGATCTGGTATTTAATAGAAAATTGATAAATAGCTATTCAACAAATGATAGACAAAATCATCCAGGCTAAAGAGGGCTAGACCAGGGTGGGATAGGAGAGGGTCTTTGACCAATTCTAATTCTACACCATAGATAATGAAGAAGCAACAGCATCTATATGCAACAAAGTTTTTCTCATCATCCCCTTATGATTCGATTTTCAAGGAATTTATTGTTTCCCTTTTTTTCTGTTAAAACTAACAGTGTGATTAACATCATTTTACAAGATTATTTTTCTTTGTCTTGATTTTATCGTTGGATTAAACTCTGACTTAATTACTGAGTAGAAGTGTCAATATATTTTTAAGGTTCTTGATAAATATTGTCTATTTTTTTCTAGAAAATTTGTATTATGAGTATTTACTACTAAAACATTTGCTAATTTGAGAAGCAAAATAAAGAAAATCTCATTGCTTTTTTGTGGGGGCTGTTTTACTTTATTAATGAACTGCACAGTTTTCTTGCTTACTATGTTTTATAAATCTATTTATGATTTCTTATGTTACAAATTATTTGTTTATATCTCTGTCCCTTTTAAAATTAAATTATTCTTTTTTAAATTTATAAGCATTTTAAATAAGTTAATTATATTAAATCTTGTTACATTTGTGGTATTTCTCGACTTTGTCATGTATATTTTTATTTACTTTGACATATAGAGAATTTTGTTTTTTTTTTTTCAGATCACCACACATATGTTGACTATAATCCTAGGTTTATTACATGTTGTGTTTATCAAGCTATAAAATGTTCTCCTTTTTCTTCCTTAATATGTATTTGGTATGCATAGCTTAAAACATACAGTGTTTTATTTCACATATATGTTTTATTTAAAATATTATTTTTATTAATTTTGTCTCTATCTTGATTTTGAAATCTATGTATCATGCCACGTGCAAATAGGTAATGGCACTGTAGCACTAAATCGCATGTTTAAATCACAGTAGCAGATGCTGTTGGTGTTCTACCCATCCCCTTAGACTTCCTTGCTCTTTCTGTGTTTATCAGATTGATTTCCAATGACTAGTACTTGAGGTCTGTCCGTGGTTTACCGTTGACCTGCAGGAATTCACTTTGCTGAAACGCATAGCATTCTAGAGTACTTGGAAATTCACATCCACTGGGCAGCTCTTCACAATTGCTACTGGGTGGGAGTGTATAAATACCTTTGCTCCTCCGTTGGCTGAGATTGTTCTGAGATGTGTGTTTCTCACAATTTTCCACAGCCTGTCTGCCAATTAAGTTTCAATTGCCCACTGTAGTAGCTGTCTTAAGAACAAAATTCTTATTGGCTGCTTTCCCTTCCTGTTTTAACTTCCCACTTCCCTGAGGAAGTTTGGGAATACTTGCCCTTCTACACATTATAAAGCATAATTTATTAAAACTGTGCTGACACCTTTTTGGTATCCTCAGTGCTTGTCTCAAAATCTGCCTCTGGAGAAAACCCTAGCAAGCAGCCGTAGTAAGGCAGTCACTCTTTTCTTATATATATTCTTTGTGGTTGGTTGATAGATTGTTTCCAAAACTTTGTTACCATTAAAAAAACACATGTGATAAACATAACTGTACATTTTCTCATGAACTTATGCAGGAATTTTTGTAGGTTATATTACCCATGAGTCAATTATAGAGATATTAGGTGTATTATCCAAGGCCATGTAGTATATAAATATGTAATTTTACCTTGTGCTTCAGATTACTTTTGAGAATTGCTTCCCAATTACATTATATTCTCTTTCTCCCCCACATCCTTACCAGGAATTCATATCATGCAACTTTCCAGTTTTTGCCATGCTGTGGGTACCCAGTGGTTTTTTATTGCTATTTGATTTGTGTAAATCTAATTACTGGTAAAGTTAGCTATATTTTTTTCCTACTCTTCTTAGCTGATTGAGTTTCTATTCTGTGAAATGTGTGTTTTTACTCTTAATCCCACTTTTCCTCTGAACTTCCTATTTTTCTGGCTGATTTACAAAAACTCCTATATATTCTAGGTGACAATTATTTCTTATCTTTTTTTTGATATTACAAACACATCTTCTTATGTGTCACCATTTTATTCATGTAGTGTGTAGTGTCATCCATGGAACAAACACCTTTGACTCTGATGCAGTGAAATCCACCAGACATTCTCACTGTAGCTTACGCTTTTGGGGTCTTAAAAACTTCTTCCCTACCCCAAGGTCACAAATAGATTTTCTTTCATTATTTTTTCTAGTATTATTACATTTATATTTACAATTTTAACACATTTATTTCTATCTATTGTGTGATGTAGAAACCCAACTTTTATCTTTCTTCAGATCATAACTTAACTTTCCTTACACCATCAGGCATATAGTCAATTCACACTGCACTGATTAGCGATGTTATTCTATACTTTTATAGGCTTGCTACTTTGCTGGGCAGCTCCATTTGTAAGTGCACGTGTTAATGCAACACAGTTTTAATCAATTCTGCTTTATAATGTCTAGAAGGGCAAGCATTCCCAAACTTTAATTCTTCGTTTGCAAAACTGCCTTAGATCTTAACAGATTGCTTTTTCCATGTTTTTCATCAGTCTGCTAAATTTCTCAAGAAAAATTCTTCTGAGCAATTGATCAAATTGCATTAAATTTATAAGATAATTAGTGGTGAATTTAATTCGTGGAAATTATGCTTACAATGTATTTTCCTATCCTCAAAAGAGACATATTCACATATACTTTTAATTTTTAATAAGTTTATTTTTACACATTTAACTCAATCAATACATCTGAAATTCATATTTTAAGTTATAAGGGTAAAGTTTTGATTATATTTTTCCAATGAGTCTTTGTTTAGCTGCTTCTTTACTAATTTAGGATAAAAATCCTATCTCAACCTCTTACAGAGCTAGGATTATTTGTTTTCTGCTATCTGTTCTGTGGCAAAGTTTGTTGACTACATTTTATAATTATAAGAGGTTTAATATATGTAATTCTTGGAAGGTAATAGCCCCACTAATTATTCTTATTTCTCAACATTTTGAGAGACCCTTCTTGTTTGTTTATTCTTATATATGAACAACGGGAATACCTTATCAATTTTAATAAAATAACACTTTGAAACCTTTTTTTTTTTTTTTTTTTTGAGATGGAGTCTCACTCTGTCGCCCAGGCTGGAGTGCAGTGGCCCGATCTCAGCTCACTGCAACCTCCGCCTCCTGGGTTCATGCCATTCTCCTGCCTTAGCCTCCCGAGTAGCTGGGCCTACAGGTGCCCGCCACCACGCCTGGCTAATTTTTTTTGTATTTTTAGTACAGACGAGGTTGCATTGTGTTAGCCAGGATGGTCTCAATCTCCTGACCTCGTGAACTGTCACTTCACATTATTTTGTGAAATTACATACTCATAACATTATATATTTTTAATATGTGGTCTTGTTCATCCAAGTCTACTTCTATATCATTCATATGTGTCTTTCATATACAACTTGCCTTAGAGATCATCTTTCTAAGTAGTCTCAGGTCTCTCTCTTCTGATGGCAGGAACTGATAAGATTGAGAATTATCTGGAAATATTTTGTCAAATTAAATACATTGTATAAGAATAATTTTGAATGTCAGTAGGATTGATGTAGAGCTATATCTCTCCTGAGATCAATTGTGATGTGTAACAAAGAAATACCACAATATCCAAAATCAACAGATAAATATTCCATGTATTAACTAGGAAAGGTCTGCATACAAAGAAGTTTATAGAATTGAATGATTGAATGCTATAATTCTAACTTTAAGGTAATTTTTCTAAATATTATATACTTGGATAATTTATTTAATAGTTTAACAGGACTGGGCTATCACAATTTAAAAGTGGATCCTGTCATATCAATTCAAATAGTCATACTTCCGAGCTTTGCAAACCACACATTGTTTGCATTCACTTTTGATTTAGCAACAGCTTCAGAAATTGTGCACGCTGCAGATATTTTCTACACATGACTTCACTAATCATTACTGAGCTGGGAAAGAAGCCAAAACACTTGACACTCATGAAGCTATTTGTTGAAAATCTGCATTTGCACTGTGCCCCTTTATTTTTTGCTAGTATTTATTTAATGATTTTAATTGTGTTGTGGCAAAGGTCTGTATGGACTGAGTCAGGAAAACAAGATTTAGGATATCCCTGAGGATCAACTCTCCAGGCAGCTTATTAATCTTTACCTAGGCAGCTCATGTTGCAGTGGTGATTGCAATCATAGACTGGTACAAAACCTAATTGAAAGTTCAGAGTAGTAACAAAGTCATCAGGTAGACCATTCATATGCCTGTATCCTGACAGCAGCACTCATTCTCAACTGTGGGAGAGCAATGGTCCCTTTCATTTTCAACTACTGAAGTCCCAGAAGATTCACCATAAGAATCCCTCGAGTAGCCATTGGCTATGGTAGAGAAGTTATTGCAATACACATGAAAAAATTCAAATTTGGATTATTAAAAACACAGAACTACAGACAGCTATAACTTTTTCACTACCAAACCTGTAGGTGCCTGAAGTGAATGAAAACACCTGCTAAATTCCAAATCATACTCCATTCTAAGACTTGGATCATGAAGCTTCACATTGTCTTACCCTTGAATCTAGCTGTAGGGTTCACTTTAGTATCTACAAATGAACCCTAATCTCTTGATCACATTCATCACCTACCACTATTGTTTGTCTCCATACAGCTACTAGGTTCTTACATGTAAAAAAGATACTGCATCACTTCCATATTCAAAATTGTCTACTGTCAAAATAAAATCCATTCTTCATCATCACCAAAAAGGTGTTGTATAATCTCACCTCTGACTTTTTTTTTTGAAGTCATTTCTTGTCTCCTTCCTTTTGACTCTCTGCATTCCAACCACACTAGCCTATGTGCTGTTCCATGGACTCATCAAGCTTATTCCTGCCTCAATGTTTTGCACAATCTGTTCCCTCTGCCTAATGTGACCTTTCCCAATGTTATCACAAATTACTTAATACAAGTCTCTGTTTAGGTGAAATATTGTCTAGGATCCTTTCCTAAACACTCTCTATGGAATACCACTCATCATTTTCTTGACCTGCCTGTTTTTACCTCTATCTTCGTAGTTTGTCTTCTATACTAAAATTTCAGCCACACAAAACAAAAATTATTATAGGTTGTTTCTCATTGGGTTCCCCATTCTAGGTTTCATAGATATTTGTTCATGAGCTCCAAACATATGTGAGAATCAAACTCATGTTGGCTGCAACTTATCTGATCCCAGTTGTGGAGGGGTTTAAAAGAATATGACTTCTTCTATCTGAATAACCGAGTTATTTGGTTATGGGGATATTTGATCTTCAGTTGTTCAACAGTAAACAATTATCCATTGAGTACTTGTTATGAGTTGGGCACTGTTCAGGGCACTCAGAATACAGTAGTGAGAAAAGCAAACATGGTTTCTAATATCCAGAGCTTACGTCTTAGTGACAGTGTTCGTATTGCAATTATGGCAAGCTTTCACTCATTAGGTAAATCTGTGATAATCTTGGATCTCAATAAGAAGAAATCCTTCCCACTTAAAAGACTAGGCTTTTTTATTTCAAGAGTGTCTGAAGAATGTAGGGACAGAAAAAGCACCCAATAGCATGTCCAGTGACAGAACAATCTCAGCACCCAGTAGACACTTTTATCAGTTAATTCTGGAGAAATAAGAGATCTGTAGAAGATATTCAGTAGCATGTATTTCAAAGGAAATTGCCACTTCCTTAAAAATATTCTTAACGAAGTCTGTATTAAGGAAGATATGTTACAAAGGGAAGTGGAAGTAGCTCTAAATCAGCTCACTGAATGTTTCTCCAATTTTAAAATACTTTTACATCCAAATGAACTTCTTGATTCCATATCTAATCATCAGGAAGACATGAACTGGATAATTCAGTTTGAATCACACACACAATCTCAATGGCAAATGTTATCATTTGTGTCAGAACTCTGTTGTTCTACTATTTTATTTTCCTTATGTACCAAATAGGAAATAGCTATATCCTAAATATTAAGTCTTCAGATTTACCCATAGTGTGAGGTCTAGTATTGTTGACTTTACCAACATGATTAGTTAAGCTTTCCATCCCAGAGCATATTGCTGTTCTAAGTACATTGGATCAAATCTCTTTTTTGAGTGAAAGCCTACACTTCCAATATGGAGGGCTAATAGTGTCTTTTGTCACAAGTTCTACCCATAAAATTTCTGAGGGCTGAACAGGGAGCTTTGCCTAATTTCCCTATTAATGAATTAACGTGATTAATTAACCCCTTAAATGAACTTTCAATGTGCAGACTTTATAAGTTAATTTTAAATTATGTATCTTCTTTATTCATAGATGTTTGTCCATGTGTCTGACTTTCCAGTGAGTTTCAAGGCATAGAGTATGTCTCATTTTTTTTTCTCTCCCCATGCCTTGCCTAGTTTCTAATACATACATAAAAGGTGCTCAATAAAAACAAAACAAAATTAAAACCCACACTACTAAATGAATGAAGTAATGCTCTGGAATCAGGAGACAGAAATATTTGCTTGTAAGGGAGAGTGTTATTGTAAAATATGACAGTGGTTCAGAAGATAAAATGTTTTTGGAAAATTATTTATAATTTCATTTTCTGTTTATTTAATATACAGCTATATTTTTTATCATCTAGAAGTACTACCCAAAATTCTACCTCTGATTTGATTGCTTCATAAACCAGTGCCCTGTATTAGAACCTTAACTGATGAAAGGGATTTTATATAATATATATATGCACACCCATATATAATATATGTACCAATTTTGTAGTGTATATATAATATACACAACATATGTGTATATATATAAATTTGTAGTGTATATATGATATATCATATATACCAATTTTATAGTGTATATATAATACACTACATATAAAACATTATACATATACACTACAAAATTGGTGTATATATATTATATATATGAGAGACTGAGAGAGAAAATCTGGTATGTATTTACTACAAAATTGATAAGATAATATGACCTTAAAAGTACCTGTTGGCTATTTTGGATATTTCTTTCTTTTCTTTATTTATATCAGTTTATAAAGAGTGTAAGAAAACTTTTGAAAGCTATAATTGGAAATGTAATCAGATAAAATACATTGCCAATAAAATAGTTGAATACAAGAGATTAGATGGTCATTCTTTTTTTTTTTTTTCTTAAACCCAACCATTTGACCTAGCAGAAGGACTGTGGAAATTTGGAATGCAAAGACACTGAATTTTTTCTTTTTTGGTCTGTTTTAAGATAACAAACATCAAGGTGAACTGAGTGTAGAGATTCGTCAATTCAAAACAAAGGCTTAAAATACCATCAGAAAATATGAAATCTGCAATTTTTGAATGATAATAGAGGCTAATTTTGGGGAGTTGGTATGTTTTTCCATAAAAATACTTAGTTTTTAAATTTAAAACAGCTTTTATAATAATTGTTTTGCCACAGTGTTCTCTTTAGAGTAGGCTGATATTTTTCCCAGAAAATTTGCCATAGAGATGTTTAACAAAACAGCCGAAGCCCTGTGTTTAACTTCAAGATTTTTAAAATGTCTACCTCCATAACTCTTTCTTGGAATTCCTTTCATCAATTAAGGTTTTAATATAGGGCACCGCTTTCTGAAACAATCAGATCAGTGATAGGACTTTGGGAATACTACTCGATTAAAAAAATAAATAAAATATGCTCTCAGGTTTCAGAGAAGCCATGTTTCTTTGCCAGCCACTGAGCCATCTAGGTTTGACATTCTAGCCATGGTGTGGTCTCCCTTTGGATGTATGACCATGACTGTCAGCAGTTTTGCATCTTGCTTCCTAAGAAGGAAAGATTGCCTTGAGAAATATCATCTCCCTTAGGTAAGTGGGATTAAAAAAGGGGGAGTAAAAATGAGACGCAGACATGAGGTTCATTTATGTGACCCCAGGTGTGAAAAGAACTGGAAGCAAAATTGAATTCGATTGAGCAGAAGATAATAAAATCTGTGAGTTTCCAGATGAGAAGGGATTTGCTCCAGCCTTTCATTTATAACTGCAATTACGGAAGCATTATCGCAAACAAAAGAAAATGATTTTCAGTAATCAGATCTTCTGTAAAAAAGTATCAGAACTGTCTAGCCAGAGTTCAGGAAGTACAGAGACAGTTACAATAGGGTATTACCAACACAGGGGTAACAGACCCATGCACATTGCTGAAAAGAACGAAATTGAGGTAATTGTTTGGGTGATTTAAAACACAAACAAAGCAAAAGTGAAATTATTTCTGATAATAGGGAAAATTCAAGGTAAAATAAAGCAATTAGACACATATTACCATTTAAAAACCAATAAATTCTGAACAATATTCGGTGGCATATGTTGCAATTTCTGAAGTAAAGGTGGTAGAACAGCTCTTCAAATAACTAATGGGATGAGACATGACATCTGGTATAGTGACATAAACTGAGTCTCTGAGATTTTGTTATAGATAAGATACCAAATTCCTCCATTGGCTCAGCCTATGTGCTCTCTAAAAGAACACATTTTGAAGCTCTCTCCATGGTGATTATTAAATGCTTCTACATTTAAGACAAAGGCCATACCAGCCTTTCCTAAACTAAGTTTGGGTTTGCCCCCACTCTGTCCTCCTCTCACATTAGCACATTTGAAATAATCTAAAAGCAAACCTACCTAGAGAGACATTCTAGATCAAGGAAATAAGGAATCAACTCAGCTGTGACTGTGTTTTCTCTCTTCACCCCACCATGACATTCACATACACTCAGCATATGTGACTTGACTTGACTTTTTCCTCTATGAAAGATCTTAACTGTGAGAAGTACCTAGAAGAGTAATCTATTTTAAAGGGTGTGAACGATGTATATATTGCTGGTCCTAGTTCATGTTTACAGAGGGGCCAAAAGCCAATGTTACCGCAAAATGTTCTTTCTTGGAAAGAACTATCCTTCTTACTGTTTACCAAATTGCGGTCATATTTAATGCTAGTTTTATTATCCTTATTAATTAATAAACTAAAACTGTGACTACATCATTGGTCTTTCCCTATGTATATGTATGTGTGTGTATATATATATATATATATATATTTTTTTTTTTTTTTTTTTTTTTGAGACGGAGTCTCGCTCTGTCGCCCAGGCTGGAGTGCGGTGGCCGGATCTCGGCTCACTGCAAGCTCCGCCTCCCGGGTTTACGCCATTGTCCTGCCTCAGCCTCCCGAGTAGCTGTGACTACAGGCTCTGGCCACCTCACCCGGCTAGTTTTTTTTTTTTGTATTTTTTTTAGTAGAGATGGGGTTTCACCGTATTAGCCAGGATGGTCTCGATCTCCTGACCTCGTGATCCACCCATCTCGGCCTCCCAAAGTGCTAGGATTACAGGCTTGAGCCACCGCGCCCGGCCTGTATATTTTAATTTATGGTTAAACACCATTGAATCTTGAATGTATCCTAATTTATGTAACTCCTTAATGAAACTTATCAAGTAGCTGAAAGCTCTAATGCACAATGACCAGAGAAGCCCAAGAAGCCCAGCCAGTGCAAAAGAGAGAAAGCAGCAGAAGAAGATCTAAGAAAGAGTTTAAGATTAATATATTAAATTCAAGAGACACAAAATATAAATGATATCTACATTTAGTTAAGAGACCTTACATATCTGTTAGCTTCACCCTCTCTATTAGCAGAGGAGAGGTTCAGGCCAACGTGGTTATGGGACTTACCCAAGCAAGAAAGTCTGCTTTGGGCAAAGCCAGGCTAGGAATGTAATCTACCTCCTAAAATAATATTAATTATATTCCAGTATGTTGCTTCATTCAGAGATTATTTGGTTAAATTTTCTCATTTTGTAGTTAGAAAGCTAAAGGTACTGATTTGTGAAACTAAGCTCTAAGAAAAGGAAATTTGAATGCTGCCCTTTTGGAAAAGAAGATGGAAACTACGAGAAATAACAAAAATCCCTGCCTACAATAAAAAGAGGAAACCTGAGGCAATAGTGAAAGAGGAGGCACTATGAAGGAAAATCATCAGCAGTAAGGCCCAGTCTGGCATAATAGACTGTACTGAGAAGTAGAGTGGATTCTGGATAGAACTATTGGTACAGGATCCACTCCCCACTCTGCCTACCAATATCTGAACTCTCTTGAAAGAGGGTGGCTTAGGGACAAGGGAGAGAATTCTGTCAAAAAGGCTCCAAAAGATCTTGAACACCCTAGAAAAGAGATAGATATTCATGAGACTGAGATTTTTTCTTTAACCCTCTGAACAGGAAGAAAAGCAAAACTCTCAATGGATCAGAGGAAGCAGAAAGCAATACAAACAGAAGATAGAATGTGTGCAATAACATACGAAGAACAGATTGATAATAGCCAGTGGAGCAGGATTACAGAATGACAGATGGCATCTCTGATTACTAGCAAGGAAACCTGTCTCCCCTAGAAACTCATAAATAACTGAAAACTCACAAACTGCTTGGGGGAGAGGGGCTAGAAATAATCTGATAAGGTAGATAAGCAACCTAAGAGCTCATGGGACTATCGAAGAAAGGATTCTGGAAGAATATGGGCTTCCTCTACGCAGAGGGTAAGGATTCCAAACAAAACTACTTGTAGTGTTTATATAAGTGTGGTACTTTTATATTCCCAGACTGCAAAATTTTGTTCATTTGGTTATACATACACACGATGACTGACAAGGAAAGAAGACACAAGAAACAATAAGAATCAATAAAATAAGTACTAAAGGAAAGGGCAGTCTGATTCCATTTAGAAGAGGCAAGAAACTCCATATAATTGATTAACTTGCCCCACCACCTGACACAAGAAATAGATTCCCATTCCAGCAATTGTTCTTAATATAAAATGGTTTGAATGACTATTCATTCATCTACAGAGCTCTATATTTTAAAATTTTGTCATTTCTTTATTTTTGTGATTAATCAAGGAGAAAATTGTTGATGGATTTTAGCACTTCTTTATCTCCCTTTTTATAGGGAAAGTTAAAAAACTTGGAATGTGTTGTAGTAACTAGAGAAAAGTCATAAACAGGCAGAGAATGGAAGCAATACAAGTAAAAGAAGAAAAAACAAAAACTATGAGCCTCAATTATATTACACTGCTCTTATTAGAGTTGACAAGTAAGCCCTCTTCTCTCTTTCTTCAGTATTGTGTCACTAGTCAGGAATTAGTATGCGTATGAGATAGAAAATTGGGAAATGGGGGATGCAGAGGCCTTGCCTTAGACTCTGACAAAAATCACATACTCCAATGCATATTTCTGTAGATGAGTGCATGTGGACATGATGTGCCGGCCTGGTATAACTTAAAATAAAATGTTTCACATTTTCCCAGGAGCTAAATTTCCTTCTGTATATATCATTTAGACTTCATTGTAAGGAATAGCAATTGACAAGACAGGATTTGATTACTCCCTGGTTCCAAATGATACCACTTATTATAGATTGAATTGTGACCCCTCAAAAAAGATATGTGGAAGTCCCATCCCTCAATGACTCATAATGTGGGCTTATTTAAAAATAGGGTCATTGTGGATGTAATTTATTAATATAAGGTCATACCAGATTGCATGAGCCCTTAATCCAATGTGATTGATGTTTTTGTAAGATGAGGAAAACTTAGACACAGGGACACTGAGAAAATAGCCATGCCATTGTGATGGAGGCAAAGATTGAAGTGATATATCTGCAAACTAAAGAATTCTAAGGATTCCTAGAAAACACCAGAAGCTAGAAAGAGGCAAAGAAAGATTTTCCTCTAAAGCTGTCAGAAAAAGTACAGCCCTTTCAACCCCTTTCTTTTGGACTTAGAGCCACAAAACTCCAAGAGAATAAATTTCTGTTGTTTTAAGCCTGAGAATTTTTAGGATGTTTTTCCATATCCCTGAGAAACAAATACATCGTTGAATACCAAAAACAACTATTTTCCCTTCATTGCTAACATTTTAATTATGAAATATCAACTGAATTAGGAATAAACCAATTTTCTAAGCCAGTAGTCAGCAAAATACAGCCTGAAGGCCAAATATGGCCCACTGCCTGTTTTCATAAATAAAGTTTTATTGTAATAGAACTACACTCATTGTTTATGAATTGTCTATGACTGCTTTTGGAAAGTAACACAATAGCAGAGTTGAGTTGTTGCAACAGAATTGTACAGTCTGCAAAGCTGAAAATATTTACTATCTGACCTTTACAGAAAACCATTTGCCAATTTCTACTCCATGCCAAACTATATTTTGATTTTTTTCATCATTATATTAGATGGAAATATTAGGACACAAAAAGATAGAAACCACTAACAGGGTTTCATAAAATCTTTTTCTTATTGTCACAATGTCCCCCCAAAAACATAGGTATTACTGCTTCCTGAAGGTAGAAAAGAAAAGAAATCCGGGCAGTTGTGAGTCTCTTGAGTTTTCTTGCTCATGTTAAGAACAGACAGATAGGGTCAGTGCACAAAGTTTAAGGCTGAATTCTGCGGGGAAGTACCAGATCCTAAGAACCTGACAACTGGGCTAAGTGCCCTAATAGCCTATTTTTGAGACTGAGGGGATAAATGTTGTGGTTTAAGAACCAGATTTGTTCACAGTCTCCTGGGATTTAATCCCATTATTTCTTGCTGGGAAAAATACTTGCTCAGGCTATATTACAGCAACAGCGATGACAACAAAAGCATTTTCCTAAGGAGAGAAGAGCAAATAGATAAAGACAGGACTCCTGAACAAAGACATGGATTTTGCAAATGTGCTTGATACATCCTTAATACAGACCTGCAAACATCTTTTTCCTTTGTATGTTTTTTGGGGTATTTCATGTCATCTTTTTAGAATACCCAAAAGACAGACAGGACTAGCCAGCAAGTTTGCCTAAGCTGGAGAAAGTAAAACTCCTATAATGTTGCTCACATATATTCATTGTATTACTTTTCTTGGAAACAAAACTACAGTTTTATTCAAGATGGCAATATACATAGCTGAAACACAACTTTTCCCAGATACCTTTGCGTTCTGGGACAGGAGCTATAAGGAGAGATTAATAGATGGGACTCTGAGGAAAATTCATTAGTGGGAAGACAAGATACCTGATAAGCACTCTTTTTAGCCCTTCCTCCCTCACTGTAATTCTTACTTGAAATGTAAATGTAATAGCTGTATTTCCAGAAACCATCTTGAACCATGAGGTACCTTTTAGTAGGAGTAGGATAATAATATTTTAAGGTTGACAAACTGGACATATAGAAGAAACCTGACTTCCCAGGGGTGCCCTGATGGTGCCATACTTTATGCTGTTTGAGAGAACAGTAACACCTTAAACCTTATTTAGGCCATTGTTATTTGTGTTTTATCTTATGTGCAGCCCCCCAATCATATTCTGAATATTAGAAATAAAAAAGTCCTAGAGAATTGTCCACAATAATTCCTACCAATCCCTTTTAAAAGAGAATGACCAGTAAATGTATCTCAGCAAGAAATACACACACACACACACACACACACACACACACACACGTCTACCTAGGAATACAAAACACAATAAAAAATAAAAAACATTATTAAATACAAACAAATATTTATTGTAAAATAAATGTGGATGAAGAGAAGTAATGGATGACAATAGGAATAGATACTACTTTTAGTCTTTAATATTAAAAAAAGTAAGTTTAAGGGAACCACTAGAAAAATACAAATAAAATATGTGACTTTCAAACATTTTTAAACTTTTATTTTAAAAAACTACATAATGCTATTTTGAATGTATAAAAAACATTAATACTTGAATTAAAACATAAAACATGCCCCAAAATCTAAAATACATATTGATTTAACTTCACTTATCATTCATACATTTGGTTGATATACCACTACATTATAAGCACAGTCACATAGTAGAAAATAATAACATTTTCACATGTAATAAATATAAACATTTTTTCCCAAATGAGGGGTGTCAACCATATGAGAAAATGGAGTAGTGCCTTTTAAGCACTGTATCAAATTTAATGTTCTGGTTAGAGTGATCTTAAATTTGACATAAGGCAAAGTAAGACAGAACTGAGCATTTAGAATGCTACAGAAAAATCATAGGAAATAATTTATATTTAAGCTCATTGACTTTTTATTGATCAGTGATATTCTTATTTGAACACTGTGTTTTTAATATAGAAGAAATACTTTTGAAAGATTATGTTTATCCCCAATATTATTTGCTTACCATGTGGTACAGTTCATGTAGAAAATACAAGATAAATCTTGCTACTTTTCCTTTATTTACTGAATTTTCGAGAGAATGTATTGATTTATTATCTTCAAAAGATAAGAAGTGTGTATACATAGGTAAGTATACACACACATGCTACATATATATACACAATTATATATAGATATATAATTATATATGGATATACAGTTATATATGTACAATTATATAGATATACAATTATATATATAGAATTATATATATAGTCATTTGTTTAAACATATTTACTGAGTTCCAACCTATAACAATTTCGTATTCACGTGAAAAATTGGTCTATATGTGACCACTGGACCCTCTTCCAGTTGGCTAGACTTGGTAAACCTTTGCTATTTTGATATGGCTATAGTAGTTTTCAATAGGTTCCTTGTCATTTGGGATAGATCTTCCAGGTTCATCTTCTACATTTCCTGCCACAGACCAGGCTCAGACCATTCTCAAAAATGTCCTGACACTTCATGATATTTAATAGGAAACATTATTTTAGAAACTCAACCAGAGTGGTCACATTGATTTTCTTTTAAGTAACTGATTTACTATAGAGTTTCCACTTGGTTTAAATGAAATGGTGTTATTTTTCCTAATAATTGCCACTAATTGTGCTTTATTTTCCCAAAAAAACTATAAAATTTCTCAAGCATACAAAAAATGATAAAATATATAGTGACAATTCATAAACCCTTTATCTAGATTCTGCCATCAACATTTTATATGCTTATTTTACTGCATGTGTCATCATCTAACCATACCATTATCTATCCATCAACACTCCCCAAATATCTGTTCTTATAATTTTACTTACATATAAACATGCATAACATAAAATTCCTTCACTATAACTGTACAGTTTGCTGAAATTTAGCAAATTTATACAATTATGTAGCTATCACTACAATCTAGTTTAAATTTTTATTATTTTAAATTGACAAAAAATTGTACATATTATCATGTACAAAATACCTGAGATATGTATATATTGTGGAATGGCTAAATCGAGGTAAATAATATATTCATAACCTCACATACTTGTTTGTTTCTGGTAAGAACACTTAAATTCTACTGTGCTAATGATTTTTAAGAATACAATAAATTGTGTTAACTATTGTCACCATGTTATATAATAGATCTCTTGAACTTAGTCCTCTTATCTATCAAAAATTTTGTATCCTTTGACCAACACCTTATCCAGCCCCTGGTAACCACCGTTCTAATCTCTGTTTCTTGGAGTTCAATTTTTTTCAGATTTCTCATGCAAGTGAGATCATGAGGTATTTGTTTTTCTGTGTCTGGGTATTTTGCTTCACATAACATCTTCTAGGTTGTCACAATAAATTTAGCTCACTTTAAAGGCTGAATAACATTTCATCATGTATACAGTCGATCTTCTGTATCTTCAGACTCCATGTCCACAACTGAACCAACTCCAGATCAAAACTATTAGGAAAAGGCATTTAAAAATAACAACAAAACAATACAAAATACAAATTAAAACAAGTGTAAGAACTATTTACATAGTATTTATATTATGTTATGTATTATAAATAATATACACATAATTTAAAGGAGAATGTCCCTAGGTAATATGGAAAATTATACCATTTTTATGGATACATACTATTAATGGAGGTGATACAGGGTATATGTGATATTTTGTGACATGCAAAGACGGTGTAATGATGAAGTCAGGGCATTGGGATGTCCATCACCTCAAGTATCTGTCATTTCTGTGACTACACCCTTTTATATGAGAGACTTGAGCATCCACAGATTTTGATATTCAAGGGGTTCTGAAACCAATCTTTTTTATATGTCAATGATGACTGTATTTACCAAGTCTTCTTTATCCGTTCGTCTATCAATGGACACTTAGGTTGATTCCATATCTTAAATATTGTGAATGTTGAAATAAACATGGAAGTCAAGATATATCTTTGACGTACTGATATTATTTTCTTTGAATATGTGGTCAGTAGTGACACTGCTGGATCATATGTAGTTCTATTTTTAATTATTTGAGGAACCTTTATACTTTTTTTCATGATGGCTGTACCAATTTTTATTCCCATCAACAGTGTAGAAGGGTTGACTTTTCTTTCTTTTTTTTTTTTTGTGTGTGTGTGTGTGTGTGTGTGTTAAGCAGCTTTATTGAGGTGTAATTGACATACAGTAAACTACACATATTTAATGTGTGGTTTTAAAAAGTTTTGACATATGTATAATTGGGAAACCATCATCACAATTAAGATAATGGACATGCCTAGCATCCCCCAAAGTTTCCTCCTACCCCTCGGTAATCCGTTCCTCCTGGGGTTCCCCCAACCCACCATATTCTGGTTTGCAAGTGCGCACGGATCTGCTATCACTACATATTAGTTCTTTTTTTTTTTCTTTTTCTGAGACAGGCTCTTACTCTGTCACCTAGGCTGGAGTGCAGTGGCATGATTACGGCTCACTGCAGCCTCGACCTCCCCGGGATCAAGTGATCCTCCCATCTCAGCCTCCCAGTAGCTGGGCCACAGGCACACAGCACTAACCCGGCTAATTTTTTGTATTTTGGAGAGACAGGGTTTCACCATGTTGCCTAGACTGGTCTTGATCTCCTGGGTTCAAGCGATCTGCCCACCTTGACCTCCCGAAGTGCTGGGATTACAGGTGTGAACCACTGCGCCTGGCCGTAGTTTGCATTTTCTAGGAATTCATATAAATGGAATTGTACAGTGTGTACTCTTTTGTTCTGGCTTTTCCACTCAGCGTAATTACTTTGAAATTTAGCCATGTAGTTGTATATACCAGCGGTTCATTCCTTTTTATTGCTGAATAGTATTCCATTATATGGCTATACTACCTGTTGAACCTGTTGATGGACATTTGGGTTGTTTTCAGGCTTTGTTTATTTATTTATTTATTATACTTTAAGTTCTAGGGTACATGTGCATGACGTTTATATCATGTATAACTCCCCAATGCAATCCCTCCCTCCTCTCCCCTCCCCCTGATAGGCCCCAGTGTGTGATGTTCCCCTTCCCGAGTCCAAGTGATCTCATTGTTCAGTTCCCACCTATGAGTGAGAACATGCGGTGTTTGGTTTTCTGTTCTTGTGATAGTTTGCTAAGAATGATGGTTTCCAGCTGCATCCATGTCCCTACAAAGGACGCAAATTCATCCTTTTTGATGGCTGCATAGTATTCCATGGTGTATATGTGCCACATTTTCTTAATCCAGTCTGTCACAGATGGACATTTGGGTTGATTCCAAGTCTTTGCTATTGTGAATAGTGCCGCAATAAACATACGTGTGCATGTGTCTTTGTAGTAGAGTAATTTATAATCCTTTGGGTATATACCCAGTAATGGGATGGCTGGGTCATATGGTACATCTAGTTCTAGATCCTTGAGGAATTGCCATACTGTTTTCCATAATGGTTGAACTAGTTTACAATCCCACCAACAGTGTAAAAGTGTTCCTATTTCTCCACATCCTCTCCAACATCTGTTGTTTCCTGACTTCTTAATGATTGCCATTCTAACTGGTGTGAGATGGTATCTCATTGTGGTTTTGATTTGCATTTCTCTGATGGCGAGTGATGATGAGCATTTTTTCATGTGTCTGTTGGCTGTATGGATGTCTTCTTTTGAGAATGTCTGTTCATATCCTTTCCCCACTTTTTGATGGTGTTGTTTGTTTTTTTCTTGTATATTTGTTTGAGTTCTTTGTAGATTCTGGATATTAGCCCTTTGTCAGATGAGTAGGTTGCAAAAATTTTTTCCCATTCTGTAGGTTGCCTGTTCACTCTGATGGTAGTTTCTTTAGCTGTGCAAAAGCTCTTTAGTTTAATTAGATCCCATGTGTCAATTTTTGCTTTTGCTGCCGTTGCTTTTGGTGTTTTAGACATGAAGTCCTTGCCCATGCCTATGTCCTGAATGGTACTACCTAGATTTTCTTCTAGGGTTTTTATGGTATTAGGTCTAACATTTAAGTCTCTAATCCATCTTGAATTAATTTTCGTATAAGGGGTAAGGAAAGGATCCAGTTTCAGCTTTCTACTTATGGCTAGCCAATTTTCCCAGCACCATTTATTAAATAGGGAATCCTTTCCCCATTCTTGTTTCTCTCAGGTTTGTCAAAGATCAGATGGCTGTAGATGTGTGGTATTATTTCTGAGGACTCTGTTCTGTTCCATTGGTCTATATCTCTGTTGTGGTACCAGTACCATGCTGTTTTGGTTACTGTAGCCTTGTAGTATAGTTTGAAGTCAGGTAGCGTGACGCCTCCAGCTTTGTCCTTTTGACTTAGGATTGTCTTGGCAATGCGGGCTCTTTTTTGGTTCCATATGAACTTTAAAGCCGTTTTTTCCAATTCTGTGAAGAAAGTCATTGGTAGCTTGATGGGGATGGCATTGAATCTATAAATCACCTTGGGCAGTATGGCCATTTTCACGATATTGATTCTTCCTATCCATGAGCATGGTATGTTCTTCCATTTGTTTGTGTCCTCTTTGATTTCACTGAGCAGTGGTTTGTAGTTCTCCTTGAAGAGGTCCTTTACATCCCTTGTAAGCTGGATTCCTAGGTATTTTATTCTCTTTGAAGCAATTGTGAATGGAAGTTCATTCCTGATTTGGCTCTCTGCTTGTCTGTTACTGGTGTATAAGAATGCTTGTGATTTTTGCACATTAATTTTGTATCCTGAGACTTTGCTGAAGTTGCTTATCAGCTTAAGGAGATTTGGGGCTGAGACAATGGGGTTTTCTAAATATACAATCATGTCATCTGCAAACAGGGACAATTTGACTTCTTCTTTTCCTAACTGGATACCCTTGATTTCTTTCTCTTGCCTGATTGCCCTAGCCAGAACTTCCACACTATGTTGAATAGGAGTGGTGAGAGAGGGCATCCCTGTCTTGTGCCAGTTTTCAAAGGGAATTTTTCCAGTTTTTGCCCATTCAGTATGATATTAGCTGTGGGTTTGTCATAAATAGCTCTTATTATTTTGAGGTACGTTCCATCAATACCAATTTATTGAGCGTTTTTAGCATGAAGGGCTGTTGAATTTTGTCAAAAGCCTTTTCTGCATCTATTGAGATAATCATGTGGTTCTTGTCTTTGGTTCTGTTTATATGCTGGATTACGTTTATTGATTTGCGAATGTTGAACCAGCCTTGCATCCCAGGGATGAAGCCCACTTGATCATGGTAGATAAGCTTTTTGATGTGCTGCTGAATCCGGTTTGCCAGTATTTTATTGAGGATTTTTGCATCGATGTTCATCAGGGATATTGGTCTAAAATTCTCTTTTTTTGTTGTGTCTCTGCCAGGCTTTGGTATCAGGATGATGTTGGCCTCATAAAAAGAGTTAGGGAGGATTCCCTCTTTTTCTGTTGAGAGAGTTTCAGAAGGAATGGTACCAGCTCCTCCTTGTACCTCTGGTAGAATTCAGCTGTGAATCCATCTGGTCCTGGACTTTTTTTGGTGGGTAGGCTATTAATTGTTGCCTCAATTTCAGAGCCTGCTATTGGTCTATTCAGGGATTCAACTTCTTCCTGGTTTAGTCTTGGGAGAGTGTAAGTGTCCAGGAAATTATCCATTTCTTCTAGATTTTCTAGTTGATTTGCGTAGAGGCATTTATAGTATTCTCTGATGGTTGTTTGTATTTCTGTGGGGTCGGTGGTGATATCCCCTTTATCATTTTTTATTGCGTCTATTTGATTCCTCTCTCTTTTCTTCTTTATTAGTCTAGCTAGCGGTCTGTCAATTTTGTTGATCTTTTCAAAAAACCAACTCCTGGATTCATTGATTTTTTGGAGGGTTTTTTGTGTCTCTATCTCCTTCAGTTCTGCTCTGATCTTAGTTATTTCTTGCCTTCTGTAGCTTTTGAATGTGTTTGCTCTTGCCTCTCTAGTTCTTTTAATTGTGATGTTAGAGTGTCAATTTTAGATCTCTCCTGCTTTCTCTTGTGGGCATTTAGTGCTATAAATTTCCCTCTACACACTGCTTTAAATGTGTCCCAGAGATTCTGGTATGTTGTATCTTTGTTCTCATTGGTTTCAAAGAACATCTTTATTTCTGCTTTCATTTCGTTATGTACCCAGTAGTCATTCAGGAGCAGGTTGTTCAGTTTCCATGTAGTTGAGCGGTTTTGATTGAGTTTCTTAGTCCTGAGTTCTAGTTTGATTGCACTGTGGTCTGAGAGACAGTTTGTTATAATTTCTGTTCTTGTACATTTGCTGAGGAGTGCTTGACTTCCAATTATGTGGTCAATTTTGGAATAAGTGCGATGTGGTGCTGAGAAGAATGTATATTCTGTTGATTTGGGGTGGAGAGTTCTATAGATGTCTATTAGGTCCGCTTGGTGCAGAGATGAGTTCAATTCCTGGATATCCTTGTTAACTTTCTGTCTCGTTGATCTGTCTAATGTTGACAGTGGAGTGTTGAAGTCTCCCATTATTATTGTATGGGAGTCTAAGTCTCTTTGTAGGTCTCAAGGACTTGCTTTATGAATCTGGGTGCTCCTGTATTGGGTGCATAGATATTTAGGAGAGTTAGCTCTTCCTGTTGAATTGATCCCTTTACCATTATGTAATGGCCTTCTTTGTCTCTTTTGATCTTTGATGGTTTAAAGTCTGTTTTATCAGAGACTAGGATTGCAACCCCTGCTTTTTTTTGTTCTCCATTTGCTTGGTAGATCTTCCTCCATCCCTTTATTTTGAGCCTATGTATGTCTCTGCATGTGAGATGGGTCTCCTGAATACAGCAGACTGATGGGTCTTGACTCTTGATCCAGTTTGCCAGTCTGTGTCTTTTAATTGGAGCATTTAGTCCATTGACATTTAAGGTTAATATTGTTATGTGTGAACTTGATCCTGTCATTATGATATTAACTGGTTATTTTGCTCATTAGTTGATGCAGTTTCTTCCTAGCCTCGATGGTCTTTACATTTTGGCATGTTTTTGCAATGGCTGGTACCGGTTGTCCCTTTCCATGTTTAGGGCTTCCTTCAGGGTCTCTTGTAAGGCAGGCCTGCTGGTGACAAAATCTCTAAGCATTTGCTTATCTGTAAAGGATTTTATTTCTCCTTCACTGATGAAACTTAGTTTGGCTGGATATGAAATTCTGCGTTGAAAATTCTTTTCTTTAAGAACGTTGAATATTGGCCCCCACTCTCTTCTGGCTTGTAGAGTTTCTGCCGAGAGGTCTGCTGTTAGTCTGATGGGCTTCCCTTTGTGGGTAACCCGACCTTTCTCTCTGGCTGCCCTTAAGATTTTTTCCTTCATTTCAACTTTGGTGAATCTGGCAATTATGTGTCTTGGAGTTGCTCTTCTGGAGGAGTATCTTTGTGGCGTTCTCTGTATTTCCTGAATTTGAATGTTGGCCTGCCCTACTAGGTTGGGGAAGTTCTCCTGGATGATATCCTGAAGAGTGTTTTCCAACTGGGTTCCATTTTCCCCCTCACTTTCAGGCACCCCAATCAGACGTAGATTTGGTCTTTTTACATAATCCCATACTTCTTGCAGGCTTTGTTCATTTCTTTTTCTTCTTTTTTCTTTTGGTTTCTCTTCTCGCTTCATTTCATTCATTTGATCCTCAATCGCTGATACTCTTTCTTCCAGTTGATCGAGTCGGTTACTGAAGCTTGTGCATTTGTCACGTATTTCTCGTGTCATGGTTTTCATCTCTGTCATTTCGTTTATGATCTTCTCTGCATTAATTAGTCTAGCTGTCAATTCTTCCACTTTTTTTTCAAGATTTTTAGTTTCTTTGCGCTGGGTATGTAATTCCTCCTTTAGCTCTGAGAAGTTTGAGGGACTGAAGCCTTCTTCTCTCATCTCGTCAAAGTCATTCTCTGACCAGCTTTGATCCGTTGCTGGCGATGGGCTGCGCTCCTTTGCAGGGGGAGATGCGCTCTTATTTTTGAATTTCCAGCTTTTCTGCCCTGCTTCTTCCCCATCTTTGTGGTTTTATCTGTCTCTGGTCTTTGATGACGGTGACGTACTGATGGGGTTTTGGTATAGGTGTCCTTCCTGTTTGATAGTTTTCCGTCTGACAGTCAGAAGGACTGTCTGTTGGTCTGTTGGAGATTGCTTGAGGTCCACTCCAGACCCTGTTTGCCTGGGTATCAGCAGCAGAGGTTGCTGAAGATAGAATATTGCTGAACAGCGAGTGTACCTGTCTGATTCTTCCTTTGGAAGTTTCCTCTCAGGGATGACTCCACCCTGTGAGGTGTGGGGTGTCAGACTGCCCCTAATGGGGGATGTCTCCCATCTAGGCTACTCAGGGGTCAGGGACCCACCTGAGCAGGCAGTCTGTCCGTTCTCGGATCTCAACCTCCGCGTTGGGAGATCCACGGCTCTCCCCAAAGCTGTCAGACAGAGTCGTTCGCGTCTGCACCGCCCCCGCTGCTTCCCCTATTGGACCTCAGCTGTGGGCTGTCCCCAGAGGTGGAGTCTACAGAGACAGGCAGGCTTCCTTGAGCTGCTGTGAGCTCCACCCAGTTCGAGCTTCCCAGAGGCTTTGTTTACCTACTTAAGCCTCAGCAATGGCGGGCGCCCCTCCCCCAGCCTCGCTGCTGCCTTGCAGATAGATCCCCGCAGACTGCTGTGTTAGCAGTGAGGGAGGCTCCGTGGGCGTGAGACCCTCCCGGCCAGGTGTGGGATATATTCTCCTGGTGTGCCTGTTTCCTTCAAGCGCAGTATTGGGGTGGGAGTTACCCGATTTTCCAGGTGTTGTGTGTCTCAGTTCCCCTGGCTAGGAAAACGGATTTCCTTCCCCCTTGCGCTTCCAGGTGAGGCGATGCCTCGCCCTGCTTCAGCTCACGCTGGTCAGGCTGCAGCAGCTGACCAGCACCGATTGTCTGGCACTCCCTAGAGAGATGACCCCAGTACCTCAGTTGAAAATGCAGAAATCACCGGTCTTCTGTGTCACTCGTGCTGGGAGTTGGAGACTGGAGCTGTTCCTATTCGGCCATCTTGCTCCGCTCCCCCCTCGGAGCCATAAGCTTTTAAAGGGAGCCACACCATAGGCTTTGATTTCCATTGTTTGTCCATCACCTGTAGTTTCAAATAATAGTGTTACTATTATTAAAAATAGACAATATTTAGTAAGTTCTTGCCATGAGCCATATAGGAACACTATATAAACCGTAGAGGTAGTAAAATAAAAAATGAAAAGTTTGGGTAACATAAGTAGAAAGCCTACTTTTTAAAATAAGATTTTTCCTAAGTCTAGGTAAGAAGACATTTTGTACTTCACAAAAGGTATCCAAGAGAGGACAGTTCAAGTGGAATACAAAGGGAAGCAGGCTTTAAAAAGTTTTTTGGTAGACAGTGAAACATGGTACAAGTGGTATCCAGACTACCAGTACTAGCACATGATCAGGGATCAGAAGTTAAGAGAAAGATGAGGAAAGAATGAGAACCAGCAGTTACTAGAGTATATATGTATTTCATTCAATGATAATTAAAAAACACAGGAAATAATATTATATTCCTCATCTTATAGATGAAATCCTCAAGATAAGTTTAAAAGGGCCAGAACTAAAATTAAAACTTAGCTGAGTTTTATTCCAAAGCCTGTGTTTGGCTCTTAGAATTATCTGCCTCTGCACACCAGTCAGAGCAAGACGCTGCTCTAGCCATTCCTGGATGGTGTCCTCAGCCCAGTGTTAGTGTAGATGGATTCTGGCAAATATGCAAACCTATATTATAGTTACAGGTGTAACATTAGGATGTTAGTGGGTCATTTTTTAGGTGCTCTAGACTGGCTTTGGGTCTTTGGGTGATATTTAACCAAAAGATTATTCAACTGGAATCAGGTTTTCTAAACTGTTACAAAATTAGATTAAAGCAGTTCATGCTAGTTGTCACCAAAGTACAACCTCCTTAATTGGATATCACATTAATTGGGAATCCAGCAATATGAAAGTCCACCATACAAATAGTATTTCAGTTTATCAGGCCACAGACCTTGGAACTATCATTGACAATTCTCTTTCTCTCACACCCATTGTTCAATCTCTGAGAAAACCCTTTTGTCTCTACTTTTGAAATATATCCAGAATCTGACCTTTCACACCATCTTCACAGTTACCACTCTGTTTTAAGCCACCATTATTTCTCATTTGAATGTTTCAATAGCCCCCTAACTGGTCTTTTGCTTCCATTCTTGCCCTTACCTACTGTTCTTCACAGAGAGTCCAACTGATCCTTTTAAAACTCATTTGCTCCTCAGTTCAAAATCCTCCATTGGCATTCTGTTTCACTCAGGATAAAAGTCAAAGTTCTTATAAAGATTTATAAAGCCTGACTTGATCTCCACCTCCACTCTCTTTGGTCTCCAGCCCCCTCTCCAATTACTCTCATCGTTGCTCATTCTGTTTCAGTCATGCTTGCTATTTCTTAATACCTGAGCCATGCTCCTTCCTTGGGGACTTTGTAAGAGCTGTTTCCTCTGCCTGAAATTTTCTACCCCCAGAGTCAATGTGGTTGCCTCCTGTATCTTCTTCCCACTTTTGTTCAAATGTCACCTTTTTAATATGTTTTACCCTCACCACCCTATTTAAAATGACAACATCCCTTAGTTAACATCCTCCTTATTATGCTGTAGTTACTTTTTCTTTTTCAATCTCGGATCGCTAAAGGAATTTTTTTAGAGATCCAAGAGCATACTTCAAGCATTTTTAGAGAGATGTAAACCAGATCAACCTAGCCGTACCCCCTGTTCTGCTACACTTTTTGGCTATAGCAGGGAAGCATTCCCTTTGAAAAACAGCACCCCAAGTGAAATTATTCCTTATACTAAGATTGGGAAGCCACTGATCTCATTCTTCATTAAAAAACACCAATTTTCCATCTATCAAATTCATTTTTATTTCAGAGCATTCTTGTGAGGAAATGTGCAATGAGATTCTCATAACTGAGTATATTGATTCACCGCTATGATAACAGCACTTTCAAAATAGTCTCTGAGAATCAGAAAAAGAAAATATTTTAAGACTTAGGAATTCTGTAGGTGCTGAAAATATATCATTGCTTTGTGGATTTGTTCAAAATCTTCTTGACTGAGAGGGGAAATTTTTTAAACAGGCCAAAATAATTTGTCTGAGAATGTAAGTGAAACAAACTTGTTCTGGTTTTCTAGAAGTTTTCAGGAGTTCTAGAAGCTTTAAAAAGTTTAGTGAAAAAATTAAGTATTAACAAAAATGAAGAGGATCAGGTAGCTTTTATTCTATGAAACTACATTTTCATTCTGTATAGCAATAGATGAGCTCTTATCAGTGGGTGCTTTCTAAACAGACGTCAACATTGTAAAATAGTGTCTCTGATAACAGGTTTGTAATTAAATGAGAAATACTTCAAGTGTATGGTTACTTCTCTCACAGACTTAAATTTAGGTTCCCTTAGATTCGAAGTGAATCCGAGAAAACTTCTACATTAAATGTGTTTATCCAGTCGCTGCAGCCCAACTAGGCTTTTACAGTATAGTATAGCAAATTCCACAAAATTGCTCAAACTCTTTGTCACAGCCGTAAAATGGGTCCTAAGTAGTTACTTCCATAATGGGAAAATTAGAGTGACCAACTGAACAATCATCAGTGCAGTTAATAGATTTCAGTCAAGTCAATACAGATTGATATTGATCGTTCTCTTCCCATCCCTCATCACCGTCTTCTTCATCCCCACTCTGATTTCAACCCTTAGGGGGCTAGGCTTGGGGTTTCAGGGGTAGGCCCCCTCCCCATGCATTCCACTCCTCTCCCCACTTTACTCCACTCCTCCAGACTTTACTCCATCAGGATTTTTCCCTGGGATACAATTTCTTTCAATTTAGCTCAATTTAATTTTAGGTTTCTTCTTTTAGGATTTATTGACAGGAATGTTTCACCTAATTTGTGACATAGACTGATTCTATTTCACATTCGAATTTTAGAATCAGCCTCTTGAGTAGCAATTTGGCAGAAATATTCTATTTGGATTAATCAACAATCCACAATTTGCTCTTGCTATTATTTTTAAGTCACAAACTCCCTGATCAGTGTTAAATAAATTGTTTTTCAAAAATACAAATAGGATTTTAATAGATGTAATGCCATAGTAGGTTCTGTGGACAAATATGTTTGGGAAATATTGGCTTAAGTCAAATTAATGAGTTTATTTCAGTTTTCCATTTTGTTTTGTTTTATTCATATGCTTGATGAATCTATTAAAGGTGATATAGTATAATTTCCAGAATTATTTAAACTAGAGCATATTTTAGACTAATATGAAAGAATAATTTTTAAAATTCTATCTTAAAGGACCACTAATATAAATATTCCTTTTAAAATATACATTTTGTTTTTTAAATTTCCTCATTAAGTGGTTAAAATGTCAGAGTTCTAAGAAAAATTTGTTTACAACATTAGGAAGGGTATGTAAGTACATTCAGATGTCAGTAATACTACCCTCTGTCATTTAAAAAAATGGAAGTTTAAAATACCCACCGGATACAAATTGAATTTTGATAGGATTTTCAATGTTAGCTCTGTTAAATTGACTGACTCAAGTAAAAAAAGAAACCCTTTCATAATTATTTTTTGTTTTAATTCCATCTTTTAAAAGTAAAATTTTAAAGAATAACTTTTTTATTACTATTCATATCATCATTATGGTAGACAGAACTTTGAGCTAAGGTAAAAAGGCAAATTCAAGTATCAACTGACTTTTATCAGCTAGGATATTGGTCCAGCAGAGTTTCTATGTCATCCTTCGAAGGAAAAATAATAGTAATACAATTTAATGACGCTCAATATTCATTCTGAGAATTTACAATGGTCCAGGCCTTATGCTACATGGCAGGTACATAAAACGATGAACTCCAAAGTTTGCAGCAATCTAGTAGGGTGAAATAAACATAATTTTTAAAAAGACAACATAAAATAGTGAGAAAAAATATGGACCAAAATACAAACAAATGTAACAGAGTTATTACTAAGAAATTTGCATTATTTAATTAGTGTCAGGGCATTGAAAAGGAATTTAGCTAAGGCAGGAGAATCAGCCTCTGCAAAGGTGTGGTAATGTGGACGAGTATGGCAAGATTTGGAAACCATGGGTGTCATGGATCTTTTCCATGATAGACAAAGACCACATCATGGGGACTCTCATTTATAAGCTAAGAAACTCAAACTATTTTGCTCAGGCAGGAGGGAAGTTTACAGGGTTTCAGCAGTGTGGTGACCTGAGCATGCATACACTTTTGTTAGAGAAACAGGACCATAGGAGAGCTAGGGCAACATCATTTTAAAATCAGTATCATCTTAAAACTAGCAAAGCATATTCCTTGTTAGTCATGAGCAACAGTCACTAGATGTTTACAACTACTGAAGCAGTTTAGTAATGCTTTCCCACAAGGACAAATTCTTATGACAGTGGAACGTTCAGATGTCCCAATATCACATAACAACATATGCTTTTAAGATAGTTATAGTCATGTTTGATGTACTTAGGCACTATAATACCAAATATAACTTTCTTTAAATCAACAAAGTACTAAATTTTGTCATGTTGTCAGCTCATCTACAAGTAGAGCTAATTTAGCTTAGCCTTTACATAGATGAGACCCCTATAAGAAGAGTTTTAAACAAAGATAACGTGTTCCTCCTCTTGCTTTCTGAGAACACCCTACTCTGTAGCTGAGTAGATGAGTAGCTTTCAATAAACTATCTTTTCTCACTGAACTCTGTAACTTGCCTTGAATTCCTTCCTGTGCAGCGTCAAAGAACCCTATCTTGGGGTCTGAATCAAGACCCCTTTGTCCAGCAACACTGAACAGGTTATACTGCCCAGGACAGGAAAAAGGTGATCATCTACTCTACTTCCCCATAGATTTGTTTGGAGGATCAGTTTCTTTTTAGAACATTCTGTGATACAAACACAAGATATTTGTAGGATGCTCCTCTCAGAGTGCTTTTACCAGGTTTTACAACATAAACTCTACATTTAACATTTAAAAAAAAAATTTCTGTCCTGAATGGTGGATTCCCCCTAGATTTCCTGTCATGAAAAGGAATTCTAGACAAATGCCACAAAGTCATATAGCAAGATTTAGGGGTAGACCTCATTTGGAAATTTTACAAAATCCAAGGATAAGCAAGTGTAGGGATGATACAGTTACACAATCTTTAATTCCCTCATTGTCCCCCAGAGGTGTGTGCTGCGACCAGGATGCTACAGGGCCTACAGTGTGGACACCTATTTCCTCCTCCCAGCTTTTCCCCCTTTTTAAAGGTCAGCTGGGGGAAAGTAGCCTTGCCAATGAGGAGATTAGAGGCTGTCAAAGCAAAAGAGCCTGGGTCACTGTGCCAGCTCTTTGTAAGCATTATCTGCAATGTAGGCTGCCCAGCATCCAGAGACCTGAAGGTCTATGGAATATTGCATCAGTCATTAGTCTGATGATAGCCTACGCCTGGGGGCAGATCCCGCCTCTGAGGAAAATTGGACCTTACTGTCCAAGCTATCTTGCCCACAAAACCCTAGTAAGTTCCCAGGGTCATTTTTAGGTTATCCTGCTTATTTCTCTGTAGCTCTATATTGATGATTTAGATGCTTAAGAAAATTTGTACATTTCAGAGATGCTCGTTGTAATGTGACGTAGTCCATGTAGTCCCAATCACATGCGATGATATCTCCAACTTTATTTATTTATTTTTTCCTTTTCAAGGCTTCCCAGGCTGGGAAACACTAAATTAAGCATTAAATTGTAGTCTGATTTTTAAAACTGCTAGATTTTATTAAACTACTTTGCATCATTATTTAATAAAATACTACATTGTGTGGCTCAGATAATTAAATCACAGAAAAATGTCCAATGTACAATAAAATACTACTAATGATGATAAACAGCAGACAGCCAAGGGTCCCTGGTGAAACCCTGCCTTCAAGCCTAAAACAGCCTGAAAGCTGAAAAACCGGACTGCTGGTCGCAAATGAAGCCTGCCCTTTCCCGACTGATTCTTTCTGAATAACGCCTAGCGGCACACTAGGAGGATGGGGTGAGGCCTAGCAGCACACTAGGAGGATGGGGTGGAGCTCAGGAAGTTTGCACAGTTTTTGGGAGGAGGGGTGTGGGGAGAAGCCTGGACCCACCACACCCTTGTGTGGTGACCTGGGATTCAATCTGTGAGGCAGGAAACCTTCTAACGACTCTCTTGCTTTGCTGAGAGTTATTTTTTATTTTCCCTTTTCACATAGTAAGTTCCATTTTCCTCGCCTTTCTATGTGTCTGTGAGCCCAACCTTTCCTGGTCATGTGACAAGAACCCTGTTTTAGCTGAACTAAGGAGAAAGTTCTGCGATACTTTCAACATCCAGACATGGAGCTTGAGGAAGGAGGGTAACATACAAACCAAAATATCTTTTTTTCTTTCACTTCTAAGCTTTTTTTGTCCTCAGCTGCCTTCTGAGGGTAGAGGAAATTATGCCTCAGCAGACCACGTCACTCCTGGTGGTCAGAAATGTTGGCCATTTCTTTCTCTTTTCAGGATGGACTGGTGAACTGGTAGTTCTTCAGCAACCCATCTTAAGTTTAGGAACCCATCGGCATAAGAATTAAAAGTTCTTCCTCCAGGCATCTTTCCAACCCTGCACTTTAACTATTTTTTCCTTTTCTCTACTTGTCAGAAGATAGCTTTTATGTGAGAGGCTTTTTTTTTTTCTTTTTTTTGAAAACATTTTACTAGGGCAGGACCCCAACTATCACTGTTTATATTCTCTGTAAAATTTTAATGATGAAAAAGGATTTGTGGAGTCGGTCTTAAGCTGTAGCGAATCCGGTGTCCTTCGCCTAACTTTCTTTATGTTCAGTAGCAAACTTTGCTGCAGGCCTCCGTCTTGTTTTACCATGATCTGTAACCACATGGCAGCAATGTTTTGTTCTAGTCTCCACCATTTTACAATGGCATCTAGGTTCAATTCTGGCTTAGAGAATGAGTACTTTGGGTTGATATCAGTATAATTTTTGCCATTTGCTGATTCTCTTCACCTCTATGAACAACTTCTAGTCTTTTTCTTAAATCTTCTTTTCTCTGGGTTATCTTGAAAGTTTCTAAATTTTCTAAGAACTGCTTACGCCCATTGGAAATACCTCATATATTCACAGTTAAATCATAAACTTAATTGAGGCTTGTTGGTTTTACCCGTGAGGTTACCTTTAGTAAAGTTTAAAAGACAAAAATATTGGCTTCCTGGTGCAGTTAAAGTCAGGTGGTAAGGGAGTTAAAAGGATTTTCTTAGAGAGTGATCAGCTTAATTACAAGTAAATATTCAAGTTATATGTATATTTAAAAGGCCTTTATGTTTTTCTCTTCTGGGATCTTGTTTGTTGGAACAAGTTTTTTCCAGTTGACTGATTCTTTTCAGTTGACTGAATTCTTTTTCTCCACCTTGTCTTGCCACTATTAAAGTATGTATGAGAGGATAATAATCCAATTAGGAGATTAGCAAATGAAAAATCTCATAGCCACCGGATTTTCTTCTGCCAGTCTATGTAGTTTTATATGGGTTGTGTGTGATGTCTATAAAAGAGAGCTCTAATTAATTGACCTAAAGAAAAATAAGTACTTGGATCAAATATATTTGAAAGGAAGATAAAGCTGTGGTGCCTTATAGTTCATGTGACTTTAATCTTTGAAAAATAAAAACAGACTTAAAAATTATTAGTAAAATGGAGAGGTCATCAAAATATAAATAGGTGAACTAAATTATGCAGGTCAGGTACTAGGTTTGCTAAATGTTTTGGGATTATAAACTGCTTTTTTGGTTTTTGAGAACTGTTTGACTTCCTGCCTAACAATTGGTAAGGCCTGGGAACATATGGAACTAATTACACAGTTATGCTGAAAGGAGTCAAACCTTCAAAACGTGGCTGCACCTAGCACACAATTAAAACAATTTACCAGGTTTTATATTAAAGTTAAAAATTGCTAAGTGTTACCATTATAACATGTAATTGAAACTACTGGAAATATATTTACATGCAAGGTGTGTAAAACAGTAAAATTTGTTTTTAATAAAAGATTTTAAAAAGGCAAAAAAGAAATAAATTCTTGCCTAGAGTTAAATAATTGTTTTAAATTAGGTAACATAAAGCTATAAGTTCAAACAACTGGTGGAAGGATTGTAAAAATTAATATTGCAAAATAAATTCCATGTATGAGCATATTTACTAAATTCGATAGGACTTTTCTGTACATTGAGCATTGAAATAAAAGCACAACCAGGTATTCTTAAGGCACTAATCTGCTTTTAAGCAAAATTTGAAAGGGGTTATGAAAGGTTTTTGCTTTTTAATATTTCTGAGTCATCACTTTAGCAAAATAACTTATGGTAATCTGAAATTCTATTTAATAACATCAACTATTTTAAACTTCTAGCACCTTTATCAGGCTTCCCAAAATCAAACTTCAGTTTCAAAATTGTCTTTCCTGATGCCTAGCTTTTGGATGCTACAGAGGAGCCCTGTAGTATTCACAAGAGAGGTAAACAGGATTATTTGACATGTTTAGTTACATGGACTTGCCAAAGTGGTGTTCAATATTCTTTAGGTTATGTTTTGGTGAATAATATTAATATATGTTTTGAAATTGTAGGAGATTTCTAAAATTTTAATGTCTAAAGTATATGGTATCAATCATAATTAAGGTTGTTATGCTAAGTTATTGTAAACCACAGAGATAACCAAACTTCTTTGTCAATTGTGTTTCTAACTGTAACTACCTTGGACATTTTGTCATTCACAGACAATTGTTGCCTTGTTTTGATCCTTTTCAAAAGATGGTTTACAGCCATAGAACTCTGACAGGTGTTCTCAAATACAGGTTTCTGATAACTTTGGAGACTGGGACATTGGAATAAAGGAAAAATGTACAGGACTCATGAAGACCTTAAATGTTCATGAATATCAAACTAAACAAGAGTTAACTAAACAGACTAAACTCACAGAAAAATGAAGCCATCTTTTCACTTTTGTTTGGAATATTGCTGGTTCTTATTTTGTTTTTTAGAGTCAAGAAAATTTATTTTGAACTATTTATGACCTTTAATTATAGAGTAACATATACTCCTGTGAACAAAATTTGGAGCATATTTGTCTCTCTCTGCCTGGCTTTTCCAGAATTTGGAAACTAGTTGTGAGTATCCTTAACTTATAGCAATATAGTTGTTTGCATCAGTGAAATAAAAATCAATTTTTTTTTTTGCAACAGGACACAATTGGAGAAACTGGTTGTTTTACCAGGTCTTTGACCTGAAGGGTGTGCCTCCATTTAAGCAGTCAAGCTTGACTTGCAGAGCCAATAAAAGCTCCTTGAGAAAACTGACCTCATACTCTTGTCAATGCGGTCCTGTAAAGGGTTCCTGACCTATAGTTAGTAAAGAGTGTCACTTTCTGACAGGCCCAGGAGCTCCAAGTTTATTTTGGGACCTCAATGGGAGAGGATTATGCAACTCACAGGTATTTGAGGCTACAGACCCATGGCTGGGCTTGGTTTTAAATGGTCTTATCTGAGATTCCTTGTGGAAGAGAGTTTCATCAAAGCCAATCTAAAAGGCCTATGTATAAATAATTATTCCTGCTTCACTTTATGCAAATAATGAGGTCAATTATAAGAGTAAAATTTATTTTGCAAATATTCAGTCCTATTATGATTTTTTTGATAAAAATGAGGACTGGAGAGAGAGAAATTATGTTTCAAAATGTATTGTATGTTTGTCATTTGATTCTAGACTCATTAGCTATTTTTAAGCTTTTGCCTACATTAGACTAACCCTGCTTTTTCCTATCAACCAACCAGCAATCTCTGGCTGCAACTCAGAAGGAACAAAAGGATTGGGTGATATAAAACTCTGGATCAATTATTCTAGTTCTGAGCAACTGTCCTGCAAATCCTGCGGGGTAATGGGAATAAATAGGATGTCCATCACCTGGAGGATGACTTTTTGCAAAAGTAAGACCAAGGGAGCGAACGAAAGCCAAGCCCCATGTACCAAAATCTTAGCAAGCATAACTATAGCCACCAATTATCTGGCATGTCACAAGACATCCTTTTCTCTCCCCTGTTGGAGGGGGACTCAATTCCACAGCTTCACATTAGCATTTGGTTTATGATAAGGAGTTCTTGCAATCCCTGGGACACATTGTATCCTTGAGTCACATTTGTTGTCTCAAACTTAATTCCAAGCTTTGGATCAAAGTCCTAGGAAAGGAAACTGGATCTGAGGGATTCAGAGGCAAACAATAATGAGAGTTAAAAGGCACAGTGCAGGTGAGCATGACTGACTCCTCTCAATTAAGCCAAGTTTCCCATTTCATGGATAAAGATCATGCTAGTAACCATGGCATAAATGAGGTCTAGGGAATTCAAAGGTACTGAGCAGGGGAGATAGGGTGTATGTGGGTAAGAGCAGATATTCCTACCCCATAAACCCCCTGTTAATGTGTGTGAAAGCCATTTTAACACCTCTGGGTGGCACCTTGTCACAGTCATTAGGTTGCAGAGATATAAGGATGGAGTAATTAATGAGAGATGCCTCTCCCTCATGTACCCCAGGTATTTGCTAGGAAAATAAGGGAACCAGGAAGGCTTGCTCCTCTCTTTCTAGATGAGTAGCCGTTTGTCTTCAATCTGTACAACTTTTGAATTCATCCTGCACCCCAGGATTCCTTTGAGAAAAAAAAAAATGTCTTTTTCCTCCTTTATTCTCCTCTGTCCTCCCTTCATGGATAGGTAATTGTGTCTTTATACTACAGCATACTCTCCTAGGATGCATCTTCCAAACCGGAAAGAATTAATTTGCCAAACCTGAGACTGGTTGGCTTAGGATTGGGATTAGGGAAAGGGAAACCAGAAGCCTGACATGCCGAAAGAACAGTAAAAGTTTTTGGTTTTTTTTCCCCCAACCACACTTTTGGACTTCCTCTACCTTGCAAACTGGTAAAAAGCCTTGGGATTTTTGAGCTGTCGTTAACCTCCCCCACCACCTTGTTTTGTTTTAAGACTTGTTTTCTGGCCGGGCGCGGTGGCTCAAGCCTGTAATCCCAGCACTTTGGGAGGCCGAGACGGGCGGATCACGAGGTCAGGAGATCGAGACCATCCTGGCTAATACGGTGAAACCCCGTCTCTACTAAAAATACAAAAACTAGCCGGGCGAGGTGGCGGGCGCCTGTAGTCCCAGCTACTTGGGAGGCTGAGGCAGGAGAATGGCGGAAACCCAGGAGGCGGAGCTTGCAGTGAGCTGAGATCTGGCCACTGCACTCCAGTCCGGGCGACAGAGCGAGACTCCGCCTCAAAAAAAAAAAAAAAAAAAAAGACTTGTTTTCTAATAACCCAGTTTGTCTCTTCTTGCCTTCTGGCCATCAAACTCCAAATGGTCATGCAAGTAGAGTCTTGGGCAATTGTTCCTTTTGCTGGGAACCCTTACATAGGCCTCTGAGGGAGATCTGACTGCTCTTTTCCCAAAACAGTGCCACTTGTCAGCAGGAAGCAGTTAAGATCAGTCTTCATCCTTTTCCTTATCTTTATTCTAATGGCAATTAGGTATACTTTTTAGAGGGGGGAATGATAGAGACAGGAGACAGCAAAAGGCCCCTGGTGAAACCCTGCCTTCAAGCCTAAAACACCCTGAAGGCTGAAAAGCTGGATTTCTGGTCCCAGATGAAGTTTACCCTTTCCTGACTGGTTCTTTCTGAATAATGCCCACCTATGCACTGGATGGGGTGGAGCTTGGGAAGTTCATGCTGTTTGTAGTGGCGAGAAGCCTAGCCTCTCCTGTTCCTGTGTGATGACCTGGGCTTCAGTCTGTGAGGCTGGAAATCTGCTAGCAGACCTCTCTCTCACTTTGCTGAGAGTTATTTTTTTCTATTTGCTTTACGCCCAGTAACTTCTATTTTCCTCACCCTTCTAGGTGTCTGTTAGCCTAATCTTTCCTGGTTGTGTGACAGGAGCCCGGTTTTTGTTAAGCTAAGGAGAAAAATTCTGCAACAATAATATAAAAACTTCCACTTCAGAAGGAGATGAAGCCTTTAGAAGAGTTTCATGGGGAAGGATTTGAGGTATTTTGAAAGAAATTGAATATTTTGATACACAAAGACACGGATGAGTACAATCTAAATGTGTTGACAGGAGAGGAAAACAAAAATAATAGTACAGCCACACAGCTGGGAGTGAGCATGAAATCAGTGTATAGGCTTTGTGGGGTTGATATGGGTGAATGAGAAGGTTCTTGTTCAATTTCCTTACTAAGTACCAAAAGAAATCTTCAAGAGGTAAAGTGGGCTTTATTTTAAATATAGATATACATATATGTATATATACATACACATATGTTTGTGTATATTAAAGTATAAAATAGTGCTGTTAGGCTATTGCTTGCAAGCCCTGTTTTATTGATGAATTCAAGTACAAAATCCTCAAGAAGGCTTTTAATAATTTAACATTATAAGTTCATGAAGAGCTACAAAATTATTTTGCTGAGGACTTTATTTGCAAAGAACTCATGTGGTTTTGTTGCTCTTAATAACAGAGCAATGGAGAATATAGATTTTTTTTCATCATCTAGTAGTAGTAATACTAATAATATATTCAGTATATATCCCTAAAGTAGCATTTCAGGGAAGTTTGTCAAAGTTTTAATGCTGAGCACATAAAAACACCTGTCTAGTGATAACAAAGGAATAGTTGAGAACACAGAGAAGTGGGACACATAGAGAAATGGTGGATCACTGCTCCCCATATCTCCATCGTGAAGGGACAAATGTGATAAGCATAAACAGTTAGCATGTTTAAAGATTCAATTCTGCCCACACCTGTTCCATAAAGTCCTACAAATCACATGTGGCCTACAAATCACAGCTCAGGCTTCTCAGGGGATTTGAATGCATCAGGCATTCCAGGGGGTTGGAGAGAAAAACACTGAGTTATTTATTTAGTAAGGTATTACTTGACAATTTTAATAGCTTCAAATGGATGATAATTCCCAAATCTCACAGGATCAGAAAAGTGCTAATGAGAATAGAAGTCTTACTTTCCTATGTCATCTTCTTTTTAAGAAGCTACTCAAACTGTCTTTTATTTTTATCTCCATTTATATTCCTGAGTTAAATATGGTATGCAAAATATACAAGATGGATTTGATAGTGAATGCTGAGAACTAGAGCAAGCTATGATATTGCTGACTTCTAGCTCATCTCGTGTTGCATAGTGGTTATTTATTTCATTTTAAAGATCTGCAGTGAGATTTGAGAATGAGGTAAGAAAGTTATCAAAATGGGTATTTACAACATAGGCAATGAGAAAAAGATTGCCATAGTCAAACAACCTGAGTTTAATTCCTATAACCATTATTTCTAATGAAGATTTTGCATTTTTTGAAAGTATTTTGCAAATGTGCTGAATATTCTGTTTGCCTAGCTCCTATATCTGCTCTACTCAATCTCATTTTGCTATATGTTCCAGACGGATAAACTACATCAGCAGGCTCCTTGTCACACAACTTCAGTTTGAATCTGGGCCATTAAAATCACAAGCATAAATTTGGAAGTCAGGAAAAGAGCAGGTTCAGAAAAAGAGGCTAACTTTCCTTCCTTCCAGGACTTGGGTTGGCACTGGCAAGGCTTTCTCTTGCAAAGATTGGAAGTCCAGCTTTGTGCACATATTTGAGAAGTACATGGATAACTCCCTTGCCAGGGGAAAATAAGAAAGTGTTCATACATAACATAAAGTGAGATATCACAGATTATCATGGAATATCACAGGTAGTAGTTTGATATGATATACAAGTGGAAGGGCAGACACTGGTAGAGCAAGGAGCTGTGATTCTTAGTCACTATTGCAAAAGCAGTGACTCAAACAAATTATTGCAATGGATTGCTGCTTTTGATTTCTCTAGAAATTATACAGAGAAAAAAATGACAAACTAATAACCTGAATGCCCAATTCAGAACATGGGAAGAATAGCAAAATATATGTGTGTGTGTGTGTGTATAATATATATAATATATATAAAATATAGCATTATATATATTTATGTTTTTATAGATTTTTATATAAAAATATAGCTATATATATATATGCTAGGTTTGAAGGAATGGTTTATTTCCTATAGCCCAAGGATAGATATAGTTGAGTTTGAAGTTTAGGGTCTGATTGTAAAGGTATAATTTCAGCTACAATCACTTGAAGAACAATGCCAAGTCTTTTATAATAAGGTAGGGACACTAGTGGGGAAGAAAAGATCCTGAAGTGTGAGATAGGGATAGATGAATATACCCAAGAAAAGTTAGGAACGCTGTATTCCAAAATTCTTTCTTACTGTGAATGAAGTCTCTTTCTTGCTGCCTTAAGCTGAGAGAACACATTTTCTACCAAATGAAGGCCTTTCCTTGATTTCACAACTGCCTCACAAAGAGATGGTGTTTCTCCTTAGGACCTCATTGCTCCCAGGCCTATAGTGAGAATTGGAAAAAGTTGAACATAGTCAGAAGTAGAGGTACAAGACTTGGCCCAGAAGCAGATAGCTTATGAGCTAAAAGAATTAAAGAAGTAGATACTGACTTACCTTCACTGCTCACAACACTTCTGCTAATGTCAGAATTTTATTGAGTTATGTGATGGTTAATACTGAGTGTCAACTTGATTGGACTGAAGAATACAAAGTATTGATCCTGGGTATATCTGTGAGGGTATTGCCAAAAAGATCAACATTTGAGTCAGTGGGCTGGAGAAGGCGGATCCACCCTTAATCTGATGGGCACAATCTAATTAGCTGCCAGTGGATATAAAGCAGGCAGAAAAATGTGTAAAGGAGAGATGCGCCTAGCCGCCCAGCCTACATCTTTCTCCCATGATGGATGCTTCCTGCCCTTGAACATCAGACTCCAGGTTCTTCAGTCTGGGGACTCAGACTGGCTCTTCTTGCTCCTCAGCTTTCAGACAGCCTATGTGGGACCTTATGATTGTGTAAGTTAATGGTAAATAAACTCCCCTCTGTCCCTCTAGAGAACCCTGGCTAATACAATTTACAATCTTCTTTTTTATTTCCATGGGAAAGTTTTATACCAATACAAAATTGCCCCTGAACAGAAAACTCATTTATGGCAAATAAAGCTTTTCAAGGGTTTCCACCTGTGAAATAAAGACTTATATGTGTGCCATCACCCAAAAGAAGTTACCAGATAGAGTGGTGGAATAACATAATGAATATTCACTTAAAGAACCAGATGGGAGAGAACACCCTGTACAGTTGGGACACTCTCCTATGGAAAAGGATGTATTTCTTAAACTAGCAGCCTCCCTTATAGGTAGCAGTAGATCCCATATAAGAGATTCATTTTTTGACACTTCTCTTTCCTGAAATTTGGGGCTTGGTTCATTTGGAGGGTGTACAAGAAAGGAATTGTTTCCACCAGGAATCATACTTATTGTATTAATTGAAATTTGATGATTTATCTTGGTAATTTGTGAGTAGAATGTTCCTGCCACTGGACCAACAGGCATAGAGAGGGTCACCAGCCATGGAAATTAACTTGAATGATTTTCTTAGGACTCTTTTTCTTAGTGAAGAACTGCAGTGACCCGATAAAAGAAAGAGCAGCAAGGATTCAGATCATATAGCAATAAAATATTTGGTCTCCCCAGCTTGTCCCACTATGACACTAGCAAACAGAATATAAAGAGAACACGAAATGGGTGTGGAAGAATGGAGCTGTGCTTATTAAAGAAAGCATCTTTACCACCTACGTAAGTGGGACTTACAGCAACTATGAATCTTGTTAATTAGTTCCTCCATCCATTCTTGTTCATTGCCTATGTTTTAGTTGTGTTTTTTTTTTTTTTCTTTTTTTACTGGATTGACTTGACCTGATGATGACATTGTAGCTGATAAGACCTTGCATACTCCCTGAAATGAGATTTTTATTCTGGGCAAAGGATGAGTGTGGCAATGGAGCGACAGGAGTAAAAGACTTTGAACTGCTGCTCCATATCTGCTCTCTGCCTCCTGTGCCAAGTCTGTGCCCTGGGATACAGACCTTTCCTGATGAGTCAATATGATACCTTGCCCTCTGGCTTCCTGTTGCGTTGGGTTTAAGGAAGTCACCAGCAGAAGATCAGAGACCAGGAAAAGTGTTAGGATATTTATTTCACCATCTTTTTTCATGATAAGCCTACATGACAAGTTGAATGTAACTACTAAAAACCTTAGCTCTTATGAGCAGCACCACACACAGCTACAACTACTTTATTTTTTTTATTTTTAAAATTAAGTTCTAGGGTACATTGCACAACGTGCAGGTTTGTTACATAGTATACATGTGCGGTGTTGGTGTGCTGCACCCATTAACTCGTCATTTACATTAGGTATATCTCCTAATGCTATCCCTCCCCACTCCCCCCACCCCACAACAGATACCAGTGTGTGATGTTCCCCTTCCTGTGTCCAAGTGTTCTCATTATTCAATTCCCACCTATGAGTGAGAACATGCGGTGTTTGGTTTTTCGTCCTTGCGATAGTTTGCTGAGAATGATGGTTTCCAGCTTCATCCATGTCCCTACAAAGGACACTAACTCATCCTTTTTTATGGCTGTATAGTATTCCATGGTGTATATGTGCCACATTTTCTTAATTCAGTCTATCATTGATGGACATCTGGGTTGGTGCCAAGTCTTTGCTATTGTGCCACAGTAAACATACATGTGCATGTGTCTTTATAGCAGCATGATTTATAATCCTTTGGGTATATACCCAGTAATGGGATGGCTGGATCAAATGGTATTTCTAGTTCTAGATCCTTGAGGAATTGCCACACTGTCTTCCACAATGGTTGAACTAGTTTACAGCCCCACCAACAGTGTAAAAGTGTTCCTATTTCTCCACATCCTCTCCAGCACCTGTTATTTCCTGACTTTTTAATGATTGCCATTCTAACTGGTGTGAGATGGTATCTCATTGTGGTTTTGATTTCACCATCAAAAAGTGGGCGAAGGATATGAACAGACACTTCTCAAAAGAAGACATTTATGCAGCCAACAGACACATGAAAACATGCTCATCATCACTGGCCATCGGAGAAAAGCTACAACTACTTTCTGAATGCTTGTAATTGCCCCCATTTCTTAACCATTCTGAAATAGAAAAGTAAGTGCCCCCTTCCAGCACCAGAGAGCTTCACCATCCTTGGTTAGTTTTCCCTAATCCTGCTCACTTCTTTGGTAATTTGCCTCCATTCAAATTTCTCAACTATCCTCACTTGAATGCACCATGTTTTTTTACTGGAACAGTTAATCACATTATTTTTACTTGTAAAATACATTTTTATCAGGAAGAATTTGTCTTCAGCTAATATCCCTAATATTAACAATTTCTGCGTAGTTATTTTATACCAATATAGTTAACTGGAACAATTTTAGTTAGGTCATAATGAGCTAATTATCAAGATTGGTTGGCAAAATTAACCTCCATGACAAAGATAGTTTCCAACTTTAAGTGAATAGTTTCCTTCAGCAAACATTCATACAAATGCAGTTTTCTACACCAAATATTTTCCAGTTTAAGGTTACAAGTCAGTAAGCCTTAAAACTGGTAAAACAATCACTTAATAGTAAAGAATAGCTCGGTTATCTGTTACTCAGACAAGCTTAGAAACACAACTTTATGATAATAAAGTAGACAATAGTATATATTTAATTTTATGGTAATAGGCATGTAAATATTTGCTAACGTACTATCTCTCTGGCAAGATTCAATGGTTAGCTAAGTGCTTCTCTTTTCAATGCTCCTAAGTCTACTCACTCATATTTTCTTTCATTTGGCTGAGACCTGTAACTTCTGTTTCATTCTCATTTATCTCCAAGATATAATTTTTAAAAATATATAGCTTGTAACTTTCTGTTTTGACCATCACCATGTACCATGCACAAATTATTTACCAGTTTATCTCCAATATATTTTTCTATGAAAGGAGAGTGATAAAAATTGATTTTATAAGATTTAGAAAAGGAATATTTAGTTAAGATATGCAAAAATACTTTGGAAAATAGTATACAAAAATGTAGAAAAAAACATGTTTTGGGGGAAAAACCCAGGATTAGAATCTTAATCCTTCTGCATATTATTCTATATCTGTACCTATCTACCTAATAAATTACTTAATTTCTCTTCAGCTCATTTCTTATTTGCAAAAAAAATAGGATGACTGCACCTTCCTAATAGGATTAAATAGTATAACAGCTAAATGAGATTATGAATAAAAGTATTTAGTGTAGCTCTTTGTACATAATAGGTGCTCAAGTAATAAGTCCCTCTTCAATGATAACCCAGGATAATATTATTACCCTCCTATATGTTACTCTCTTTCAATGTCAAAGAACAATCGCACTGGACAAAGACAAGAAAGACTTATTCAAGACTACTACAACATTACAATAGAGGAGAGAGATTAAATACGACTCCACTGAAACGAAAGGCAGAAGGCTGTTTAAGCTCTGGAGTGAGCTAGTGGAAAAGTGCTGAAGGATATTGGGTGTGCTGAGGTTGATCAATAGGATATGTGGAGTATATGGAATGATCTCTGAGTCTGTGAATGTTTCATTCTGTAGTTAAGCCATCTGTGTTTGCTAATTTGTGTCCATGGAAGTTATGCTCATACCTTCCCACAGAGAGTAGGCGATAGAAGCACGTTTGCTTTCATGATTATGTTTCAACAAGATGACTCCCGGGTCCTTGAGAAACACACTCCTGGGTTCTAAAATTAACAAGAGGCTGGAAGATTTCTGTACTTTACAAAAGAGGCAGAGAAAAAAAAATTCAATTACAAGTTTTCTAAAGTAGCTCTAAGAAAAGGGAAAGCAGGGGGACTAGTGTCAGGAAGAAACCTCTCTGAAGTTTAGGCAAGCTGAAGGGAAATTCAAGCTGTCTTGGTCAGTGGTACTAAGATTGCACATTTGAGGCAATATTAGTTTCCTGAATTTGGACTTACGCTAATTGAAAGCAGTGTTATTGTCAGGCCAATGTTGGTGAAAGCTGCACAGGGAAAATTAGGGCCAAGCATGGATTTATGAATATGATTTTACCAGACAGAAATGGTAGAGCAATTTATTGGAAAGGAAATGTATGAAAAGTCAGGAGCACGAAGCCACCGGATATATGAATGTGAGTAGATTGTTTTTTGCTTTGCTTATTTTCTCATCTATAAAACATATTTAGTAAATCCACCTCATCGATGTTGTTTGTGAATATACCACACATATTCACAGAGGCCCTAGAATGTGTGAGATAGACAATTCTTTTTATTTCCACCATTCATCCTTCCTCCCTTTCCCATTGGTCATGAAGCTTCATCTTTTATGTTTCCTTCTCTGGCTTCTTTTGTCTTATTTTATTTTATTTTATTTTTACTCTTAGGGAAAAATTACTCATTGCTGGAGAACAGAGCTAATTTCATCATATAATTCATGTCAATTAGTACCAATGTGTCTGTGTTTAAACCAACCAATGAAATATTTCACTTTTTATACTGCCACTGGCAGAATATAATCTAGAACTAAAGCAAAACAAAACATAACACCTAGTTCAGACCTAGTTACGAGGGAGGTGCAGATCCTTTCAGTTCAGGAGGTAGAATTTCAGTGGCTAGGCCCTGGCTGCTCTGAGTCACACAACCTGTCACACAACCTAGAAATAGTTTCTGCCACCCTCCTAGTTGGGTTTGAAAATGAGTGACCTTCCCTTACCCTTGTTTGTTGTTTTCTAGGATCCCAGAGGTACATACATCCTGCTGAAATAAAATGAACACTGTCTTTTCCATCACCCAAGTTTTATTCCCCAATTATAACTCATCTTTCTTTGTTTCTTCTTTGTAAATATAGAAGTTGTCACCCTCCTCTTTTCCCTTTATGTAGTTGTTCTAGGCCATTTTATTTTTCCCTTGAATCTCCTGCTTTTTCTTTCTTCCCACAAGACATATTTAAACTCCCTTGGTACACTTTTGGAGTTCTCACTTTCTCCTTCTTTCCTAAGGCAATGAATACCTCGGGGCTTAATTCTTTAAAATGGAAAGAAAACTCTCAAGATACTCCCATAATACTTTTTCTTACCACTTCCTTTGTACAGGAAATTTCTCTTCACAAAACTCTCAGACTCCCTAGCAAATTTAATTGTTTCTAGGTTGTAGAGCCTTCATTAATCTGCCTCATTGCCATGACATGCAGATATTCCATAATATGCCCACATTCCTATTTATGCTTCACTAATAAAAGCTTTGCTCATGGCTACATTTACTCCCTCCTACTCTCCTTCCTGGACCTTCTAGGTGGCTCGTTCTTCACTTCTTTTTATTGTTGTCTCTCTTCACATGCTTGAAGCCAATTCCACTCTCTGTTGTATATTCATGTGCCTAACTTAGGTGAGATGGGTGTAACTCTGAACATTACCTTATGCCAACAAACAAGTGAGTCAATATATAGAAGAGCAAATCTATTTGTCAGTTTTATCCAGCTCATTTTGCAAAAGAAGAGAGGGATTTGTGTAATGCTTGTGCCTCACTGATGGAAAAATGCCCTAAAGGAGAAAGCAGACTGCTTTTTTGCTGTATCACATTTAATATGAGGCTGAGGACAAAGTGGGTGTTATACAGAAAATACTATTGTTCATAGGCACTGTGAATTCTTTTGAATTATAACTTTTAGAATTCAGAGAGAATTTTTTCACTTCCATGTTAATGCATTCAGCCTATTATAAAATTATACTGCCCACAGGTTTATGAATAAGTTGTTTTCCCTGTCAAATTGCAGGTTATCCAAAGTATGTGTCAATTACAAGTGTAAATCACTTCTACCTGTGACATCAATTTTGCTTATTTGCTAGCTTTCATAGCCCAACAATAGGATACAAAATTATATCTATAATTAATACTAATCCCGGTTAAGCCCATGAAAAGCAGTCCCTGAAACTGAATTCTAGATCTCTCCCCTACTTACAAACACACAGCACTGCCTTTTTCCAATGTAGAACCTTCATATGTGTTATTTCATTTATGCTCAAAACATTTCTGAGGCATAGAAATATACTAAATGCTCCTCTTACTGAATAATTTAGAGCAAGGCAGTAGCCCTGATAAATCTCCTTTTAAGACTCTCCCTAGGACAGCCCACCTCCATTCTTAACTCGTTCCACGTGTTATCCCAAATTACAAAACTGCAATTACAATTTCATTAAAAAATTAAGGACAAACACTTAAATATTTCTCTTCAGTCATATATGTTCTCTGCTACATTAAGCTTCTGAAAGACAGAAATATTTTTCTCATTACTGTGTCTCCCTTCTGACCAAAATATATGTGCAATAAAATATTGTGTAACTCAACCAAAAATGAGGGTATGATCCCACAGCAATGTCTCAAATTAACCTATCTGATAAATCTTGGGGCCCCAAAATCACTAAGCTAAAGGGAAAAGTCAAGCTGGTAACTGCTTAGGGCAAACCTGCCTCCCATTCTATTCAAAGTCATTCCTCTTCTCAGTGTGATAAATGCATATCTGATTGCCTCCTTTGGAAAAGCTAATCAGAAATTCAAAAGAGAGCAGCTATTTTTCTCTTATACACCTGTGATATGGAAGCCCCTTCCCTACTTTGAATTGTCCCACCTTTGCTTCCAGTTGCCCCATCTTTAAGCACCGAACCAACGTTCATCCTACATATACTGATTGATGTCTCATGTCTCCCTAAAATGTGCAAAACCAAGCTGTGCTCCAACCATCTTGGGCACGTCATCAGGACCTCCTGAGGCTGTGCCCCAGGCATGCTTCCTTAACTCTGGCAAAATAAACTTCCTAAATTGAGACCTTTCTCAGATTTTGGGGATTCACTCTTTGTCTCTCTCTCTCTCTCTCATCTGTCTATAGTATTAGGAATATATATTGAGTTTTCCATTTAGTTTCTGAAAACTTTATTCTATTAATTTTTCCAATATGAAAACATTTTGTTTCTACTGAAAGAAGAATGACGAAATACCTCAGTTATGACTATTTGAATTGCAAATAACAGAAAGAAACTGTTACTGGAAAAGGGTCCAGATCCAGACTCCAAGAAAGAGTTCTTGGATCTAGTGCAATAAGTAATTCTTGGGCAAGTCTGTAGAATAAACTAAAAGCAAATTTATTAAGAAAGTAAAGGAATAAAGGATGGCTACTTTATGGGCAGGGCAGCCCCGAGGGCTGCTGGTTGCCCATTTTTATAGTTATTTCTTGATTATATGCTAAACGACGGGTGGACTATTCATGCCTCTCCTTTTAGACATATAGGGAAACTTCCTGACATTGCCATGACATTTGTAAACAGTCATGGTGCTGGTGGGAGCATAGCAGTAGGACTATCAGGGGTTACTCTGGTTGCCATCTGGCTTCTTTACTGCACACTGTTTTATCAGCAAGGTCTTTACGACCCGTATCTTGTGCCAACCTCCTATCTCATCCTGTGACTTAGAATGTCTAACCATTTGCAGAGGCAGCCCAGTAGGTCTCACCCTTATTTTACTCAGCCCCTATTCAAGGTGGAGTTGCACTGGTTGAAACGTCTCTGGCTAAACTGAAGTGAGTTTAAGCAAAATAAGTAAATGGATTTGATGAAGCTTTTACCATTTCATGGACCTTTTATCTCTCCATGTCTGATTCATTCTTCTTTCCTTGCATGCTTGTTTTCTGTGATTCTTCATACACAGATGAAAATCCTTTGTTTCCTAAGTTTGGTTTCTTTATTTTCTTGATCAAACCAGATTAAATACAAATTTTCTTAGTCTTTATGCCAAATTGCAAATTGAACAATAATTGGTCTAGCTGGGAGTAGACATCCTTAACTGGTTCAATCAACTGTAGGCATGGTGGTGGGGAAAGTGATGGAATAGAATCATTACTGTTGGGGTGTATAGTTCTTACAGAAAGATACTTACTGAAAACAGGTATTTCATTGTTTTCTAAATCATAAAGTCAATTGATTACATAGTTAATATGAGGCAAAAAGATATGTAGTGAAATGTCACTTAGATGAAGGACCAGAAACAAAGATTCTTTGTATGTTTTTCTCACTGAAAAAATTCACTCCTCCAGTCCTTCTAAGGAATATTCTTCTAAGACAGGCTGACAAATAAGGAAATGCATCTATCGACAAGTCTCATTTTCTAATAATTTTCTTTAAATGCTTAAAGAAACATATGATTTTAAATTGTGCTTTATTAATGCACCAGGGTAAAATGTATAAACAATGTAATTCAAGTCTTCCTATGAATTTGTTGAATGTATTGCTTAAGAAGGTAATTCCTCAAAATTTGAATTATAAATAGTGTATATTAATTAAAATACCACCAAAAAATTCACCATAAAAAAAGTAAACATTAGTTCATTTGCTCTAGTTTTAAATTTCAAATAGTTTTGTTCTTCAAGACTAAGACACTTCCACTGATAAAAGATTTTCTCACTTTTTTTTTTTTTTTTGAGATGGAGTCTCTCTCTGTTGCCCAGGGTAGAGTGCAGTGGCACAACCTCAACTCACTGCAAACTCCGTACCCTGGGGTCAAACAATTCTCCTGCCTCAGCCTCCTGAGTAGCTGGGACTACAGGCACCTGCCACCACATCTGACTAATTTTTGTGTTTTTAGTAGTGACGGAGTTTCACCATATTGGCCAGGCTGGTCTCGAACTCCTGACTTCAAGAGATCTGCCCACCTTGGCCTCCAAAAGTACTGGGATTATGGATGTGAGCCACCGAGCCCGGCCTTCTCACTCTTTACTTATGAAATAAATGTAAGTCAAAGAAATAAATTTTTTCCCATAACCTGAAGTTTATTATTGGCTTGATAGCCACGGTTGCTATCAAGAAGAGAACATTAAAATGAAAAGTAACCCTTGCTATCAAAAAGAAAAGTAACCCCTCTGTAAGTGAAAATTTGCATTAGACAAGGCTTATGTATGGAAACAAATCTCTAAAAAGAAAAAGAAATGTAAATAAATGACACTAACTCATTAACATTATAAAGGTTCAATTGAAGAACTTTTAATAAAAGCTTACAGAATAGTCTTTCTCATTGTCAATCTAATAAGGTCTTCTACCATTGCTTTTCTTAATAAAGCTGTTAAAATGTTAAAAATATATAAATATAAACATATTGATAAGATTAGGAAACATTTTCTAGTTAGTTACCAAGGCTTGGCTTTCTAATTTCTATAGAATGAGTCCAATCTTCTAGAAATTGAGGAAGAGAAATTCCCATCTTGTCACAATTCCCTAGTGTTGCATACTCCACCTATCCCAGGCATTATAATAGTTCCCTGGAAAACTCATACTTTATATTCTACACATTCAAAAGAGTAGAGGAAAGTCAGTGTGTTTCTAAATCACAAAGCCAGCTGTTACTGTGCTTGTGTATATGTGCTCACACACATGTGAATGTTTGATGGTTGGGAGATGTACAGAAGAGCTGAGGAAAAGGGAAAAACAATGAAAAAATGTGCCTAATGCTGATCTAATAAAATGATATTCTTCAAGAGGTACAATTTCTCATTCCCTGCTGCCACAAGTGTTCTTCCATAGACACCACTTTGCTTATTGATTGTTTTTTTTTCCATACATAAGAGAAATTGATCTCACATCAGTCCATTTCATTTGACTTATACCCCTAAGTTCCTTCATACCCTTCTTTTTCCATTTAACCTTTATTTATTCTTCAAGATCTATCTTCTCTTTGAAGGCATCCTTAATTTCTGCAAACAAAATAATTTTTCCTGTTGTTTATTTTCCTCACCAGATCTTTGCACCAACTAAATTTTATAACTTATATTGTTTTAAATTATTTGCATAACAAGGAAATGGGAAATCCCTTACATTATAGAATATTTGCTTAATTCTATACCTTTAGCACAGTGTCAAAACATAGTTAATAGCCCCATATTAGTTGTTTATTACTGCATAACAGTATTGCCACACATCTAACAGTTTAAAGCAGTTTGCATTTATTATCTCACAGTTTCTGTGGATCAGGAGCCCAGGCATAGCTTAGTTGTGTCCTCTCCAAGGTTGCCATCATAGTGACAGAAAGGATTGAGTTCTCATCTGAAGGTCTGAATGAGGAAATATCAGTTTCTAAGTTCATGTGGTTGTTGGCAATATTTAGTTCCTCAAAGGCTGTTAGATTGAGGGACTCAGTTTCTTTCTGCCTGTCACCTGGAGGCTACTCTCAGTTTCTTGCCATGTGGAACACCTCAACATTGCCACCTGCTTTATCCAAGCCAGCAAGGGAGGAAATCTCTTTGCAAGACAGTTACCATTTCTTATATAATGTAATTGTATAAGTGACATTTCATTACTTCTGCCACATCCCACTGGTTAGAAGCAACTTACAGGTCCCACTCACGCTCAAAGGAAGGGGAATACACAAGAATATGAATACAAAAAGGTTAGTATAATTGAAGATCCTTTTAGAGTCTGTTCATTGCAAGCACATAAGTTTTTCTTTTATTTATTTTATGATTTGATGGAGTGAGAAGGAATAGCACAGCTGGTATTGACAGGATGGACAGGAGCAGCTCCAGCAGTTGGAGTGCCAGCTTTACTGTCTTTCTGTCACACTGTTCCTTTGATTTTTCTTTCACACGACCATCCTTGTTGTTCTATGTATATGTTACTCTGTCTCACTCTCTTCCTCAGGTATAAGGCAAAATCTAAAAGACAATATTTAGAAGTCAGTCCTGCAGAAAATTTTAAAGATTAAACATTAATTTACTAAATGCAGACTACAAAATCTTAGCTATAGTGTGTTTAAAGCTCTTTAAAAACTCAAATATTTATTATATGAAAATAATCGAATATAAATGTATTTATATTGGGTATTCCTGTAGTGTGGGGCTAGGGGTGATTTTTTGGTGATGTTGCTGCTATTTCTGCACAATTTCTGTTATATGTATGTATAATTGTTAAAATGAGAAAGTAAAAGATGAAATTGATTTCAAAGTAAAAAGAGTTTTTCGTATTATACACCAGCTATTAGCATTAGTCTGATGAAAATAAGGTAAAATTAAATCAATATTTTTCCTGGTAACATCTTTTTTTGGATGTGATGATGCAGAACATTGACTAAAAATTACTAGAATTTCTAATGTCTTTATGTTGAATATGAGTTTGAACATAAGCCTATATTCATGGGGGCTAATATTCCAGGGGCATTTACACTGTAAGGATGCAAATGATCTTTTAAACCTCACGGAAAAAGAAACAGAACACATAATTCAGGGACATTGCTAACTCTGAGCTGAATTTTGGAAAAAATAAAGTTGCTCCAAGTATCTTCTTATCATAAAAGAGGAAAATCTAAGGAGAGATTGAGTTCTTAAAGGAAGCACTAAACATGGAAAGGAACAACTGGTACCAGCCACTGCAAAAACATGCCAAATGGTAAAGACCATCAATGTAGGAAGGAGCTGCATCAATTAACAAGCAAAATAAACAGCTAACAGCATAACGATAGGATCAAATTGACACATAAAAATATTAACCTGAAATGTAAATAATCTGAATGCTCCAATTAAAAGACACAGACTGGCAAATTGGATAAACAGTCAAGACCCATCAGCGTGCTGTATTCAGGAGACCCATCTCACATGCAGAGACACACATAGGCTCAAAATAAAGGGATGAAGGAAGATCTACCAAGCAAATGGAAAACAAAAAAAAAGCAGGGGTTGCAATCCTAGTCTCTGATAAAACAGACTTTAAACCAACAAAGATCAAAAGAGACAAAGAAAGCCATTACATAATGATAAAGGGATCAATTCAACAAGAAGAGCTAACTATCCTAAATATATATGCACCCAATACAGGAGCACCCAGACTCATAAAGTAAGTCCTTAGAGACCTACAAAGAGACTTAGACTCCCCTACAATAATAATGGAAGACTTCAACACCCCACTGTCAACATTAGACAGATCAACGAGACAGAAAGTTAACAAGGATATCCAGGAATTGAACTCATCTCTACACCAAGCGGACCTAATAGACATCTACAGAACTCTTCACCACCAATCAACAGAATATACATTCTTCTCAGCACCACACTGCATGTATTCCAAAATTGACCACATAGTTGGAAGTAAAACACTCCTCCACAAAGTGTAAAAGAACAGAAACTGTAACAAACTGCCTCTCAGAACACAGTGCAACCAAACTAGAACCCAGGATTAAGAAATGCACTCAAAAACGATCAGCTACATGGAAAGTGAACAACCTGCTCCTGAATGACTACTGCGTACATAACGAAATGAAGGCAGAAATAAAAATGTTCTTTGAAACCAATGAGAACAAAGACATAACATACCAGAATCTCTGGGACACATTTAAAGCAGTGTGTACAGGGAAATTTATAGCACTAAATTCCCACAAGAGAAAGCAGGAAAGATCTACAAGTGACACCCTAACATCATAATTAAAAGAACTAGAGAAGCAAGAGCAAACACATTCAAAAGCTAGCAGAAGGCAAGAAATAACTAAGATCAGAGTAGAACTGAAGGAGACAGAGATACAAAAAACCCTTCAAAACATCAGTGAATCCAGGAGCCAGCGTTTTGAAAAGATCAACAAAATTGATAGACCACTAGCAAGACTAATAAAGAAGAAAAGAAAGAAGAATCAAATAGATGCAATAAAAACTGAAAAAGGAGATATCACCACCGATCCCACAAAAATACAAACTACCATCAGAGAATACTATAAACACCTCTATGCAAATAAACTAGAAAATCTAGAAGAAATGGATAAATTCCTGGACACATGCATCCTCCCAAGACTAAACCAGAAAGAAGGTGAATCCCTGAATAGACCAATAACAGGCTATGAAATTGAGGCAATCATTAATAGCCTACCAACCAAAGGAAGTCCAGGACCAGACGAATTCACAGCCGAATTTTACCAAAGGTACAAGGAGGAGCTGGTACCATTCCTTCTGAAACTATTCTAATCAACAGAAAAAGAGGGAATCCTCCCTAACTCATTTTATGAGGCCAGCATTATCCTGACACCACAGCCTGGCAGAGACACAACAAAGAAGAGAACCTTAGACCAATATCCCTGATGAACATCGATGCAAAAATCCTCAATAAAATACTGGCAAACTGAATCCAGCAGCATACCAAAAAGCTTATCCACCATGATCAAGTGGGCTTCATCCCTGGGATGCAGGGCTGGTTCAACAAACACAAATCAATAAACGTAACCCAACATATAAACAGAACCAAAGAAAAAAACCACATGATTATCTCAATAGATGCAGAAAAAGCCTTTGACAAAATTCAACAGCCCTTCATGCTAAAAACTCTCAATAAATTAGGTATTGATGGGACGTATCTCAAAATAATAAGAGCTATTTATGACAAACCCACATCCAATATCATAACGAATGGGCAAAAACTGGAAGCATTCCTTTTGAAAACTGGCACAAGACAGGGATGCCCTCTCTCACCACTCCTATTCAACATAGTGTTGGATGTTCTGGTCAGGGTAATCAGGCAGGAGAAAGAAATAAAGCATATTCAATTAGGAAAAGAGGAAGTCAAATTGTCCCTGTTTGCAGTTGACATGATTGTATATTTAGAAAAGCCCATAGTCTCAGTCCAAAACCTCCTTAAGCTGATAAGCAACTTCGACAAACTCTTGGGATACAAAATCAATGAGAAAAAAATCACAAGCATTCTTATACACCAATAACAGACAAACAGAGAGCCAAATCATGAGTGAACTCCCATTCACAATTACTTCAAAGAGGATGAAATACCTAGGAATCCAACTTGCAAGGGATGTGAAGGATTTCTTCAAGGAGAACTACAAACCACTGCTCAATGAAATAAAAGAGGACACAAACAAATGGAAGAACATTCCATGCTCATGGATAGGAAGAATCAATATCGTGAAAATGGCCATACTGCCCAAGGTAATTTATAGATTCAATGCCTTCCCCATTAAGCTACAAATGACTTTCTTCGCAGAATTGGAAAAAACTGCTTTAAAGTTCATATGGAACCAGAAAAGAGCCCACATTGCCAAGACAATCCTAAGCCAAAAGAACAAAGCTGGAGACATCACACTACCTGACTTCACACTATAGTACAAGACTACAGTAAGCAATACAGTGTGGTACTAGTACCAAAACAGAGATACACCAATGGAACCGAATAGAGCCCTCAGAAATAATGCCACACAGCTACAACCATTTGATCTTTGACAAACCTGACAGAAACAAGAAATGGGGTAAGGATTCTGTATTTAATAAATGGTGCTGGGAAAGCTGGTTAACCATATGTAGAAAGCTGAAACTGTATCCCTTCCTTACACCTTATACAAAAATTAATTCAAGATGGATTAAAGACTTAAGTGTTAGACCTCAAACCATAAAAACCCTAGAAGAAAACCTAGGCAATACCATTCAGGAGGTAGGCATGGGCAAGGACTTTATGTCTAAAACACCAAAAGCAATGGCAGCAAAAGCCACAATTGACAAATGGGATCTAATTAAACTAAAGAGCTTCTGCACAGCAAAAGAAACTGCCATCAGAGTGAACAGGCAACCTACAGAATGGGAGAAAATTTTTGCAATCTACTCATCTGACAAAGGGCTAATATCCAAAATCTACAAAGAACTCAAACAAACTTAAAAGAAAAAAGCAAACAACCCAATCAATAAGTGGGTGAAGGATATGAGCAGACACTTCTCAAAAGAAGACGTTTATGCAGCCAACAGACACATGAAAAAATGCTCATCATCACTGACCATCAGAGAAATGCAAATCAAAACCACAATGAGATACCATCTCACACCAGTTAGAATGGCCATCATTAAAAAGTCAGGAAACAACAGGTGCTGGGGAGGATGTGGAGAAATAGGAACACTTTTACACTGTTGGTGGGACTGTAAACTAGTTCAACCATTGTGGAAGACAGTGTGGCCATTCCTCAAGGATCTAGAACTAGAAATACCATTTGACCCAGACATCCCAGTACTGGGTATATACCCAAAGGATTATAAATCATGCTGCTATAAAGACACATGCACATGTATGTTTACTGTGGCACTATTCACAATAGCAAAGACTTGGCACTAACCCAAATGTCCACCAATGATAGACTGGATTAAGAAAATGTGACACATATATACCATGGACTACTATGCAGTCATAAAAAAAGGATGAGTTAGTGTCCTTTGTAGGGACATGGATGAAGCTGGAAACCATCACTCTCAGCAAAGTATCACAAGGACAAAAAACCAAACACTGCATGTTCTCACTTATAGGTGGGAACTGAACAATGAGAACACTTGGACAAAGGAAGGGGAACATCATACACTGGAGCCTGTTGTGGGGTGGGGGTAGTGGGGAGGGATAGCATTAGGAGATACACTTAATGTAAATGATGACTTACTGGATGCAGCACACCAACATGGCACATGTATACATATGTAACAGCCCTGCACATTGTGTACATGTACCCTAGAACTTAAAGTACAATTAAAAAAAATAAATATTCTCAACGTTTTGTACAAAAATAGCTTGAATGCTGCAATAATTATCTGAAGTAAAAGATTACATCTGGTGATAGAAATGTGGCACTGTGGATCACGCCTGTAATCCTAGCACTTTGGGAGGCGGAGGCGGGTGGATCTCGTGGTCAAGAGATCAAGACCTTCCTGGCCAACATGGTGAGACCCTGTCTCTACTAAAAATACAAAAAAAATTAGCTGGGTATGGTGGCACGTGCCTGTGGTCCCAGCTACTCAGGAGGTTGAGGCAGCAGAATCTCTTGAACCTGGGAGGTGGAGGTTGCAGTGAGCTGAGATCGTACCACTGCACTCCAGCCTAGCGACAGAGCAAGACTGCATCTCAAAAAAATAAAAATAAAAATAAAAAATAAAAATCAATAAATCACGGGCACACTGTCAGTTATTCTGTGGAAGCCTTCAGCCCTAGAACATATCTATAGAATTTGTTGTTGCTTTAAGCACCAAGAAATGAAGCTGTGGTTGTCATGATCCACCCCTGGAATGCTGGCAGGAGACCAATGCCTTGACAAAAGGTTACTGATGTGTTTTTGTAGTTCTTGGAAAAGATCAGAAGTGAAGAATAAAATAGTTAGGGTTTCCTAAAAATTATAGTGATATCCTGATATCAGAGCTTAACTGACCTCAAATATCCTGAAAGTTTAAAAGCTTTGGTCTTTGATGGAAATCTTAATGTGAATTACCGATATGTATTCTGCACCATTTTAGTACTGAAGGTTTGCATATCACAGGTTTTATTTGGCATTTTTTATTATGTTTTGTGCACTATTTTTAGCACTGAGCCAATGAACATTTCTCTAATTCAGTACACTGAACTTAGGCCAGAACAGCTATACCATTTTTATGAACTAGAAAGAGGGCCTAGAAACTTGAGCTTGTCATGGGCTCAAGAAAGGTAAAAATAGGAAAACAATTATACTCACACTTTTTATTTGTAGGAAACATATTTATATAAATATATTTAGTATGTGTATGTGCATGTGTGTATGTATATATGTACTTATATATGTATGTGATTAAAAATGCTAAAGGAAAACTGCAACAGTTAAATTAATTGATATCCCACTAAACATCTGCAAAATGTTTATCAACATTTTGTCAACTACACTAATTGGTTAGTATTCATCAATATTTAACTATACTTGAAAAGAATTCTATTCACCAGAATGGAAACACCATGAGGGAAGAGATTTATGTCTGCTCTGTTCTTTATTCTGCCCCAAGTTTCCTGAATAACGCATGCACAGAGTAGAATCTCAATAAAATTTTTGAATGAACAACTGAATTTGTAGGAGTAATTTTTCTTGTTGACATGTGGTCCCTGCTTAGCCACAGTGATTTCTGAGGACTCATAGGCAATGGTACATTAATGAGGGGTACTTGGAGCCCAAGAATTTCCAGAGCAACACCTAAAAAATGGTCTCAAAATATTTCCAGCAAAAACAAAAAACAGGCAAACAACAAACAGTAAATGAACATGATAATGCAGCCTCTTATATTAGTGTACCTAAAGCTCAAGTTTTCCTCTCCAGGGTCCCTATGTTGCTATGTTCCTCCTAGCAAGCCATGCAGCACTATTATAGTAGTGTTCATTAGTACTGAAAGGAATATCTTTCCAGTCTTTGTCAAGATGCAAAGGAAACCAGTCTGGTATCTATTGTAGCCCAGTGACAGATGATGCCTTATAGGCTTTTTTAATATATATATATAATGCAGAATGTAGAATTACATGTAATCAAACTAATGCTTCTTCGGTGCCTGCAATGTGTTCAGCATTATATAAGCACTACCTATTACACACATACAGTAAAGCATGTCTCCTGTCTTCACAGTCCCTACATTCTATTGGGAGAGATAAGAAAAGTATGTTCAAATTTTTTTCTCCTGCAATTGCTTTGTCTTCTTTTGAAATACTACATAGAAAATCCTTTAAAAGATGTCCTGATAAATATGTAACTAATTATCATTACCTCATGCTGTATTTGAAGATATAAAATTTAAAATATTGTAATTTGTGTCCATACTTTGGTGATTGTGTGAGCTTCTGTTGTAGCTGATTGAGCCTGGGTTTGTGAGCAATTTACCTTCAGTGGGCATAGAAGAACCACAAAATAAACAGACAAAATTTCCTTCCTACCCTTTTCAGATCCCTATTAGACAGAGAGTGGAAATACAAATGACCACTGGGGCTGGGCACGGTGGCTCACACCTGTAATCCCAGCACTTTGGGAGGCTGAGGCAGGTGGATCACAAGGTCAAGAGATCAAGACGATCCTGGCCAATATGGTGAAACCCCATCTGTACTAAAAATACAAAAATTAGCCAGGTTTGGTGGCGTGCACCTGTAGGCCCAGCTACTTTGGAGGTTGAGTCAGGAGAATCGCCTGAACCCGGGAAGAGGAGGTTGCAGTGAGCCGAGATTGCGCCACTGCACTCCAGCCTGGTAACAGAGCAAGACTCCGTCTAAATAAATAAATAAATAAAACAAAATGAAATAAAAATAAAAAAGCCCACTGGCCAAAAAATTAATGGAACCCTTGGGAAAGGCAATGGAAAATTTTCAATGTGTCTTTAGGTAGTAGCCAGTGAAAGCTATCTGGCTTCACAGTGGTTCTGTGTACTATTCCCCACAGAACTAAGGGAGCACAATTTATAAGTACAAGAAGATGTGGATTTAAAAAAATAAAGAAAAGAACACGTCTCTAGCTAATATCATGGTAGACAAACTCCAAAAAAGTCTACTGTTTTGTGGGGGCGGGGTTGTGTGAATATGACACTTTCCTTCTGGTCACTACGGGTATCCTGACTCCTTGTTGCTTTACACAGGTTCAATTCTGAAATGCGTATTATATGCCTGGCTCTCAAAGCATTCTAGTGTTTACCAATTGGAAGACCTAAATAATATGAAAATTTGCTTGTAATCTTTGCTGATTGGTGTCTATGGCTAGTTGAAAGAGTTCAGAGGGTTTTTGTTTGGTATCCTCTGTATAAGATGAACTGTACTGTGTTGCCTAGAGCATCAAAATCCCTCCGTGATCTCAGGAATTGTACTGCCAAAAGTAACTACCACTTACTATATTGCTAAGCCTATCATCCAGCCCAGTCTCAGTCCCAAGTAATTTTTGTCACTTCTGAATTTGGAACCCAAACTGGGAGCAGTCACAGTGAGTGGAGTAGGTTTTTAGAAAAAGTGGATGGAGAATACTACACAGCAATTAGCGCCATGTTTCTCAACCTGGTTATACTTAGAATACTTAGAATCACCTGACAAGTTTTTTTTTTTTAAACTTCAATTACTTGGTCTACCTCCTCAAAGATACTAATTTCATTTGTCTGACGACAAGTCAGACATTTGTATTAACAAAACAAACAATCAAAGAAACAAACAACTTTAGTGATTCTAATGGGAAACCAGAATTGATAATCATTAGGTTTTAAAATAATGACACTTTCCCAACAAAATAGGACTTGAAGCCAGGACATTTCCATAAAAGAAGCTTCCAGTGTGCTTCATTTTAGGATACATTTTTCTTACTTGAACAAATGAGAAAGGGACAAATATGTGGTTTTAACCTTCCTCCTATGTTGTAATTGACTTTTTCACCCCAGTCATGCATATTGAAACACATCAGCAAGTTTGTGTTTGAAGTTTGAGGCCCACAGCATGTTCTGCATTCACAGACCACAGGCACCCACATAGAGGATGTGGCTACTACAAAAAGAACTGTGTTCAGAAGTTCTAGAGAGTCACAGAGTAAAGGAAGTCCCAGGGAAGCTAGAATTGCCACATGTTCATAAACATAATCCTGGAGAGAAAGGACTTGGTAGAAAATTTTGGAGTAATGTTAGTTTAACTTCTTTGTTCTCAATAGATAGAGAAATATAACCCTTCTTGGTGGAACAAACGTGTGATACTTACCAGAGCCATGATATTTTGGAAGAAAAAATTGTTCCAAAATAAATACTATATAGGAAAAGAATCCTGGTTCTGTTATCAAATTTCCTAATGCCTAATTAATATTTCCCACCAGACATCTTACTAGAAACTCCAATTCCATTTGTTCAATTATGAATGAACTTTCTTTTCCCATATCTTCTCTTTCAACCTTCAGCAACTGGAGATCCAATTTCTCATCTGTGAAATAAGAGGTTTGAACTAAATAGCTCTCAAAAGGCCCTTCCAGCTCTGAAGCTGTAAGGTGCTGGGTAATTTTCAGTTTATCACTAACAGCTTTACAATTATCCAATTTTAAATAATTATTTAAAATCATTTAAAATCATTATTTTTACTGTTAATTGTATATTGTCCCTCTCTTTTTTTCAATCTAATCAAACAAAGGAAATTCAGTTTAGTTGCAAATTACCACAGACCAGAGAATGAGGAGTGGTAAGGCAAGTTCAGAGAGTGGGTTACCACTTCAGGCCATGCTCAGACCTCCAGACATTGCTGTCCTGCCTAATTCCACTGAGAATGGCAACAGCAGTCCATAGAACTTCCTTTCTAAGCATTCCATTCTACATTCCACAAGGGATGTAAAGGACCTCTTCAAGGAGAACTACAAACCACTGCTCAGTGAAATCAAAGAGGACACAAACAAATGGAAGAACATACCATGCTCATGGATAGGAAGAATCAATATCGTGAAAATGGCCATACTGCCCAAGGTGATTTATAGATTCAATGCCATCCCCATCAAGCTACCAATCAGTTTCTTCACAGAATTGGAAAAAACTGCTTTAAAGTTCATATGGAACCAAAAAAGAGCCCGCATTGCCAAGACAATCCTAAGTCAAAAGGACAAAGCTGGAGGTGTCACGCTACCTGACTTCAAACTATACTACAAGGCTACAGTAACCAAAACAGCATGGTACTGGTACCAAAACAGAGATATAGACCAATGGAACAGAACAGAGTCCTCAGAAATAATACCACACATCTACAGCCATCTGATCTTTGACAAACCTGAGAGAAACAAGAAATGGGGAAAGGATTCCCTATTTAATAAATGGTGCTGGGACAATGGGCTAGCCATAAGTAGAAAGCTGAAACTGGATCCTTTCCTTACTCCTTATACGAAGATTAATTCAAGATGGATTAGAGACTTAAATGTTAGACCTAATACCATAAAAACCCTAGAAGAAAATCTAGGTAGTACCATTCAGGACATAGGCATGGGCAAGGACTTCATGTCTAAAACACCAAACGCAACAGCAGCAGAAGCCAAAATTGACAAATGGGATCTAATTAAACTAAAGAGCTTCTGCACAGCAAAAGAAACTACCATCAGAGTGAACAGGCAACCTACAGAATGGGAGAAAATTTTTGCAATCTACTCATCTGACAAAGGGCTAATATTCAGAATCTACAAAGAACTCAAACAAATATACACGAAAAAAACAAACAACTCCATTCACTTTATCTGTTGAAGACTGTTTGCAGAGCTCTTAGTTTAAGAGAAAGTAATAGTCTCACAAAAGTACAGCTCCACGTAGTGTATCTCAGTGCACAGCAGACTGGCCTACTAAGGGCAATCTAAATACCGGGTGAATGAAGAAATGGCCCAGCCCATGCTCAGCTCATGGGAAGCTTTCCCCAAAACTCCCATCTCCTACTTTCTCTGTGATCACAGAGGACCCAAGGGCTTTATTTGTATACCTGAACTTGAAATAAACCTTGAATACAGGTCTAATGGGAATGCTGGGAGGAATTTTAGTGTTCTAATATATTTACTATCCAAACATCTCCTGGAATAGATATTGAAGTAAGAATCCATAGCTTTTCTCCTATTCAACATAGTATTGGAAGTTCTGGCCAGGGCAATCAGACAAGAGAAAGAAACAAATAAGGGGTATTCAATTAGGAAAAGAGGAAGTCAACTTGTCCCTGTTTGCAGATGACATGATTGTATATTTAGAAAACCCCATCGTCTCAGCCCAAAATCTCCTTAAGCTGATAAGCAACTTCAGCAAAGTCTCGGGATACAAAATCAGTGAGAAAAAATCACAAGCATTCTAATACACCAATAACAGACAAACAGAGAGCCAAATAATGAGTGAACTCCTATTCACAATTGCTTCAAAAAGAATAAAATACCTAGGAATCCAATTACAAGGGATGTGAAGGACTTCTTCAAGGAAGACTACAAACCACTGCTCAATGAAATAAAAGAGGACACAAACAGATGGAAGAACATTCCATGCTCATGGATAGGAAGAATCAATATCGTGAAAATGGCCATACTGCCCAAGGTAATTTATAGATTCAATGCCTTCCTCATTAAGCTACCAATGACTTTCTTCACAGAATTGGAAAAAACCACTTTAAAGTTCATATGGAACCAAAAAAGAGCCCACATTGCCAAGACAATCCTAAGTCAAAAAAACAAAGCTGGAGGCATCACACTACCTGACTTCAAACTATACTACAAGGCTACAGTAACCAAAACAGCATGGTGCTGGTACCACAACAGAGATATTGACCAATGGAACAGAACAGAGTCCTCAGAAATAATACCACACAGCTACAATCATTTGATCTTTGACAAACCTGACAAAAACAAGAAATGGGGAAAGGATTCCCTATTTAATAAATGATGCTGGGAAAACTGGCTAGCCATAAGTAGAAAGCTGAAACTGGATCCCTTCCTTACACCTTATATAAAAATTAATTCAAGATGGATTAGAGACTTAAATGTTAGACCTAAAACCATAAAAACCCTAGAAGAAAACCTACGCAATACCATTCAGGAGATAGGCATGGACAAGGACTTCAAGTCTAAAACACAAAAAGCAATGGCAGCAAAAGCCAAAATTGACAAATGGGATCTAATTAAACTAAAGAGCTTCTGCATAGCAAAAGAAACTACCATCAGAGTGAACAGGCAACCTACAGAATGGGAGAAAATTTTTGCAATCTACTCATCTGAAGAAGGCCTAATATCCAGAATCTACAAAGAACTCAAACAAACTTAAAAGAAAAAAGCAAACAACCCAATCAATAAGTGGGTGAAGGATATGAGCAGACACTTCTCAAAAGAAGATGTTTATGCAGCCAACAGACACAGGAAAAAATGCTCATCATCACTGGCCATCAGAGAAATGCAAATCAAAACCACAATGAGATACCATCTCACACCAGTTAGAATGGCCATCATTAAAAAGTCAGGAGACAACAGGTGCTGGGGAGGATGTGGAGAAATAGGAACACTTTTACACTGTTGGTGGGATTGTAAACTAGTTCAACCATTGTGAAAAACAGTGTGGTGATTCCTCAAGGATCTAGAACTAGAAATACCATTTGACCCAGACATCTCAGTACTGGGTATATACCCAAAGGATTATAAATCATGCTGCTATAAAGACACAAGCACATGTATGTTTATTGTGGCACTATTCACAATAGCAAATACTTGGAATCAACCCAAATGTCCATCAGTGACAGACTGGATTAGGAAAATGTGGCACATATACACCGTGGAATACTATGCAGCCATAAAAAAGGATGAGTTCATGTCCTTTTTAGGGACATGTATGCAACTGGAAATCATCATTCTCAGCAAACTATCACAAGAATGGAAAACCAAACACCGCATGTTCTCACTCATAGGTGGGAATTGAACAATGAGATCACTTGGACACAGGAAGGGAAACATCACACACTGTGGACTATTTTGGGGGGGTGTAGGGGGGAGGGATAGCATTAGGAGATATACCTAATATAAATGACGAGTTAGTGGGTGCAGCACACCAACATGGCACATGTATACATATGTAACAACCCTGCATGTTGTGCACATGTACCCTAGAACATAAAGTATAATTAAAAAAAAAAACAAAAGAATCCGTAGGTTTTATGTCCTATGTTTACCCCTTCCTAGGTATAGTGCCTTTTTATTACTAGAACATTTTCTCCTCATCTCTCTGGTTAACATAAGTGGTACCAAAATGAATTGTGGTTTCTTTGAGGTGGTGTTCAGCTGGCCATTTTTGTGACCTTTTGCTCAAATACTTCAAAAAGTTATTCTTTTAAGAAACATAAATTATAATTCTTTCGATAGATCTATCATTGAACTGTAACTGTCTTGAAGTTAACATTTCATGGCATATGAAATATACCCAAAGAACAGAACAAAAGCTGAAAAAGTTTCCTTATATTAATACTTTACAATGAGATAAATAACTGTCCAGAAACATTACTATCTCATAGTGACTGGGCTGAGAATACTTTTTTAAGGCAACTCATGGGAATTCAAATTCACAAACAGGAACAAAGAAGGCCACTTGCATATTTTAAATGTTTAATGTCATTAGTCTCTTAAAGCCTTGCTCTCTGTGATGGGGGGCAGATATACACAACACACTTTAAAATTCTTTGGTTGCTCTCTGGACTATTCTTGTTGACCACTGTCTCTTCTGTTCTTCCACTTATCTGAGTTCATATACTTTTCATCCATTTAGTTGTTCTCAAGGATCAAAACTTATTTTCCCTTTTGGTAATGTTCATGATTTCTTCTCATCTTGTATACTTATTTTACCTTTTAAGGAAAAATATAATGTCCTTCACTGCCAAATTCTTAGGCTGCAGCTATCTTTTGCTTATATTTTATTAATTCCTTCTACTAATATTTCAAATACATAAATAAAATCATTGTGATAGGTGAACAGCTTATGTCTTCAATCTGAATGGGTAGTGGAGACATTTTGTGTTTTTCTAAGTGAAACAAATTCAAGCCCAACATTTTTCTCTAAATAGTCTCTAGTTTTCTATTGTTTCCTTTATTTACATTTCTTAGTTCAATCAAATATATAATGTGATATAATTTCTCAAGAAGAAATCTTCTATTCTAAAAAGTAGAGTCTTCAGAGGGCCCTGAATTTTAAGATCCTATTTTAGTGTGAGGTGTCTACAAGGTCATGTCCTCACTGGAAGACTGCACTATGGCAACAATCATTTTTGTTCTTTATTCTCAATTCTTTACTATTTTAGTGATTAGTGTAATGAGAGTCTAAGAGTTGTGTATTAAATTGTTGACCAATGAACTGAGAGCATAAAACCTTGCTGTTTTATCTGTGCCTATCTTCTTCCCCTCATGCCACCTTGGAACCAGACCTTGTAATCAACAGAGATGTACGAATACATCCCTGTATTCCTAGTACTGAACACCCGGCTCTATTAGAATGTAGAGTGCTGATTATACTTGGTCTTTGTGTTCTTTCCCTGCCTGTGCGCTCCTCAAATATGATGCCCAGACGTTTTCCATCTCTGAATACTCGGTGTTCAAAGAGGTTTGTTTTTGAACTGATTACATTTGATTTTGAAATTTTAGTATCTATAAAACTTAAACTGAAAGTATTCCGAAATTTCTTCTGATTTTCAGAAACATTCCAGAAAAGAATTTATTTGTTTTGGGAAATTCTGATATAGTCTGAAAGGATTGTGTTAGAACAAATACCATTCCATTACTTTTTCCAGGCTCAGTTTTTGTCATTTTATTTATTCTTCAGGAGCTTGCAGATTCCGGCTGCCTAGTAGGAATCAATATATGTATTATTTCATCTTTACAGTATCAAACCTCGTAGTGACTCGAGAGTCTTTTTATGACAATAAAAATGTGAAACTATATTTAATACAAAATATTGTTTGAGCAACACATTTAAGTTTCCACTGAGACTTTATAAAATACAATTTAAGCTAATTTCAAGCAATTACACATTCTCCAGGGGTATCGATAGGTGAACTTTTCTGAGCAACTATTTCTATGATATAATTTAAATATAAAATGTCCTAGTTAGGTACATAATGATGGTGTTGTGTGTGTGTGTGTGTAAAATCTCTTTTTATTTTGCCTAAATGTATCCACTTCAAAATTATTGTCACCAGTTTATGAGCTCTAGTTTAGCCATGTCCGTTTTCAACTGCATCTGACAGTCTTCCACCAGAATTAAATTACTCCCCTGGAATTCTCCTAAATTGATATATAGACTGTATCCTTCTAGGAGCTAAAAAAGAAAAACAAAAAACAAAAAATTATCCCCCACAAAATATTTCTTATTTCTACTAGCAGGTATTTTCTCTTTCAATACCATTTAATTGTCATTACAAAATGTGTCATTTATTTCTAGAATCACTCAATATACCCAGAATTACAACCACTCAACTATAAATGCCATTTAATTTAATGGCAATAATAATAAAAAGTTATGTATAATGTGTGATTTTTTAAGCTAAAATTGAAATAGAACATTTCAAAGTGGCTGAAAGCTAACATAAATTGCCATTTATTATTTATTACATAAACAAAAGCAAGACAAAAAAGTTATACTTGTTGCTTCCCCTTAAGGAAGCAAAGTCACCTGGGATTTCACTCACCACCCTCAGCCTAGAAGTGTCACTGTCATTCCCTGCCTGAATGTAAAGGTGCTGGGACTTGTAGACTTTTCAGAGGCTCCAAAGGAGTGGAGGATAGGAGTAGCAACTAGGTGAACATGATTCTCCTACACACAGAAATGTTTACTTAACATAGGAGAAGTCAATGACAAGAGGCATTATCCTAGGTGAGAGCAGAATATATTCAACCTATTCTTAGAAAAGCTCTACTTATAGGTCATTTGAAAGGTATGTAAAATGAAATTCTCTATTTTCTTTTGAATGTAGACTATACTCTATGCCTCAGTTTTTATATTTGTTAAATGATAGATTTTCAAATAAATGGTCACAAACTTCCCTTTCAACCACCCTATATTGAAGTATAAAACACAGTTCCATAATATGATTATACACTTTAATAATTAGTTTTATAAAAGCTCAGATAAGTAAGGGGAGAAAACTTGTATGACTCATGAAGTAGTGAATTAGTTGGAGATATCAGTGTAATCAGTATAATACAAACACAGAACAAATACAGAGGAATACATATATAAATATTTATAGATATAGGTATATATAAAACTTTTTATATACACATATATTCCCTTCCTCTGTTAGCTGAGAGGGCCTAGAAGCAAGGGTTCCTCAGTGGCACACATTAATGGGGGTATGTCAATGGAACACAGGAGTCAACTGAAAAAGCTCTCAATGGCCAAAGCTGGAAAAGAAAAATAGCAATAAATAAAGGAGTACTGGTTTATAACACAAACTGCAAAACAAATAGCCATAAGTTCATATTCAAATACCACATACCGAAGAATCCAGAGTGATTTATGTACATGCATTTATGGTGCAACAGAACTCCCCACTCCTTAATTTTAGGCTGCACATAGTGATCTCCCAAAGGCGCAGTATGAAAAAAGAAGAAAAACAAATAAACAAACAAACAGAAAACACTTTACAGTTTGAAAAGAGGAACTTAAGAAGAAGAGTAAGTTTACCAAAATCTGGCAAACAATATCTCAGCCACGTATGTGAAGTTAGCATCATCTGTGATAATTCAAGTTGATAGTATCTGCCTGGTGATAGAGCAGAGGGCCCCCCACATGCAGACATACACACACACTCACCAGGATCTCTGCACAGGAGGAGTAGGGTGGGTCAGGCTGCTGGTTCTGGCAAGCATGTACTCTGAATGCCTGGAGATCCGCTTGGGGGTGGGGCAGTTGTACCCTTGAATGCAGCTTAAACTTAAGGAGAAGAGAATGTCAGTTTACCTCTGTGTTCTTCTTTTCTAAAACCCACGACCCCAGTTTACTACTGAGAAAAACATCAGACAGACTCCAGCCAATGACCTTTCCACTAAATACCTGACTAGTACTCCTCAAAATTGTCAAGGTCATTAAAAAAAAAAAAAAAAACAAGGAAGACCTGAGAAACTCACAGTCTAGAGGAGCCTAAGGAACTAAGACAACTAAATATAATGTGGTATCTGGATGAGATCCTAGAGGAAAAAGAGAACATTAGGTAACACTAAAAAATTTGAATAATGTATAAACTTTTGTTTATCTTAATGTATTACGATTGATTCATTATTTGTGAAAAATATACCATAGTAATAAAAAGTAGGGGAAACTATAGGGAAAACTAGTTATGGTCCATATGGGAAATCTTTGTACTATGATTGCAACTTTTCTGTAAATTTAAACTATTTGTGTTTATGGGTTTTTTTTCCCTAAGATGGTGGATTTAAGGTTTTTAGTGTGCCTCGGCTACTTGGAAATAGCGAGACAGTGCATAAACATTAACGCTGTGAGCTTTAATTCAAAAAGGAAAATGGGAGCACACTAAAATTATGGACACTCCAGATCCCAGGGAGGATAACATCGCCAAACAGCCCCCATGACAGCAACTAGCTGACAAAAGTGAGTGAAACTCCAATATGTGAAAGAGACAGAGAGCCTCCCTCTGTGACTTACCTTTCCACCAAAGAGTCAAGCAACCCAGGCTGAGGGAGAGTGCTTTCTCCCAAGTGCTGGTGCTAACTTGGGGAGAGGCTTGGAGGCACTGAAAGGGAATGACACCAGAAGCTACAGGCATTTTTCCAGATCTGTGACTGACAGCAAGATGCCATTTTTCATCCGGGCTCATACAAAGTCATCTGTTTTTGGTAACCCGGCAGTATGGCTGTATGGATATTTCTGTCTTTGGCAAGAGATTGGAGTACTTGTTCTGGAGTGAGTGAGAGGCCTTAACAGTGAGAATTGTGAACAGCACGTGAGTAGAAACTCTGGAATTGTGCTCTTCCCTCTCACAGGCCTGTGGTGGTAGGAAAGCCGCTACTGCCGTGGTTTCTTCTGAGTGACAAGTAACCTTGAAGACAAGTCCAACTTGATGACCTGGAAGCACTCTGCATGTGTCATTGCTAGGTACCCCAGACTACTCCACTGAGAGCATGGTGCAGTAGAGCCCTCTCTGCTCTAGGACTAGGCAGAATTCCAGGCATTTGGAGGGCTCACTTGCTTGAACCAGCAGCTTTTATGCTACCCCAACCTTCATGGAAATAGATTGTGGTGCAGTGGGACCCTCTCTGACCCACCCCCAAGCAGATCTTCAGGCATTCAGAGCACATGTTTGCCTGAGTCACCAGCCTGACTCACCCCACTCTTCCTGTGCCGAGATCTGGGTGTGTGTGTGTGTGTGGTGTGTGTGTTGGAGCAGAGGGGTCCTCTTTGCTTCATGCCCAGGCAGATATCAGTATATCTGGAGCATTCACTATCCTGGATTAAGATTTCAGGCTGCCCCACCTTCTGTAAAGAGAACTTGGGGCCCAGGAGGTTACCCAGGTCCATGTCTAGGGTCCCCCCTGGTTGCTTAGTGTCTGCCCTCTGGATTCTCCCTCAGCACTGGTGATTGTGCCTGCCACTGGAGAGCCTGTATGTTGGCTTGCCTAATCTGACCACATTTATCTTGGTTTTCAAACGTCCCAGGGGAGAGCAGGAAGCTCAGACTACTGTGCACTCCATGAATCAGCCCATTGCCTGAGGTAACGGAGAACTTCTGAGACCCAGTAAACGAAGATTAAGTATACACCCAGCTACATTGGCTGCAGATAGCTGTTACCCATAAACACCCTCTACTGGCTTGTAAGTCAAACTGCACAGCCCACTACAAAATCCCATAAAAGGAGTGCATAGGGTTATAGAATCAAAGCCAATATATCCTACCCAGCATTCTCTACAGTCACACCACCTTGGGAAAAGGAAAAAGAAAAAAGGAAAGTAAAATGAAACAATAATATTATAGGGAAAGGAGGGGAAAAATCCTACTTGCATGAAAATAATTACAAAAATGAGATGTGCCGGTGTCTTTAGACGAGAAGGAACAAGCACAAGAATTCTGGCACCATGAAAGATATGAATGTAGGATTCACCAAAGGATCTTACTAACTCTCCAGTAATGATTCCTAACCAAAATGGAAACTCAGAAATAACAGATAAAGAATTCAAAGCAGGGATTGCAAGGAAGTGCAATGAGATCTAAAACAAAGTAGAAAATCAACACAAATAAACCTCTACCCCAATCCAGGAAATGAAGGAAGAGATAAAAATCTGAAACAGAAGTCAAGCAGAGCTTCTAGAATTGAAAAAAAAAAAAACTTAAGTAATTTCAAAATACAATTGAAAGATTTATCATTAGTCTGAACAAAGCAGAAAAATTTTAGAACTTGAAGATCAATTGTTCACAGACAAAAATAAATAAAAAACATTTTAAACAAAGATAATATTTGAGAAATTTGAAATTCTGTAAAATAACCAAACCGATGAATTATTGAAATTCCCAAGAAGGGAAAAAAGATAAACAAATAGGAAAACATATTTGAAGAAATTAGTAAAGATCTCTCTAATTTTGCAAGAGAGATAGATATCCAGATACAAGAAATTCAGAAAACATCTGCGAGACAATAGATAAAATGAACATCACTAACTAATATAGTCATCAGACTGTCCAAGGTTGACACTGAAGAAAAAAATCTTTAAGGCAGATAGAGAAAAAGTCAGATTACATACAAAAGAAACCCCACCAGACTAAGAACAGACTTCTCAGCAGAAATTTTAGGAGCCTGGAGATGCTATGGGTCTATTTTCAGCATTTTTAAACAGAAGAGAATCCAAGCAAGAATTTTATATCCCACCAAACTAAGGTTCATATATGAAAAAAGAAATAAAATCTTCCAGGCAAACAAGCACAAAGAAAATTTGTTACCACTAGACCAGCCTTACAAGAGATATAAGGTTCTAAACGTGGGAATGAAAGAATGATACTGGCTATCATAAAACCACACTTAAGTAAATAGCCAACAGACCCTATAAAGCAACCAAATAATAGAAACTACAAAGCAACCAGCTAAAAACATCACAATAGGGTCAAAGCCGTACATATCAGTATTAACCTTGAATGTAAACAGTTTAAATGCCCCACGTGAATGGCACAGAGTTGCCAGTTAAATAAACAAGACCCATCCATCTGCTGTCTTCAAAAAATTCACCTCACAGATAACAACACTCATAGTTTCAAATAATGAATTGGAGAAAGATCTATCATGCAAATGGATAAAAAGAGCAGAGGTTGCTACTCTTATATCAGATAAAATAGACTTTAAACGATCACTAACAAAAGAGGACAAGGAAGTCATTACATAATGATAAAATTTTCAATTTAACAAGGAAATTTAACTATTCTAAGTATATACACACTCAACATTAGAGCACCCAAATTTGTAAAACCACTACTTCCAGATATATGAAAAGACTTAGACAGTCAGGCAGTAATACTGGGGGACTTCAATACCCTACTGACAATGTTAGATCATCGAGGCAGAAAACTTTAAAATTGTGGAGTTAAATTTGACACTTGACCAATTGGACCTAATAGACATCTACAGAACACTCCACCCATCAACCTCAGAATATACATTTTTCTTATCCACACACAGAACATAGTCAAAGATTAGCCACATGCTCAGCCATAAATCAAATCTCAATAATTTCAAAAAATAACCAAAATCATACAAACCATACTCTTGGATCACAGTGGAATAAAAATAGAAATCAATACCAAGAAGATCTCCCTAAACTGCACAGTTATTTGTAAATTAAACAGCTTCTTCCTGGTTGACATTTGGATAGACAACAAAATTAAGGCAGAAATCAAAAAATTCTTTGAAATAAATGAAATGGAGACACAACATACCAAAATCTCTAGAACGCAGCAAAAGCAGTGGTAAGAGGTTAGTTTATAGTGCTAAATTCCTACCTGAACACCTCAGATTAACAATCTACCATCAAATCCAGGGGGACTAGAAAAACAAGCACAATCTAACCTTAAAACTAGCACAAAAAGAAATAACTAAAATCAGAGCAAAACTGAACCAAATTGAGATGCAAAAAATCCATTAAAAATGAATGAAACCAAACTTAGTTTATTGAAAGGATTAAAAAGATTAATAGACCACTAGCTAGATTAATAAAGAAAAAAATAGATCCAAATAAGCACAATCAGAAATGACAAAGGAGGCATTACAACTGATCCCACAGAAATACAAAAGACCCTCAGACACTATTATGAACCAGAAAATCTAGAGAAATTGCATAAATTCCTGGAAGTACATAACCTCCCAAGATTGAATCAGGAAGAAATTCAAACCCTGAACAGACAAATAACAAGCTCCTAATTGAATCATTAATAAGAAAACCTAGCAACCAAAAAAAAAAACCTAGACCAGATGGATTCATAGCAGAATTCTATGAGATGTACAAATAAGAGCTGGTACCAATTCTACTGAAACTATTCCAAAAAATTGAGGAGGAAGGACTCTCCATAACTCACTCTATGAAGCCAGCATTATCCTGGTACCAAAACCTGGCAAACACAAAATGAATAATAATAATAAAACTATAGGCCAATATTCCTGATGACCACAGACACAAAAATCCTCAGCAAAATTCCATCAAACCAAACTCAGCAGCATATCAAAAAGTTACTTCATTATGATCAAGTAAGCTTGATCCCTGGGATGCAAGGTTGGTTCAACATTTGCATATGCATATGAATGAATGACATTCATCACATAAGCAGAATGAAAAGCAAAAACCATATGATCATTTCAACAGATGCAGAGAAAGCCTTCAATAAAATCCAACATCCCTTTATGATAAAGCTGTCAACAAATTAGTCACTGAAGGAACATACCTCCAGAAAAATAGAGCAATCTCTGAAAAACCTACAGCCAACATCACACAGAATGGGCAAAAATTGGAAATATTTCTGTTGAGAACTAGAATAAGACAAGTATGCCTACTCTCACTACTCTTATTCAACATAGTGCTGGAAGTCCCAGTCAGGTTATCCAGAAAGTGAGGGTAATGAAGGGCATCCAAATAGGAAAAGATGAAATCAAACTATCTCTCTTTGCCAACAATATGATTTATAGATCAAATACCATAAAGATTCTGCCAAAAGTCTCCTGTAACTGATATATAGTTTCAGTGGCGTTTCAAAATGCAAAGACAATGTATAAAAATCAGTAGCATTTCTATACACTAATAATATTCAAGCTGAGAGCCAAATCAAGAACTCATTCCCATTGACAATGGCCACAGGAAAAATAAAATACCTATGAATCCATCCAACCAAGGAGAGGAAAGGTCTGTAAAAGGAGAACTACAAAGCACTGCTGAAATGAATCAGAGATGGCACAAATAAATGGAAAAATATTCCATGGCCATGGTTGAAAGAATCAATATTGTTAAATGGCCATACTGCCCAATGCAATCTACAGATTCAATGTTATTCCTATCAAACTATCAACATCATTTTTAACAGAATTATAAAAGTCTCTTCTACAATTCATATGTAACAAAAAAGGAAGCCAAAGCAATCCTAAGCAAAGGAACAAAACCAGAGGCATCACATTACCTGACAAAACCATACTACAAGGCCACAGTAGCCAAAACAGCATGGTATTGGTACAAAAGCAGACACATGGACCAATAGAACAGAATAGAGAACTCATACATAAAGCTGCACACTTGCAGCCATCTGATCTTTGGCAAAGTTGACAAAACTAAGCAATGAGAAAGGACTTCTTATTCAGTAAATTGTGCTGGCATGACTATCCAGCCATATGCAGAAGAATGAAACAGAGCCCCTGCCTTTCACTATATATGAACATTAACTCAGGTTGCATTAAAGATCTAAATGTAGGCTGGGCACAGTGCCTCACACCTGCAATCTCAGCACTTTGGGAGGCCGAAGTGGGTGGAACAACTGAGGCTGGGAGTTCAAGACCAGTCTGACCAACATGGAGAAATCCCGTCTCTACTAAAACTACAAAATTAGCTAAGTGTGGTGATGCATGCCTGTAATCCCAGTTACTCAGGAGGCTGAGGCAGGAGAATCGCTTGAACCCAGGACGTGGAGGTTGTGGTGAGCCAAGATTGTGCCATTACACTCCGGCCTGGGCAACAAGAGCAAAATTCCATCTCAAAAAAATAAAAAATAAAAGCAAAATATTTAAATGTAAGACATCAAAATACAAGAATCCTAGAAGAAAGCCTAAGTAACATCATTATGGACATCTGCTTTGGGAAAGAATTTATAACCAAGTCCTCCAAAGCAATTGCAATAAGAACAAAAATTGACAAGTGGAACCTAACTAAGGAGATTTTGCTTATCAAAAGAAACTATCAATTTGGTAAACAGACAACCTACAGAAAGGGAGAAAATACTTCTAAACTATACATGCAACAAAGTTCTAACATCGAGAATCTGCAAGGAACTTAAACAATTCAACAAGAAAAAAGTAACCTCATGAAAAAGTAGGCAAAGGACGTGAACCAACAAAAGGAGACTTACAAGTGACCAAGAAACAAATGAAAAAATTCTCAACATCACAAATCATCAGAGAAATGAAAATCAAATTCACGAGATACCATCTCATAACAATCAAAATGGCCATTATTAAAAAGTCAAAAGAACAAATTATGCTGGCAGAGAAAAAGAAAGGCTTATAAACTGTTGGTGAGAATGTAAATTAGTTCAGCCACTGTGGAAACCAGTTTGAAGATTCCTCAAAAAACTTAAAACAGAATTACGATTTGCCCCAGCAATCCTGTTACTAGATATATATGAAAAAAAAAAAATCATTCTACCAAAATGGCCCATGCACTTGTATGTTTATCACAACACTTTTCACAATAGCAAAGATATGAAATCCACCTAGCTGTCCATCACTGGTGGATTGGATAAAGAATATGTGTCACGTATAAAACATGGAATACTATGCAGCCATAAAAAGAATGAAATCATGTCCTTTACAGCAACATGAATACAGCTGTATTCATGGCCATTAGTCTAAGTGAACAAATACAGGAACAGTAAACCAAATGCCACAAATTCTCACTTATAAATGAAAGCCAAACGTTGGGTATTCACAGAATTAAAGATGGCAATAATAGATACTGGAGGGGAAAGGGAGGTGGGGTGGGGGGGTAAGTGTTGAAAAACTAACTGTTGGGTACTATGTTCACTTCCTGGGTGATGGATTCAGTCATACCCAAAACCTAAGCATCACACAATATACTCATGTAGCAGATGTGCACATGGACCCCCTGACTCCTAAACAAAAGTTGAAATTATTAAAAAGTAAATAAAATCAAACTATTTTAAATAAAAATTATATTAAAAACGGATAGGCCAGGCGCAGTGGCTCATGCCTGTAATATCAGCCCTTCAGGAGGATGAGGTGGGCAGGTCGCCTGAGGTCAAGAGTTTGAGACCAGCCTGACCAACATGGTAAAACCCCATCTCTACTAAAAATACAAAAATCAGCTGGGTGTGGTGGCAGATGCCTGGAATCCCAGCTACTCGGGAGGCTGAGGCAGGAGAATCGCTTGAACCTGGGAGGTGGAGGTTGCAGTGAGCCAAGATCACACCATTGCACTCCAGCCTGGGCAACAAGAGGGAGACTTCGTCTCAAAACAAACAAGTGAACAAACAAACAAAAACTATAAACAAACTCATATTAGAGATATGCTTCTCAAGATTAAAACCACTTACTAGTTGTATGTTGCAGTAATTTTAAATTTGTGTACATCAGTTTCCTAGTCTGTAAAATGCAAATAATACTTAACTAATAAGCTTGTTGAGAATATAACGCAACTTAAAACAGAGAGTTTTATAGCAATGTCTGACGCTTAAAAAGCACTGCATTGTTAGTTATTGTTTTGTTCTATTGTACCTATTACTACCCTGTGCCCTTCTGCTTTGCCATTCTGTTGTTGTGGACACATCTTCTCTAGCAACATTTTCTCTATTGCAAACTAGATCATTTCATCTAGCACACACACAGCCCCGCCACCCGCCCCCTCCCCCCCATGCCAGGAAACATTTGGCAATGTCCGGAAATGTATTTGACTGTCACACTAGGGTGGAAAATATGAAGTAGCTGGAAGCTGGGGATGGTGCTAAACGTCCAATGATGCGAAGGATAGCCCATCACAGCAAGTAATAATTATCTCACCCAAAATGTCAATAGTGGTGAGGTTGAAAAACTCTGAGTAGCATCTTGCTTCCCAGACTTATCTTTAATATAAACAAAGAAATATGAAACACTCTCATTTGTATGCTTCCTGGATAGACTGAGACTTATACAGCAGGTCATGTGTTTTTTATAGATTACGAAAACTAAGAACTTCTAAATACTCTAAGATATGTGGCAAAAGCTTTAAAAGCAATAACAAAAATCAACACATCTTCAGTAAAATCATACTAAGGCTGAATTAATTGGAGGTTTGTTGTTGTTGTTGTTGTTTTGAGGCGGGCCTCGCTTTGTCGCCCAGGCTGGAGTGCAGTGGCGCGATCTCGGCTCACTGCAAGCTCCGCCTCCTGGGTTCACGCCATTCTCCTGCCTCAGCCTCCGGAGTAGCTGGGACCACAGGGGCCCACCACCACGCCCGGCTTATTATTATTATTATTATTATTGTATTTTTAGTACAGACGGAGTTTCACCGTGTTAGCCAGGATGGTCTCGATCTCCTGACCTCGTGATCCATCCACCTAGCGCTCCCAAAGTGCTGGGATTACAGGCATGAGCCACCGCGCCCGGCCAGAGGGGTTTTTTTAAGTTTTCATATTCTTCTAACCAGAAATTGTTGCTCTGGATTAAGACTGTCTCCACATAAAAACACCAGAAGCATTAAAAAATTCATTTCAAATAGTTCAGGATATTAAAACCACCTTATGAAGAATCTTGGGATGACTGTAATTCTATTAATTTGTGAGCAATTTACTTAAACTTTAAATAAGAAATCCCCTGCTTTTGGAAAGTATAGATAAAGAAAAAGTTCTTATTTTACTTATGACATTCTGGGATATACTATACAACTTTTTGAAAGGGCATTTACAAAATATTTATTTGTAACAAGAATAAAAATTCTACGCAGTCTGATTTAACCTACATCTACTGACTAAATAGGGGTCCACAAATAATGGAAGGTTTTAGAAAATTATCTGCTAAACTCCTTGATATGTTAAAAAAAAATACTAACATTAACTGTTTATAGAAAAACACTAATATACTAATTGTTTAGTATTTTATCTACATATAAATGCATAATATATTTGCTTGTTTCAAATTAAATATTTATGCAGAGGTAGATACTTTGGCAAAATTCTTCACTCTACATTTCTGGTTGAAAAGAATTGCAGCATTCCATGGTCATAAATCTCAAAATGTATATATAACTAAAGATATAATGCACATTGATATATGTATTATATTTTTAAAGAAGAAAGCATGCTATATTTAAATTTTTCATCAATATTTTAATGACAACCTTCAAAGACTGATAATTTATGCCAATAATTTAGGGCCATATATCTCAATTATATCTTCTTGTCAAAGGTATTCTGTGGAGACTTGTGGGGAAAGAAACCTAAGATACATGAAGAGTTTTAAAGATTTTAAAAATCAATTTCTGAGTGCTTTATGAGACTATAAATTCCTCGCCAGACAGAAAATGCTGTATCTCTCTAGTTGTGTGCATTCTCCACGAAAACATGGGTATTGAAAGCAGAGCCTGTTATTTTGCACAACATTGAATTCTCAGAAACGAATTCAGTCTTGCAATAAATAATTTTGAGTAATTAAATGACAATGGGCCTTTAGGTTCTGGCCATGAACGACTTACCCCCCTGCGAAAGTAAAGGAATACCTTTACTTTCCTACTGGGGAAGCCCATATATATATATATTATATATATATATATACACATATATCAAAATAAATATAAAATGTTAAAAAGAACTTTCTGCAGGCACTAGACAGCAACTAATACTGGGCTACGATTTTCAAGAGACAGATGGCACACTAAGTGAGTCCATATTTACACCGTATTTACTCCTTGAGGGCACGTTCTGAATTATACTGCAAATGGAGAGCCGCAGAGTGGGAAGAAACAGATTGGCTTCAACACTGCTAAGGCAGCGAAGATGGAGGAAGAGTCAGATTACTGGAAAGAAGGTATCTACAGAATAGAAGTCCTAGATATCTGTGAAACATTTCCATCCGATTTTGGCCACCTTCTAAACTGTAAAGGCAAGGACTGTGATTATTGCAAGAGAGAGAGAGAGAAAGAGAGAGAGAGAAAGAGAGAGAGAGAGAAAGAAAGAACAAGGACAAGCAATTGACAGGAAGCTAAAGATATTTCAAAAGTTGCTGAGTGTTGGAGAAATGTTGACTTTGATATTCAGGCCCAGTCAGAGTGAAGAAGCCTTAATGCATATCCTGGCTGTTGAATGAAGATTCCAGAAAAATACGTATCCTAGTTGTAAAGCCTGGGAAGAACTATACCCTTGGAAAAAGAGAAAAATTAAAATAGAACTATCCCAATCAAGCCTAAAACCATGCCTCAGCAAGATTAGTAAAATCAGCAGGGAATTTAGCTACAAGACAGAACTAAATCCACTACTCTTTGGGGGGAAATAACATAGTCCAGCGCGTCTATATTATGTCATCTTCAATATATTTCATTAATCAAAATGTACTAGATACACTGAGAAGAATTTGACTGATAATGAAGAGTGAAGGCAGCTAATAGAAGTAAACCCAGAGATGATACTGACCCTGATCGGTAATAAGAACTTAACTACATCTAACATGTGAAAGGAAACAGAAATAAATGTGGGTAAATTGGATGAATCAATAGAGTATTTCAATTGAAAACAGAATCTAGAAAAATAATCCAATGACCATTCTAGAGCTATAAAAATAAATATATGGAATAAAGAAATGCTTAGTAAATTAGTGGGCAGAAAATTATCCAGAAGGAAACTGAAAGACAAAAAAGAATGAAAAAGCAACTTAACTGGAGAGGTTGTAACAGAGATAGATATATTAAAAGATGTCCCATGTATGCAGTTTGTATCACAAAAGACAGAGATAAAACAATGGGAGTTAAACTATAGTAAGATTTTGTATTGTGGAAGATGGTAAATGTACTAACATAAAGAAAATTGTTTTAAGCTAAGCTTGCATTTTGTAATTTCTAGAATAATGAATAAATTAATGATACTAAAAGCATCACAAAAATGAAATTAAAAAGCAAACAGGAGACAAAATGGAAAAATTTAAAAATATGTATATTGGAATAATACAAAAGAAATCAAGAAAGAACAAGTAAAGGAACACGCAAAAAAGACAAAAACATATCAGGATGATAGACTTACAGGCAATAATGTCAGTAATGTGTTAAATGTAGATAGAGTAAAAATAAGATTTTAGATTGATTGAAAGATACAACTCAAATAGTTCTGAAAGACATTAGGATTAAGAAAATAATGAAAATAAAAGAAAATAAAGGAAATAGGAGAAATAAAATGATAAAAATAAGAGCAGAACTAATGCAATTTAAAACATGCATTCATTAAACAAAACAGATGCAAAGGATTCTTTTTTGTAATGATTACTAAAAGCACTAAATAGCTATTAAAAATAATGAAAAAAAGGAATCAGAAATTACTATTCACTAATACCAGAAATAAAAAATTTCATATCATAAGAAATTCTATAAACATAAAAAGGATAATAATACAATATTATTTGTCAATAAACAAAAAAGAAACTAAGGAAATATGAATCATTTTATGACACTAAAATCATCAGTTTGAACAAAACACACAAATTCCATAAAAATATAATTTATCAAAATAAGCATGAGATGCATAATTATTAAATGTAATTATCAATACATAAATATACTTAGTACTGTTATTAAAATACTACACATTAAGTATTTTTATTAAGTGCATTTAATAAGACAGTTACGTAGTCATTAAACTAATTGAAATGTATCTAATAAATTTTAAAAATTGATTAGACTAAAAACTTCTTACGAAGAAAACTCCAGGCCTCTGGAGCTCTTCTCTGATGAAATCTATCATACTCTGAAGGAAGAAATAATACATATGTTACATATTTTTAATTTTGAAAGTACAGAAGATTTAAACACTTACCAATTTATTATATGAGGCCAGGTACATTATATCAAAAGGAAATTACAAAAGGAAATTACATACCGATACCATTCTTGACAAGACAAGCAAAATCATTGTCAAAAATTAAAAAAGTAAATCCAGAAATATATTTTAAATGCAATAATGGTTGAGTCATCATTAACTAATTCACATAATGCATCACATAAGCATAATAAAAATGTGTGAGTGTGTTTATAGTAGATATAGAGAAAACATTTGTTAGACTTCATCAATCATTCATAAATAAAAAAAATCTTAGTGAATTTGCAATAAATGACGGTTTTCTCCATCCAATAAAGGGCATTTACTAACAAAATACATTCATCATATTTAATGGTGAAGTATTGAGATGAGCAATAATACAAGCTTGTCTGCTCTTACTACTTCTATTCAGCATTACATTGAAAATCTTTGTGCTTTAAGGCAAGAAAAAATCACAAAAATTAGAAAGAAAAAATTAAAGCTGTTTATTTGTGGATATTATGGATATAAACATAGTAATTGTTAAGGTATCTGCATAGACGTGAACAGGAATGAGGAGCTCTGGGTACTGACGTCAAAGTGATTTAGTTTTCACTATCCAAAAATAAGATATATTAAAATAGTTCAGAATAGACCTATGAAAATTTTAAAATATAAGGCCTGAGATTCTTGCACTCTTTCCTCAGCACCCAAAAGCAGCAGCTCAATTTTCCTATAACACCTTCTGTCAATAAATGTTTTCCTCATTGAAAAGGCAATGTGTAAAAATTCATCTTATAATTTTCTGCAATTTATATTATCCATGGTTTGTAGGGTCCATTTTGCTTGACAAGTTTGTTTTGCCACATGTGCTGAGTAAGTTAAAAGAAACAGTTCTTAGAAGAAAGTTAACAAAAGTCTATCTTGTTAGTAATAATAGAACACTAAACTCTTACACCTAAGAGTTGTTAAACCATCATACCTGTATTTGCTTAAATGTTCAAATGATTCAACTAAAATAATATTTTCTTTCTTTTCTTCTTTCTGACTAAAATGGAGATAAGAAGGTGTGTTTACCTTGTCAAGAATTCTCAATGATTCATATTATTCAGATAACTTTTTCTGCTCTTTACTGAAATGACTTGGTATTTTCTTCAAGTTTCAAAATGCTTTTCATAAGAATTGATATATTAATCCTCATGATCTGAAGGAGTTTAAAAAATTAATTGCACCTATATTTGAAGAGCTGAACTTAATTATCTAACACTGTAAGCTTTTCTACATTACATTTCCCTGTTTTATCATGTTCTTCTTCAACAAGATAACTTTTATAATCCAAATTTTTTTCATGTTGCCTCCCTTCCAATACAAACCTTTCAGCTAGCCCAGTAAAATTAACATCACGTTGATCAATGCACGGATTACTAAAACTCTCTAAGATGCTCTTTCATAGCAGTGCTCTTCCCTGCTTACTCGGTGTTGCTTAGATGACTGTCAAACCTCTCTTCTTTTATTATTAGTATTATCACTATTTCATAAATGGCTTTCTAAACTATATAGACTCAACAAGACATCATTGCAACATACAAGGTGATCCTGGAGTTGGGCTACTTGCATTTGAATTCTATAATAGTTGCATGATCCAGGACAAGTTGCTTAGTCTCCAAATGCCTTTGTTTCCTAACTTGCAAAATGAGGATAGTAACAATATCCTATTCATAGAAACATTTTAAATGCTTGTAAATGAGAAAGCATAGGCAGAGCACTTAGAAAACATAGAATATTCTAGGTATAAAAGAAATGTTGATTATTAGTGCTATGCTATTGCTGCAGCTAATGCTATGAAAACTTTCAGACTGTGAGCCTGTCAAGAGGAGAAATTGTTTCTTACTCATCTTTGTATTCCCAGCAAAAAACAGAATGCCTAGCATAAAGTGGATGCTGATAAATAATTGTTGGCTTAGTAAATGAATGTATGAATAAATGGGATTACAGAGTCTATTCTCTACTAGCACTTTTGTGTAAATACCTTTTTTGAATCATTTGACAATAAGGTGTCTTTATCTTCACCATCATCATGATCATTATTTCCATTTTGCTTGTTTAAAGACAATAACCCATTCCTTTTTAGATTCCCATATACTGACTTTTAAATGGTTTATAATATGTAAAATAAAGTGGGATATCAGAAAAAGGTCTCCCCTCTCTTCTAAACCTGCCATAAAAGTACTCACAAAAATAAAATAAATATGATGGATGAATGGATGGGAGAAATCTTAGTGCATTACAGGCCTTGCAACTTTCCAGAGAAAATTGTCTGGGATGCCTGAGTGAGCCCAGGGCTTCTAAGTTAGCAGTAGCATCTAGGGAAATATCCATGGAATACTCGGCTGTTGCAGGTGTCAGAGCATTGCTTTGAAAGTTTGAAGAGCTGTCTGTCATATACATACTCTGCTAGTGGATTCTGAGTTGACAATGGAACTTTAATTGCTTCATTATGTCTTGCAGGATCACACCATCCTCCTTTGTACGTGAAGAAACCTAGAAGCAGAGAAGCCATCCACTCTCCCCATGTCAGTCAGCCAGTGATCCATGGCAAAGGTAAGTTCATGTTCTGCAACTGGTTTATCACTTTCTGTCAGTAAACAATTTCCCTACTTTGGAAACAATATCCATGAAGACAAAAGTAAATATGCTTATTTACAAGGACTTGTGAATGCAAGGGAGGGGAAAAAGGCTAAATGTCAAAATTGTTAGCTCCTACAGAGACAGTAGGAAACATTTAGGAGTGATATTAAGTACTCTCAAGGATAAAAACTTAAGACACAAAACAATGTAAAGAAATAAGATCATAATTTCTAAATGTAATAATTCAATAGATAAACTGGAAGAAAAATCTGATACACATGTTCTAAAATTAAGTAGTAGGTTTCACAAACTTAAAAAAAATTCCCATAATGTTTAACAAAAAAAAATTAATACAAATAATGAGAAAATATACTAATGCCTTCAAGGTCAGATTCAAAAGCACTAATATGCAAGTAATGTTTTTCCAGGAAGAAAAATAATAAAAGATAGATATAATAATTAATGAAATTATGTAAAGAACCTACCTTAACAGGAATGTTGGCTCTCCTAATGAAAATAAATTAAAAATTTTATTCAGGGTTAATAACAAAAACATAAAAGACACACATTTAGCTTTTACCTAGACAGATATTGATAAAATTCTATGTTCTAAAAGTAAAAAATAGTATCAGCTTCCATACAGAAATATACATTTTTAAATTAGGAAAAAAATATACTAGTGTTAGACTTCTTGGGTACAAAATTAGAAACCAGAATATAGGAAAAAAACTTTATAGAAAATGAGAAAGTGAAAAATAATATTTACACAGAGAGAGAGAGAGAAAGAGAAAGGGAGAGAAGGGGAATTTTAAATATCTAATAAGACCCTACTGAATGGAAAGTAGAATAATACCTGTTTTATTTTTATTTATTATTATAATAAAACGGAAATCAAACATTTTAATATATGATAAAAACATGGTTTTAGTCTAGTAATAATAGGAAAATAATATTCAAAATTTAAAAACAAATTAAGCATTTATATGAACATATTTCATAAAAAGTAGGCAATAACAAAAGTGTTCAAGTCAGAAAAACAACAGAAAGTCAGAGGAAAATTTTGGCATCTGTTATTTTCCTCCAGGGCATGTTTGTAGTTGATCACTAACTGCACTTATACAGCAGGTGTAAAATAAGGCTGTTCGAAGATATATGAATATCTTAGTTACAAAATGTACAATTAGAACAAAATGAAGATCATAATTTAAAAGTTATAAAATATAATGAATACATGATTTCCAAGATGACAATAATATCATGTAAAGTCGACTTCAAGGAGAAAACCGCTGACAAAGTGATTGTCTACTGAAGAACATAAAATAACATAGTAGAGAAGCACATAAAGGAAATAACTACTATAAAAGTAATGAGAAATTCATGTGATCGAAATACTCATCTTTGAGAATTTATCAGGCTGGATATGGTGTCTCATGTCTGTAATCCTAGCCCTTCAGGAGGCTGAGGTGGGTGGATCACTTGATGTCAGGAGATCAAGACCAGCCTGGTCAACATAGTGAAACCCCATCTCTACCAAAAATGCAAAAATTAGTCGGGCGTGGTGGTGTGGGCCTGTAATACCAGCTATTTGAGAGGCTGAGGCACGAGAATCGCTTAAACCCAAGGTGGAGGTTGCAGTGAGCCAAGATTACCCCACTGCAATCCAGCCTGGGTGACAGAGTGAGACTCCATCTAATTTTTTAAAAAAGAAGAATTTATTAGATCAAGTAAACAAGAATAATCATAGATTTTAAAGATTTTCAATAGTTAATGAAATCTAATATGTAAATATATTTATGTATATACATGTACATATTTGTGCATCATATATACTACATACATAATACCTATGCTGTACATACATATGTAGCATATACAAATATGTAATATACACACACATGCCCAAGTGTTCATTATAGTCTTATGATATGGAATATCTTGGAAAATATGTCTTACACTTGTCAATATTTTAAAAAGTAATGGACATTTTAGCTCACAATCTAATTGCCCTAAAATAAAACTAGGTCAGCACTGAAATGATGGCCAAATAAGTTGAGGTTTCTGGAAACAAAGAAACAAAATTGCTATACCAATAGAATTGTTGTCAAATTTCATGGAAACCCCTTCCCAGGCCAACCCTAACTCAATTTCAAGTGCTAACATTCAAAACCACTAAGGACTTCCAGCAAATTATTTTAGGGTTCTTTTATCCCTATGATTTTAGCAGATATTTGAAGTCAAATCAACCCAAAACCTGGTATAATTTTCTACCAATCAGTAAAGGAGCAAAGCCCCAGGGGACTCAATTAAATTCAATCTCAGGATAGAATATGGTGAACATATCTGTGATGAAAAAACATTATCATCAGCTGAGGATGAGCATTTAAAGAATAATAAAGAAGAACTTTATGGGAAGTGTCCAATATATAAAATAGAATATTTCACAATGCACTTTTTATATACGGTCATAGACAATAATTCAGGCCAGCATACATCTACCTTCCAAAGGAATTATACAAGATTTCCCTTTCTGGAATGATGTAGCAAGGTTTCATGTAAGTAAAATTAGAAACCAAAACAGAACTTGCAAGAACAATAGCAATAAGTTGTTGAGCTCTTTTAGAAACAGAGCAGATGGTCTCCAAAGTAAATAAACTAATAATTCTTGTATGAGCATAAATCTCTGATATTAGTAATAGGTCGGAGTAATGAGATGGTGAAAAAGGAGAATGGAAATCAGAGCCACAGAAACATGATGAAAAAAGATTATCAAGTTTGTGAACAGGACCACAATTCTACTTTCTCCTAACTATAAAAAGCTTCAGGCCGGGCGCGGTGGCTCAAGCCTGTAATCCCAGCACTTTGGGAGGCCGAGGCGGGTGGATCACGAGGTCAGGAGATCGAGACCCTCCTGGCTAACACGGTGAAACCCCGTCTCTACTAAAAATACAAAAAACTAGCCGGGCGCGGTGGCGGGCGCCTGTAGTCCCAGCTACTCGGAGGCTGAGGCGGGAGAATGGCGGGAACCCGGGAGGCGGAGCTTGCAGTGAGCCAAGATCGCGCCACTGCACTCCAGCCTGGGCGACAGAGCGAGACTCCGCTCTCAAAAAAAAATAAATAAATAAAAAAAAATAAAAAAAATAAAAAAAAATAAAAAGCTTCAGCCCTCAAGTAATCCATACTAGGAAATGATTGATTGGTAGTAAAATACTACTGCTAAAGTTATCCCAGGACGTTTTTCCTAATTTTATTGTTATATATCTGAACACTCTTCTTTGAATTGTTTTCATTTATTTCAAACTTTTTTTTGCATTTTTCTGATATTTTGTGTCATAAAAATAAAAATAAATAGGAAGCCACACATAAAAGCATCACCCATAACAAAGTCCACATCAAGATAACATTTTGATTCTATCTATCTGTCTATCTGTCTATCTATCTATCTATTATCTATCGTTTAGCTTAATGCATATTACAAATTTTCTACATTATTAGTCACCTCTATATAGAAGGACATATAGCAACATATTGTAATGACAACATGTAATTTAACTATATTTATTCAAAAACAAATACTTAGTGAATCCTTGCAATGTATCAGGTAGTAAATTAAGTCATATGAGAATTACCAGGTAGCAAATGGTGTCCAACAGCAGAGAATACAATAAAATAATAAATCAGGTCAAGGATAAAAGGGGCGGGATTAGTGTAACTTTTCTATATAAGGAATAAGAGACCTCACTAAGATTTCACTTGAGTTGGTACCTGAAGGGAGTGAGAAAGTGAGCCAAGTGAATACATGAGGCAAACATTTCAGACAGAAAAAAGAGCAAGGCAGGGATGGTGAGGCATGGATGTTTTTGGCATTTGAGAAAAAGCAAGGAATTCAAAGAGGTTTGGGGGGATGGTTGGTAGAAGAGATCAGAGAGTGTGACAGGAAAAGCATATTTCAGATGTAGGGTCATGGTGAGGACTTTGAATATGAATTCTGGATAAGATATTATGCCACCAGAAGATTTTAAGCAAAGAAGTGACATGATCTAACATATTTTGAAAGTGTCACGGTAGCTACTGTGTTGAGAATAAACATCAAGAGAAGGTAGGCCAAAGGACACAAAGAAGGAGACCAATAGAATAGAATAATTCTGGAGCTCAGAGATCGGGGTTAGGATCAGATAGAAAAGGACATGATGAGAAGTGTTTAAGATCTGCATACATTTTGGAGGTAAAGTCAGTAAGATTTACTAGTAAATTCAACGTTGGGAAAGAGCAAGCATGAATTTTAAAATATATTTAAAAATAATTTTGTATTAGACAATTTGATTGAGATATATTTATTCTAGATGCAGAAGATGTGACTGGTTTGCCTCATGCAGTATCTATGAAGTCCAGTAAAATACCAGACCCGTAATAGAAATATGTGTTGAATTAATAAATGAATGTTAGGAAACTGTATATTGTTTATTTTATAAAGTGAATAGAATTCACATAGTCTAATGTCACATATTGTAAAAATTCCTTCAAGTATCTTTAAGAAATGGTATCTAATCAAAACCCTACTAATACTGCTGTCAGCATTCTGAGGTCTAGGCAGGATGGATAAGATAATCAAGATACCTTATCGTAGGATAAAGATGGAACTGGGATAAGCCTGTTAAACTCATTTTATTTAAAAACATCTACATATTTTGTTTTCTGTCATAGATCCTTAGTTATTTTATAATGTGTTCCTCACAGAGTGATGTTTTCCTTAAAAATTAAAATATATGTGGATATGAATATGAAAATAAAGTATGTTTTCCTTACCTATATTATAAAAGAGTCATTTAAGGCCATTTAATGCTTCTCTTCATAGTAGCTCTTGTCTCACACAGTATTATCTTTCTCCCACATGGATGGTATATTAGCAATAGTGAATCTAATAACCATTACAATTATTTTTTCCAGACATCAGAAATTTCTGAAAAGTAAAAAATCTAAACATATTTATCTTTTCTTTAGTTATTACTATTTAAGTCATACCCCAAATCTTCTGATCATAAAGGATTTTATAATTAGATGAAAATGGGATTAATGGTGGTATTATTTTAAAGTTATAATGCAGAATGAGCTAGCTATGCTTTATATGAGGGCAAAATTGTCCTGAGTTATTTTGCCTTTGTAAATGCCTTCCTTGTGCTTGAGTTACCAAATGCATGTACCCCAACCTATCATATTGTTACACAAATTGGTTTGGTAGGAAGACCATAGGTTTTTTGTAAGGCAGATTGACATATCTAAAAGTTTGGCTTATTCTAACTAGCCAGGTAATCCTGGGAACATTTGTCAATCTCTTTGAGCGTCGGTGTTTTCAGAGATGATAAAATGTGCTTCTCATGAAGTTTTCCATTCATTCACTTATTTAATTAAAATATTTTAAAGGCCCTAATATCTAATAATATTTAATAATGGCCCTAATATCTAATAATGAATATACTAGAAATCCAGCGGCATCTAAAATATTCGATGTAAGGACACACGAAAGAAATATTGTTTTCCCTTTCATTTGAAGAATATATACATACATACATATACATTTATATATTTAACACTTCACCATTATATAATTATTTTATTTAAATTATTTTTAAGTAAACATATATTTTACATTTTAAATATTTTTTGAAAAATATATTTATATATAATTTATATATTATAAATTATATATATTTAAATGCTTACATATTATATTTTTCTTGTTTGAGAGAAGAGCTACTAAAAAGAGAAGCACAAAATGGTATTTAAATGACTTCTCTTTCATATATATATATGAAATTAAAATTTCCGTTGTAAAGAAGGTCATGCAACGGGCAAAACAGAAAGAGCTGTTATGTAAGGGACAAGTTTGAGAAAATCAAAACAAAATTTTCAAGTACAAGTAACATTGGCTGGGTATTAAAACTCTCAAAATGTGGCAGGCCAGGTTTCCATTAGCAACCAGAGCAGTCGGCCTTCACCAACACCTTAATGTAACTCTGATGAATGTGTAAGTTAAACATTAAAGAACAGAAGAAACTGGTACTTTAGTACAAAGGCTAGAATGTAAAAACAAGTCCATTAAGACCACACCTATGCTTTCTCAGAACCTTAGAGTTTAATTAAAGTAATGGTTAAGTTCTTGCACACCTTGTACCAGGACCCACTTTAGATAGGTGATTTTTCCAAGGCTCTGAAGTAATTGTCTAGACTCAGTACCCTAATTAAAGATTAAATAGAGTAAAACACTTTGATTTTGGTTTGTAGGTGCATCAAATGTATACAAGCACTAGAGAACACCTGTAACTTTGAGTTGGTCTGGTGAGTTACTCCGATCTCTCTGTAACCAGTTGCAGAAATAAACTCCCTTCTTTCCCAGTCTACCTGTATCTTGTTATTGGACCACGAGAACAAGCAGCTGGATACCCACTTGGTGTGAATTCAAAAATGCTTTGTAAATTTAAAGTGACATTTTGGCTTTAGAAAGAAGGATAATTTCTAGTTAATTTGGTTTTACTGTAATACATATGTAGATTTAGGAAAATCAATAAAATTACTTGAAAGGGCAAAGCCAAGTTATGGTAATATATCTAATTGTGAATTTGAATTTTGTTTTGTATTTTTTATTACTTTTCTCATCAGAATGCTGAATGAACAAAATTATGACATACTAATCACAATGCTAGAGAAAAAGATAATTCATTAGTAAATGGTAGTATATATTCAGAAAAATGATTGTTTTTAACTTCTTTAAAAATTCATTTTAGAAAGTAGAGGTAAAGTATTCTGTAATCTAACTCAGATAATCAAAATATGGAGAAAAATTAAGTGCAAGATAGCATTTGTTTATTGGCATGGTTTTAAAATAGTATATCAACATTGGTAATTTCTTTCATTATTATGAGTTTTTCTTTATGAAATGGAATCAATAAAGCTTAAGCAAACTTAAAATAAGCTTAAAATTATAAAATAACATTTCTAGAAGTATTTATTTTGGTGATAACCAAGAAGATCTTTCATGAAAAATTCTTCCTCCTTTCTCTTAATACTGTACACTGAAATTAGTTAAATTATCATATTAAGTAAGGCTTTTGTGTTGCAGAATGGAGGAGTGAGTTAAGAAGAGAAAATCATCTCTTAATGGTAAAATTAGCAAATCTTATGCAATTTCCCATCAAAATGTCATGTTAATCTGTCTAGGCCTAGTTTAGAAGCAGACAGGGCATAAAAGTTAACCAAACCTCTGGAAAAGAACCAAAGTTTGCAGAAGAGGCAGGCAGCGCACCCTGACACACACCCACTCATTGACTCTCCTCTGCCCCCTCACAAGAAACACTCACGGACTCATGAACAGAAGATATTTGAATAAAAGCCTGGTATGATCTATTCTAATCAGATTTTAGAAATATCAGGTTATTTCCAATGAAATATGAATCACTCTAATTTTTACTATATATATATCTTAAAATGCCCTGTAATAGGTAATTTTAATAATATTCAAAGTCCCCAGACTCTAACTACTTGTATGTTTTAATGCATTTTTAAAAGAGAAAAGAGTTTAGATTCTGAATCTACTCACTTGGGAATTGTCTCATGATGAATATTTGAAAGCTTCTTAGGCCTGTGAGCTCTTTTCTAGCCTGCAAAATGAAACCTTAGGATCCTAGGAGGGCTTGTGAAAATTCAGCTTTTATACTAGAATTTTAGAGTGTCCAGATTTGAAGGAAAAATATCATTTTTGTGAGAAAATAAAGCATCTGTGATTGATTGTGTATGTGTGTGTGTGTGCTTATGTGCTGGAGTTTAAGCATTGGTGGATGAGAAGCAATTAGTGTGAAAAATATGTGGTATAAAGGAGAAACTTTGTGTTAAAACTATTGAGGAATTAAGGAGCATCATCAGAAGAGAAGAGACTAGCAGGGCAGCAAGAAGAGGAGCATTATGACAAGAGTCTGGAAAAATTCTTTAATTCTGACATGAATAAGGAAATAAAGCCAGTCACAATCAATCTGGATTTTGATGCCTCATCTAATGTCCAAGAGTTGCTACAATTATTTCAGAGTTTGCAAACCAAACATATCACTTAACTCATGGATATCATATTACTGAGGCATATAAGCATATTTGTTTGTGTAAACTGAGATGCAAATTAAATTAGCAATGATAAACCACCTTTTATCTATTAAATTGTCAAGTACAAAAAACAATATTCAGGACTTGGATGTGTATGATAAGATGGGGCTTGTGATTCCATTCTGATAAGGATAAAATTGGCATGAAATATCGTGAAAGAACTTTGGGATTACATATCAATACATTTGAAAATTTCAACATTCCTACTATTTAATGTGGAACCCACTTCCCCAGTATCTCTCAAGAGAATAATAAAATGAGTCAAAGTTTTACAAAAAAAGATAACTAACTGCTGGAACTGTCTGGCTCCTATGAACTTGAAAAACTGACCCTCCAGCTCTCCATCGGGGGACAAGTCCTCAGATTAGAAAAAAACTTCTGAGAGAAGAATCAAAATTGAGGAGGACAAACACAGTAGAGACAAGTAGAAAAAGATCTAAACCAAAGTGGGTGAGGAGTCTAGATGCAGAATATCTCAGAAAGCAAGCTGCCACGCATTTGAGCATTACAGAGAACAGCAGAGGGGTGCCATGTGATGTTATCAAAGCTTTCTTGAAACGTACCTTCATCGACGTTTCAAGTCCATGTGTATGGAGCCTAATTTTACATAAAAATGTACAATATAAAATTATTACAAGAAAAAGAATAAGAAGGATAATACCCCTACAATGAAAGCATATCATAAAGATACACCCACAAAATAGATTAAATGACATTAAGAAAATGATCAAAGACATAAAAGAACAGTATAACATAAATAAAAGTTTTTAAAATTCAGAAATAATGTCAGTCCTCAGGAAACAAAAATAAAAATAATAGCTATTTAGAAAATAATGCTAAAGTAAAAATAAAATTATAATGAATAAACACAGATAATCCTTTGAGATAAATAGAATGTAAAAAGAGTACATTTTTAAAGTAACATTAAAAATTTGAAGAAAGAGATGAAAATAATTTTTAAAAAGACAAATATCAAAGATAGGCAGGAAAGGCTTAACTTAAAGTATTTAATAGAAGTTCCAGAACTGAAAGCCAAAGCAAGATAATAAAATAACTTCTTTTATTTTTATTTATAAAAATAAAAACTTATATATTTTATTTTTTATAATGATATAAAAAACCTTGAAACTTATATGGAAATAGAAAACCATAAATCTAAGAGTGTTATCTCAGAATCACCAACACCATTAGACATTCCAGTAAAATTATTAGAAAAGGAAAAATTATTTGTGCATCAAGAAAATATAGCATTTGACTTATATGGGAAGGTATATTAAACTACCATAACAATTTCAGGAGCCACACTTTAAGAAAGAATAAAACAGAGAAAAATGTTTAATGCATTCAAGAAAAAAAATGTATAAGCCAAAGACTTTATATCCAACACAACTGACAAAGGGCACAGGTAAACTGTTAACAACATGCAAGCACTCAAAAAATAATGTTCCCCTGAGCATTTCCTCAGAAATATACCATAGAATAGCACACAGATAACCACAATGACCAGAGAGACCCAGACATAAGGAATGATGTGAGCATTAAACATACGGTTGCCCACAGAATTAAGATGGCATGAGAGCTAAGAGGAAGACAGTATGCAATAACTACGCATTCTGACAATTTGTTTATGAAGGGATTGTGGTAAACAACGGAGAAAGATAAAAAGTAAAGTGATCAATAGTCATTTAAGTGCTAATACTAGTACTGTTATTCTAAGAGTAATATATGATATAACAAATGAGAAATTATTGAAGATCCAAATTTTATCATCACCTTCTTCTTTAGAATCAAGAGATAACAAAAACATCAAAGTTCTGTAGTCTTGAATTTTACATAAAAACATCAATATATATTTTTAAGGTGTTATATCTTGAGTGAATTAAACTACAAAGTGATAGTATTCCATACCAACTAAGATAAAATGATAAATTAAAAAGAACCCTGACTAAGTGTAAGTGTGGGAGATGATGCAGGCCAATTGGAGCACCAGTTTTCTTCCAGTGGGACTATGTATTGATCTAACCTCTGGCAAAAACCCTGTTTGACAGTATCTTTTGAATCTGTTACAAGTTTTACTCTTTCGTTAACTACAACAGAATTACGTACATATCTATTTTCACCAGACTATAGGTGTAAACATGTTATTAGCTGCATTATTGATAACCGTAAAAAATTAGAAACAACTAATATGTCACTCAAACTTACAATAACACATTGTTATATATTCATATAAAAGTATATTTAATGAACAACTGATGTACATAATCACTCTGGTGAATGCCCAAATCATAATATTGAGAGAAGAACGTTAGACACAAAAAACCCACTGCTTTGATTCAATTTATGCAAAGTTTGAAAACAAGCTAAACTATAGTGCTAAAAGTTAGGTAATTTATTTTTATTATGTAAATGCGGTTAATAACTAAGTAGGCCCTGTAAAGCTTTCTGCAGTTTAAAGGTGTTACATTTCTTGAACTGTATAGTGGCTATATGTGTATGTTTTCTATATAATAATTTATCAAATATAGGCGTACACATAAACTTGTAAATTTTTGTGTGTGTGTGCTGTAATAGATCATTGACTCTCTGGCAAATCTGGTATACCCCAGCTACTGCGGATGTCTGAGGCTGATAGCTCACAGGTGAGTTCCTCTCTTAAAATTGCCCTTGGCCACAGAGAAGTCCATTCTTTTTTTGTTTGTTTGTTTTTGTTTTTGTTTTGAGATGTAGTCACTCTGTCACCCAGGCTGGAGTGCAGTGACGCAATCTCGGCTCACTGCAAGCTCCACCTCCCGGGTTCACGCCATTTTCCTGCCTCACCCTCCCGAGTAGCTGGAACTACAGGCGCCCGCCACCTCGCCTGGCTAAATTTTTGTATTTTTTAGTAGAGACGGCGTTTCACCATGTTAGCCAGGATGGTCTGGATCTCCTGACCTCGTGATCCGCCCGCCTTGGCCTCCCAAAGTGCTGGGATTACAGGCGTGAGCCACCGCGCCCGACAACAGCTCTATTCTAACAGTATTCTACTAGGGAGACACCATAGTCCATCACTGGATCATGCAATGATATAAAGTCCTAGACACTATATTTAATGTCAGAAAAACACTGAAGAGTCATTCCAGTTCTAAAGCTTTATTGAAACTGTGTTTTGGGTTTACTTCTCTTTCTGCTCAATCCTGCTTTTTCTGGTTCATCACAGATACTTCTACCAAGAGCATTCCCCAATAAATCCTCTCTGCATAAAACTCTCCATCTTAGAGACTATGTCTAGGGAACTTCATATGATTCTGTTGTTACTAGAAGGGGTCCTAGAAAACAAACTGTAGAATAATATTCCAAAACTGGATCAAAATATTCAGGCCATCTAGCAATGAGGGCCCTATTGCTGGTGGTAAGTGGAGGATGAGTAGACTTCACATTTCAGTTGATGAAACTGTTGCAAGTCGTGAACTCAGAACTCAGATGCAGTACTGGCGGAAGAAGACACACTGGCTATGTAATTACTTCTGGAACTTGATGTCATGTAGAAAATAATAAGTATAAGGACTACAAAGTAAATAAACTTTACTGAGAAGCATTTTATTTTAATTTAAGAATTGATAATGACGAGTTCAGGCGATTAATTAATTATCATTCCAAGGTAAAATGTGAAAGCCAGAGGGACTCCTGGCGGAATCTAAGGCGACTCTAATCATCTGCCACTGGTGGGCAGTCACTAGAGGACTAAATTCAAAAGTTAATAATACAACTAGTGGAACTTCAAAGATAGCTGGATTCTTCACGTCAGCAGGTTTCATAAGCCAGTGTCAAGACGCTAACAAGAAAGAAATATTCCCCTTAGATTTAGAATGAATGCAATTGATTAGACATAGCTAAAAACCTTGAAGTTCTATTTTCCCCCAAATGCTCTTTTTTGGTGGAAGTATCTTCTAATTCTTTTGATAAAAGATAGTGATCTTCTTTCAAAGAAAGCATTGCTTGGAGATCATACAGAAATTTCAAATGACTTAAGTCCTTTAGAAGACAATGCTTCCATCTAAGACCCCCACACACTGAGGAGCTATCCTTATTTCCTTCCTGGCAAACATTCCAATAATAAGGGTTTAATGCCAGCACATTTCAATGAGACAAGCACTGAACTAGCTAAGGGAAGAAAGAGACTATATGTAAAGGAATTGTAGGACCTGTCTAATAGGTACCATCGGAGCCAGGAGAACATGAATGAAACTGGATCCCGAAGGTGACATAAAAAGAGGCATAGAACTTAGAGTTGGATATACGATACTTTATCAATATGGAGCACTCTCACATGATATGTAATTTAACACACGGGCAAGGACACCAGGAAACAGTAATATATCAGCAGAATGGCACTAGGAAAGTTTCAAAAAATAATGGCCCATATAAGTGTAGCAGAAGTGCCAGAACTGCGTGACACATAGAAGATGAAGGCATTAAATGTGCATGCTACAGTGACATACTATGTAAAATCAGAAAAACCATCAGCAAACTATATTCCAAGAAAGATTAGAATTAAGTAGCTAATTCACTAAAGCAACACAGATTACACTGATGAAAAAGGCACTGTCATTTTTGAGCTCAGTATGGTTCTCCTCTGTAGACCAGGGAATACTGTGACAGGACTGGCCTCCCTGAAAGAAACAGGTATGAGAGTATCCTGAAATAAAACGAAGTCAGATAGTGGCTCTTAACTGTCAAAGTAAGAAGGACACATTTACCACCCTGGGCACCAAAGCTGAAGTGGCAGGCAGAGGAGGTATGAACTGCAGAGATGTTATATATATCATTTTATATATATGCATGATATATGACTAGAGATATGATTATACATATGATTAATATAACATAGTATTTTCAAAGACAACTTAGGAAGTCATCAAATATGTTGCTTAATTTACATTATTAAAATAAATAAAGAATGGATAATTAGGAGACTGAATGCAACTATACTAATAAAATATTGTTTTCCCTTTCCCAGTCTTAAGACCTGAGTACAGTTCTCAGATCCAGAATCCATGGCGTGAGAAAGGATCAGGCAACACCACAAGTATATTAAAGAGTAATTCCTCCTATTCTTTCTGAAAATAACTGACAATTATGTAGTAAATAACCACACATGAAGGAAAGGACGTAGTCACACCTTTTGGGGATTATTGGATATAAATCTGAATCGGCATCGATATCTGTGGACCCAAAGCACCACCATTTTCCTCTTGTTAGAGTGGCATTATTAATGAAGTTCCGGAACATGTCTGGTTCACTATGGAGCTAATGGATCTATGAATTGCCCAGTGGAAATGTTCCTGCTTTCTAAATATAACCTGAATAAAGAGACTTGGTAGTTGGCAGAATCCCAACATGGATTTGTTAGTTTGTGTGCTAAGAGGTATTATAGTGCGGAAGGCCCATTGGAAACTTCTTAAACTATTCATTTCCCCAGAAAAAAAACAAGAAACAATATTACATATTTGAAAAAATTGATTAGTATAACCTTAAAATATTAAAAGATGACTTGTGTCTCAGCCTGCTTTTTGCTGCTATAACAGCATAACTGAGACTGGGTAATTTATAATGAACAGAAATTTGTTTGGCTCATTGTTCTAAAGGCTGGGCGCTCCAATGGCGTGTTTCTGGCATCTGGTCAGCCACTGATGAGAGCCCTCTTGCTGGTTCATCCTAGCGAAGACAGAAAGACAAGAGAGCAAAGGAGAGCTAGAGAGCGCCTAACTAGTTTTTATAACAAATGCATTATTTTGATAATAAACCCATACCTGAGATAACTAACCCACTCCACTGATAATGGTATTAATCCACTCATGACATCAGAGCCCTTATAGCCAAATCGCCTCTTTAAAGCTTTCACTTCTAAACACTGTTGCGTTGGGGATCAACTTTCCAACACATGAATGTTGCAGGACACATTTCATCCATAGCAACAGGTGTGATTGTCCCCACCAGATTCCCACATAATTCAGTGTTCTAGCCCCTAAAAAAATAGATTATATGAATCACAGTGACCTCATATAAACTTTACTTAGTGGTAGCTATAATTACAGATATTATACCAAATATGGTATCTTCGCTAGAGCAGATTAATTTAGCTTCTGGCACATGTAGCTATTGACCTAGCTAACAGTTTATTTTCCTTATCATATTTAAAGGAGCACAACAAATAATTAGCTTCACATGAGTATACACTTATGATTTTGTCTCAGAGCTATTAATTTTCTGAAGGTAAACATCCTCTGGACATTCCCAAGATAATTACTTTGGTCTATTTTAGTGTTTATATCACGTTAATAGGAGGATGAACAGGAAGTGGCAACTCACAAGGAGGGCAAAGTAAGATACACAGGCCATAGAGGGTGGGAGATAAACTCTATAAAGATTCAAGAACGTGCCATATAGATGAAGTTTTGTGGCTCCAGAAATCCAGGTCATATTGGTACACCCAATCTAATGTATAGGACGAATAATCAAATCTTGCATATCCCACAAGTAAGAAACACAGGACCTCGTAAGATGCTGATTTCTGGAAGCAGCATATTCTTGGGAAATTTGGTTGCAATTCATTTCCTCAGTGATTTGAAAGACTGTCAGCTTTCAGTGATAACTAAAGCAAGAAAGGCCTCAAAAGGGACCAGTCTATGGTAAAAGGAGACATTCCACCTAGATGCTATGACCTGGAAGTCCTTATGGTTATGCACCATTTTTAACAAAACTTTCAATAATAATGAAATTATTTCATATTTTAACTGTCCAATATAATAACCAATGATCATAAGTCTGAAATGAAACTTTCAGCAGGTCCGTGGCCATTCTGGAGATTTTGGGGAAAATCCTTCCTTGCCTCTCCTAGATTCTGGTGACTGCTGGTATGCCTTGGCATCCCTTGGCTGTAGTTGCATCTCTCCAATTTCTGCCTCCATCTTCACATCAGCTTCTCCTCAGTGTGTATCTCAAAACTCCCTCTACCTCTCTCACACAGATTGTCTAGGATAAGCTTCTTCTCTCAAGATCCTTTACTTTATGACATGTTTTGCTATATGAGGTAATACTCACAGGTTCTTGATATTAGGATTTTAGCGTTTGTTTTTTACAGAGCCAAATTCAGTCCACTACAAGAAGTCTGTGTTGTCAGCTGTTATGAAGCATGTAGATGGGTGGAGATGCAAGAGAGATTACAAATGAACAACAACAAAAATCAGCCAGTGACTGGTACGTGCAGATGATTGAAGTTATAGAAAGTCATTAGGTAACTCTTTAAGATTATTTTTTCTGGAAGGTCTCTAGGAGTTAGTGGTATTTCAACAATAATCCGAATGACAAGAAAAAATTAGGAGTTCAAATACCTTGAGGAAGAGTTTCCTAGGCAAAGGGAAAAGTTAATGTAGAGACAAAAGCTGCAACAGGTATGTCGTATTAAATAAATGAAAAACAAAACCATATAGCTAGAAAATGGTAGATACACTTGGAGGTGTAGATATGGACCAAATCATATAGTACCTTGTAAACCAGAATAAGGAATTAATCAATTAGTAACACTTATGTTCTGGTAGTCTCACATAGCTTCCAAATTTCTTAACATAGTATACGTTATTGTGGTGCTCCTTAGAGATTTGCTGCAGTCTCATATCCTTAAATAAGGTAATTTCTTCCTAACCTCTGTTTGTTATCAACGTTAGGATGACAGTTTGCATAAATAATTTATTTCAAATTACTCAGTCACCTGAATCATTATATTACCATAAGATTTGAAGTGTCTGATTCCAATCATAATTGTAAAAATGATTGATCCATGTTACATATCTTAAAATCCTTGCTAGTTGATTAATTTGCTATCTGAGTGAAACTTTTTATATTAAAAACTAACAAGCACAAATAAGAAGGTGTGCTTTTATTTATACAGAATTTCTCATAAATCAATCAACAAGGGCAGGATAAACTGTTTCGATAGAATAAAACGAGAATTTCCAAAGGTCACTTTCCCTTTGTATTAGAGTAACATATCTGTTTAATTTTTATTTTTGTGGGTACATAGTAGTTGTATATATTTATGGGGTACATTACATGTTTTGATACTGACCTGCAATGCATAATAATCATATCATACAGAATGAGATATTCATCCCTTCAAGCATTTATCCTTTGTGTTACAAACAATTCAATTATATTACTTTGTTTATTTCGAAGTGTACATATTGACTATGGTCACATTTGTGCTATCAAATAGTAGGTCTTATTCATTCTTTTTAAATTTTTGTACCCAGTAACCATCCCCACCTCCACCCACCATCCCTGCTACCCTTCCAAGCCTCTGGTAACCATCATTCTACTCTCTATGTCCATAAGTTCAATTATGTTGATTTTTAGAACCCACAAATAAGAGAACATGTGATATTTGTCTTTATTTGTCTGGCTTATTTCATTTAGCATAATGACCTCCAGTTCCATTCAGTTGATGCCAATGACAGGCACTCAGTTCTTTTTATGGCAGAATAGTACTCCATTGTGAATATATACTAGTTTCTTTATTCACTCATCTATAGATGAACACTTAAGTTGTTTCCAAATCTTGGTCATTTTGAACAATTCTACAACAAACATAGGAGTGCAGGTATCTCTTTTATATACTGATTTCCTTTATTTTCAGTATATACCCAGCAGTGGGATAGCTGGGTCATGTGGTAACTTTAATTTTACTTTTTTTCAAGAACCTCTAAACTGTTTTTCGTAGTGACTGTACTGATTAACCTTCCCACCAACATTGTACAAGGCTTCCCTTTTCTCCACATCCTCACCAGCATTTGTTATTGCCTGTCTTTGATAAAAGCCATTTTAACTAAGGTGAGATGATATCTCATTGTAGTTTTGATTTGTAGTTCTCTGATGAACAGTGATGTTGAGCACCTTTTCATATACTTGTTTGCCATTTTTATGACTTATTTTGAGAAACATCTATTCGTATCTTTTGCCCATTTTTGAATCAGATTATTAGATTTATTTCCTAGAGAATTGTGTGAGCCCCTTATATATTCTGATTTTTATCATTTTTTCAGATGTATGGATAGTTTGCAAGTATTTTCTCCTACTCTGTGGGTTTTTTGCTTCACTTTCTTCATGTCTTCTTTGCTGCGCAGAAACTTTTTAACTTGCTGTGATCCAAATTGTGCATTTTTGCTTTGGTTGCTTGTGCTTATGGGGCATTCCTTAAGAAATTTTTTGCTCAGATTAATTTCCTGAAGATTTTCTCCAGTGTTTTCTTGTAGTAATTTCACAGTTTGAGGTCTTAGATTTAAGTTTTTCATCCATTTTGTTTTGATTTTTTGTGTATGGCAAGAGATAGGTATCTAGTTTCATTCTTTTGCATATATATATTCAGTTTTCTCAGCACCATTTATTGAAGAGATTGTCTTTTTCTCAATATATGCTCTTGGTAATTTTGTCAAAATGAGTTCACTGTAGGTGTGTGGATTTGTTTCTGAGTTCTCTATTCCATTCCATTGGTCCATCTGTCTGGGTTTTGTTTGTTTGTTTGTTTGTTTGGTTGATTTTTTTTTTTTTTTTTTTTGCTGATAGCATGCTGTTTTGTTGCTATAACTCTGCAGAATAATTTGAAATCAGATATTGTGATTCCTTTAGTTTTTTTTTTTTTTTTTTAATAGCTTTGGCTGTTCTGGGTCATTTGTAGTGTCCTATTAATTTTAAGATTGTTTCTCTATTTCTGTGAGGAATGTCATTAGTATTTTAATAGAGATCGCATTGAACCTGTAGATTACTTTGAGTAGTATGGATATATTACCATATCCTTATGGTAAAATTTAACAATTTAAAATATTGTTTTTTTCCAATCCATAAACATGAAATATTTTTTCACTTTTTGGTGTCTTCTTCAACTTCTTTTATCAATGTTTTATAATTTTCACTACAGAGATCTTCCACTTCTTTGGTTAAGTTAATTCCTAGGTATTTAATTATTTTTGACTATTATAAAAGAGATTACTTTTTTAACTTTTTTCAGATTTTTCACTGTTGGCATATAGAAATACTACTGAATTTTGTGTGTTGATTTTGTGTCTGGCAATTTTAATGAATTTGTTGGCCGCACATAAAAATGGCAATAGTTTCTAACGGATTTCTTGTGGAGTCTTTAGGTTTCCCTGAATATAAGATCATATCATCTACAAACATAGATTATTTGATTTCTTCCTTTCCAATTTTGATGCCTTTATTTCTTTCTCTTGTCTGATTGCTCCAACTAGGACTTCCAGGATTACGTTGAATAACAGTGGTCACAGTGAGCATCCTCATCATGTTCCAGGTCTTATAGAAAAGGTTTGCAGTTTTTCTCCATTCTGTATGATATTAGATGTGGGTTGGTCATGTGGCTTTTTTTATGTTGTTATTCTTCTATAACCAGTTTTTATATGTTTTTTTTTTTATCATGAAGGAATGTTAAACTTTATCAACTGCTTTATAGGCATCAGTTGAAATGATCATATGGGTTTTGTCCTTCATTCTATTGATATGAGGTATCACATTGATTGATCTGCATATGTTAAACTATGCTTGCATCCCTGGGATAAACCCCACTTGGTCATGATGAATAATCTTTCTAATGTATTGTTGACTTTGATTTGCTAGTATTGTGTTGAGTATTTTTACATCAATACTCATCGGAGTTATTTACCAGTAGTTTTCTTTTTTTGGTGTGTCTTTGTCTGGTGTTGGTATTAGGGCAATACTGGCCCATAGAATGAGTTTGGAAGTATTTCCTCCACCTCAGCTTTTAAGAATAGTTCGAGTAGTATTGGTTTCAGTTCTTTAAATGTTTGGTAGAATTCAGCAAAAATTGCATTGAGTTCTGGGCTTTTCTTTACTGGGAAACTTTTTATTATGGCTTTGATCCCATTGCTTGTTATTGGTCTGTTCAGGTTTTGGATTTCATCATGGTTCAATCTTGGTAGCCTTGCTCATCATAGCCTCTAATGATCCTTTGAATTTCTGAAGTATCAATTGTAATGTGTTTTTTTCATCTCTGATTTTATTTTGGTCTTCTTTCTTTTTTTAGTCTTGCTAAAGATTTGTCAAATTTGTTAAATGTTTTAATAAAACCAACTTTTTGCTTCATTGATCTTTTGTATTTTTTAATTTTAATTTTATTTATTTCTGCTCTAATCTTTATTTTTTTTTCTTCAACTAATTTTGGGTCTGATTTGCTCTTGCTTCTCTAGTTCCTTAAGATGCATCACTAGGTGAGGTATTTGAAGTTTTTCTTCTTTTTTAATGTAAACAATAGTCATAAAATTTCATCTTAGTACAGCTTTCCCTGTATCCCATAGGTTTTAGTATATTGTATTTCCATTAATATTTTTTTCAAGAAATTTTCAATTTCCTTCTTAATTTCTTCACTGAACCACTGGTCATTCAGCAGCATGTTGTTTAATCTCCATGTATCTTTATGGTTTCCAAATTTATATTGTCATTGATTTCTAATTTTATTTTGTTGTAGTCAGAAACGATGCTTGATTTCAACTTTTTTGAATGCTTTCAGACTTCTTTTGTGACCTAATGTAAGATCTATCCTTGAGAATAATCCATGTGCTGAGGAAAAGAATGTGTATTTTGTAGGTCTTTGATGAAATGTTCTGTAAATATTTATTAGATCCATTTGTTCTATAGTGCAGATTAAGTTGGATGTTTCTTTGTTGATTTTCTTTCTGAAAGATCTGTCCAGTGCTGACAGTGGGATGCTGAAGTCTCCATCTGTTATTTTATTGGAACTTATCTCTCCCTTTAGCTCTAATAATATTTGCTTTGTATATCTGGATGTTCCAGTGTTGGGTGCATATATGTTTAAAATTGTTGGGTACCCTTGCTGAATTAACCTCCTTATCACTATATAGTTATCTTCTTTGTCTCTTCCTAAATTTTTTGTCTTGAAATCTATTTTGTCTAAGTATAGCAACTCCTGCTCTTTTTTGGTTTCCATTGGCATGAACTGTGTTTTTCCATCCCTTTGTTTTCAGTCTATGTGTATCTTTATAGGTGAAGTGTGTTTCTTAACAGGCAACGGATCAATGGTTCTTGCTTTTTTATTCATTTGACCACTCTACACCTTTTGATTGGAGAGTGTAATCTATTTACATTCAGTGCTGTTTTGGACAAGTAAGGGTTTAATCCTGCCATTTTAAAATTTGTTTTCTGGTTGTTTTGTGGTCTCTTTCTTGTGCGACATACCTTTTAAACAATGGTCAGTTTTTCACATGACTTGTTTTTCGTAGTGTAATTTAGAAGGCATTGCTTAAATAAATCTCCTATAATATCTTACAGTGTTTCTGTGAAATTTCCATGGGGTAAAAATATTGAATCTTACAAAATTCTTTTCCAAAATGTATATACCCTAAAAAGGTAATATATTAAGCCATTAATGTGCCATTGTTTAATAAGAGATTAGAAAACAAGTCAATTCATTTACCCAAACACAGGTTGCAAACCAACTGCTCTTAGCAGAATCTGGCTGCAATCTTGTTTTGTTTGGCTAACAAAAATGTGTTTGTGCAATGCTTGAATTTTAATGACTTTAAACAAGTGTTTAAATACTTCTTCCCATTTTCCAGTGGCCCTTCTGAATTTCTGTCTTGTTTATACCAGGCTCAAATTATGTATTTATGTTATTTTTTAGCATTTGTGTTTGTGACCTCCATCAAAGTACCATTATGCTTATGGAATGAGAGAAGGCACCATCTCAAGCTAGTGTAGTTGTGCAGCTCAGAGAGGACATGTCCAGCAATTATTAGAGTGCCTTTCTAGGTCCTCTTTTATTAACATATCCCCATTCTGTGCTGATAATCTCACCCTGTGTTGATGACTTTCAAACCCACATAACTGTCCTTTCTTCTGAACTATGATTGTATACAACCCTCTCTTATACTTGGCACTTGGAATTCTACAGACATCGCCAAAATTTCACTTTCTAGCTTGCCTCTTATGTTTTCCATTTCAGTTAAAGGCCCAGTATTGCTTTAATGTGAGCTGCTTGGAGGCAAAGATACCCCTATATCTCTAGCAAAAGAGAGCTAGTCTTGTTCATAGTGGGTGCTCCATTTTGTTTTTAACTTTTTATTTGGAGATAAAATTCACAGGAAGTTGCAAAAATAGTAGTTTTCATGTAACCTTCACTCAACTTTTTCTCAATAACAACATATTATATAGTCATAGTACATTTCTGAAACTAGAAAATTGATATCGGTATAAATATTATTAAACTAATTTTTTCAGATTTTACAAAATTTTACACATATTTGTGTTCTTTTTAGGGTATAGTGTGACAAAATTTTATCACATGTGTAGATTGGTTTAACCACAACTATAAACATTACAAAAATATGCTACATTGCCAGAAAGAAACTCCCTCTTGCTTCCTCTTCATAGTCAGACTCTATCCCTAAACCCTACACACTTATTCTCCATCAATATAGTTGTGTCATTTTGGACGTGTTATATAAATGAAATCATATAATATGTAACCCTTTGAGATGGGTATTTTTTCTTAATTCAGCATTATAACCTTTCAATCCATCATAGTTAGTGGGTGCCTGTATAAAAATAGTTTATTTCTTTATATAGCTAGGTAATATTTCATAGTGTCTATGTATGTACTACAGCACATTCATACGTTCACCTATTCAATAACATTTTACTTGTTTTCAGTTTTTATCTATTACAAATAAAGCTGCTCTGAAATGTACAGGTTTTTGAATAGACATAAGTTTTTATTTCTTGAGTATAAATTTATACACAGAGGTGATCACTAGATCATACAATAAGTGAATGTTTAACTTCATAAGAAACTGACAAAGAGGTGACAAATACTTCTTCAAGGTGGCTATACCATTTTACATTCCTATCAGCAAAGTCAGAGAGTTCTAGAAGCTCTGCATCATTGCTAGCACTTGATATTATCAGTTTTCTTTTTTTTTATTTTAGTCATTCTCATTGGTGTGTGTGGTACAGATATCTCATTATGACTCTAATTTATTCTCTAATATGGCTTATGATGTGAACATTTTTTATATATTCAGTTGACATCTGCATATGCTTTTTGGTGAAACATCTCTTCTCTATATACTGCAGAAGGGATTTGACTGACTTCTTATGTGCTTTGCAAATGTTATCTCTCAGTCTGTGGTTTAACATTTTATCCTCTTCACAGGGTGTTTCACAGAAAAATGCTAATTTTGATGAAGTTTCAATTTATCCTTTTTTTTCTGGATCACCTTTTTGGTGTCATGTTTAAGAACACTGAAACTAGCCCTTTGTTGCAAAGATTTTCTCCTAAAAGATTTATAGTTCAATGTTTTAAATTTGTATCTATTATCCATTTTAAGTAAATTTATGTGTGATGTGAAGTTCAGGCTAGATTCAAATTGTTTCAAATAATGTATTGAAAAGGCTACTCTTTCTTCACTGAATTGCTTTTGCTATTTTTTTTGTGGGTCAATTTCTACATTTTCTATTCTGCTCCATTGATGTACATGTCTGTCCCTCCTCCAATACCACACTGACTTAGTCACTGTGGTTTCATAGTCTTAAAATTGGGAAACATAACTCCTTAAACTTTAGTCTTCTTTTTCAATATTATATTTAGCTAGTCTACTTTCTTTGCCTTTCATGTAAATTTTAGAATTAGCTTGTCTATATCTGAAAAATATAGCTACTGAAATTTTGATAACATTGCATTAAAATTATAGATTAATTTAGGGATAATTAATATCTTTACTATGTTGACTCTTCTAATTCATAAATATATGCCTTTCTATTTATGTAGGCTTACTTTAATTTTTCCATCTGTATTTTATAATTGTCAGTCTATGGATATCACACATTTTAAAAGTATATAACTATTTCTTTTTTGGAGTAATTTTAAATTGTACTGAATTTAATTTTTATGTTCAACACTGATACAGTCATATGCCACTTAATCTTTTGGTCAACAATGAGCCATATCTCTGAAAATCATTCTATAAGTTGTCACATAACAAAACTAAAACATTACTATTACTTATCTATATCATAGCCTTCCTAACATCATAAGAGTGCATTACTCACATGTTTGTGGGATTCTGATGTAAAAAAAAAACCCTCTGAGCTATCAGCTGTATAAAAGTATAGGAATACAATTATGTAGCATACATAATAACTGATAATGATAATAAGTTACCATGTTACTGGTTTATGTGTTTACTATACTACACATTTTGTCATTTTAGAGTTTACTCTTTCCACTTGTTAAAAAAGGTAAACTGTAAAAAAGCTTCAGGTAGGTCCTTCAGGATGTATCCCAAAAGAAGGCGTTGTTATCATAGGAGATGACTGCTCCAAGCAGGTCGAAGACCTTCCAGTGAGACAAGATGTGGAGGTGGAGGGCAGTAATATTGATGATTGTTAACCTGTGTAGGTGTGGGCTAATGATTGTGTTTGTGTCTTAGCTTTTAACAAAGACATTTAAAGAGTAGAAGAAAAATAAAGAAAAAATGTAAAAATAGAAAAAAGGTTATATAATAAAGACATAAAGAAAGAGAATATTTTTGTATAGCTGTACAATGTTTATGTTTAAGTATTACTACAAAGAGTTATGAATTACTGAGTTATAAAGAGTCAAAAAGTTAAAAAAATTAAGTATATAAAGTAAAAAAAGTTAACAGTAAGCTAAGATTAATTCAATATTGATGATATTTTATTTTTTAATTTAGTTTAGGCTAAGCTTATAGTGTTTATAAATTCTATAATAGAGTACAGTAAACTCCTAGGCCCTCACATTCATTTGCCACTCACTCACTGACTCACCTAGAGCAGTTCCCATTTCTGCAAGCTCCATTCATGGTAAGCTCTATTTATATATATGACATTTTCTTTATTCAATCATCCACTGATGTAAACTTGATACCATATCTCTGCTATTGTGAGTAGTGCTGTGATAAACATGTGAGTGAATGAATCTTTTCAATATAATGACTTCTTTTTCTTAGGTAGATACTTAGTAGTGGGATTGCTGGATGAAATGGTAGTACTATTTTTATTCTTAGAGAAATCTTCATAATGTTTTCCATAGAGATTGTAAAAATTTACATTCTCACCAAAAATTGTATAAGCATTCCCTTTTCTCTGCATCCTCACCAACATCTGTTATATTTTGGCTTTTTAATAATGCCAATTCTGGTATAAGATGGCATCTCATCGTGGTTTTAATTTGCATTTCTGTAATGATTAGTGATGGTGAGCATTTTTTCATATGTTTCTTGGCCATTTTTATATCTTCTTTTGCAAAATGTCTGTTCATGTCCTTTGTCTACTTTTTAATGGGGTTGTTTGTTTTCTTCTTGTTGAGATGTTTGTATTCCTTGTAGATTCTGGATATTTCTCTCATTGGATGCATACTTTGAAAGTATTTTCTTTTTCTGTAGGTCTTCTTTTTTTTACTATTGATTATTTATTTTGCTGTGAATAAGGTTTTTAGTTGAATTAAGTCCCATTTATCTATTGTGATTTTTGTTACATTTGCCTTTGTGGTCTTAGTCATAAATTATATGCCCAAGCCAATATCCGAAAGAGTTTGTCCTAGCTTATTTTCTAGGATTTTTATAGCTTTTGGTCTTACATTTAAGTCTTTGTATACGATGAGGGAGAGGGATACAGCTTTATTCTTTTATATATGGCAATCCAGTTTTCCAAGCACCGTATCTTGAAGAGGGAGTTCTTTCCCCAAGTTATGTTTCTGTCAACTTTGTCAAAGATCAGTTGGATAAAATTATGTCGCTTTATTGGTTCTGTATTCTGTTCCATTGATGTATGTATCTATGTTTGTGCTAGTAGCAAGATGTTTTGGTTACTATAGCATTGTAGTCTAATTTGGAATCAGATACTGTAATGCCTCCTGCTTGTTGTTGTTATTTCAGCTTAGAATTGCTCTGGCTATTCAGTCTGTTTTCTTGGTTTCATCTAAATTTGAATTTTAGATTTTTTTTTTCCTAATTCTATGAAAAGTGACTTTGGTATTTTCATAGGAATTTCAATGAATGTGTAGATTGCTTTGAGCAGTCTGGTCATTTTCAATGGCATTACTTCTTTCAATCCATGCACATGGGATGTTTTTTCATTTGTTTCTGTCATCTATGATTTATTTTATTAGTGTTTTCTTATTTTCCTTGTAGAAATATTTTACTTTTTTGGTTAAATATATTTCTAGGAATTTTTAAATGATTGCAAATAGGATTCAGTACCTGATTTGGTTCTTAGCTTGACCATTATTGGTGTTTAGAAATGCGACTAATTTTTTTATATTTATTTTGTATCTCGTAACTTAACTAAATTGCTTCATCAAATCTAGCAATCATTTGGAGGCACCTTTAGGGTTTTCTAGATGTGAGATCACATCATCAGCAAGTAAAAATAATTTTACTACTTTTTTTCCAATTCAGATGCATTTTATTTCTTTCTCGTTCTTGATTGCTGTGGTTAGGACTCCAGTACTATGTTAAATAGGAATAGTGAAAGTGAGTGTCCTTGTCTTGTTCAAGATCTTAGGAAAAATGCTTTCAGCTTTTTCTTGTTCGGTATGATATTTACTCTGGATTTGTCATAAATAGCTTTTAAGTTTTTTTAAACAGGGTCTCACTTTGTTGCCCAGGCTGGAGTGCAGTGGTGCAATCATGGCTCACTGTAGCCTTGACTTCCAAGGCTCAAGTGATCCTCCTACCTCAGTCTCCTGAGTAGATGGGACTACGGGTGTGTGCCACCACATTCAGCTAATTTTTGTGTTTTCCCTAGAGGTGAGGTCTCATTGTGTTGCCCAGGCAGATCTAAAACTCCTTGGCTCAAGCGATCCTCCTGCCTCTCAAAGTGCTGGAGTTACAGGTGTGAGCCATCACACTTGGTCATGAATGACTTATTATTTTAAAGAATGTGCTTTGATGCTTAGTTTGTTAAAGGTTTTTGTTTGTTGAAGGTTTTCATCATGAAGATATTCTAACTTTTATTAGATGCTTTTTTTAATCTATTGAGATGATCATATGGTTTCTGTTTTTAATTCTGTTTATATGATAAATCACATATATTGATTTATGTACTTGAGCCATCCTTGTTTCCCTAGAATAAAACCCACTTGATCACAGTGCATTATCTTTGTGATTTGCTATTGGATTCGGTTTCCTCATATTTTGTTAAGAATTTTTCATATATGTTTATTAGAAATATTAGTCGTCAGTTTTCTTTTTTTGTTGTTCTCTTGCCTGGCTTTGATTTCAGGGTAATATTGGCTTTGTAAAGTGAGTTAGAAAGCTTCTTCCTTGATTTTTTCAAGCATTTCAGGAGGATTGGTACTAGTTCTTCTTTGTACATTTGGTGGAGTTTGGCTGTAATTTCATTTGGTCTTCAGCTTTTTCTAGGGTACTGGGAAGATATTATTGATTCATTCTCACTTCTTGTTATTGATATGTTCAGGATTTCTACTTCTGGCTGGCTCAATCTTGGGAGGTTTCCAGGAATGTATTCATTTCCTCCTGTTTGTGAACATGCAGTTGTCCATAGTAGTCTGATAATTTTTTGCATTTCTGTCCTATCAGTTGTAATGTTTCTTTTAAAATTTTTGATTATGTCTGCTTGAATCTTCCTTCTCATCTTGGTTAATATAGTTATTGTTCAATCAATTTTTTGTATCTTTTCAAAGAACAAAAAGAACAAACTTTTTGTTTTTCTGATCCTTTGTGTGATTTTCTAATTCTCAGTTTCATTTAGTTCTTCTCTGATCTTTGTTATTTCCTTTCTTTTGTTAGTTTTAGGTTTGGTTGTATTCTTGTTTTACTTCTTAATTAAGGTAAATGAGATATTTGGCTGCAAATCTGTGATATTCTGATATAGGCATTTAATACTGTAAACTTCCTTCTTGCACTACTGTGCTTTACATCAGAGTTTTTTGTATGTTGTGTTTCTCTTTTTGTTTCAATAAAATTTGCAAAATATGTCTTAATTTTGTTGTTGATCTAAATATTGTTCAGGAGTATGTTGTTTGCTTTTTTTATATTTATATAATTTCAAGTGTTCGTCTTTAAATTTATTTTTTAGTTTTATTGTCTGCAGTCTGACAAAATACTTGACTTTTTTTTACATTAATTGAGACGTATTTTATAGCATAACATATGATCTATCTTGGAGAATATGTCATGTACTGATGAGAAGAATGTGTATTATGCAGTTCTTGGGCAGAATGTTATATAAATTAGGTTTATTTGGTCTAAAGTTCAATTTAAGTCTACTGTTTCTTTCTTGATTTTCTGTCTCAATTATCTTTCTAGTGTTGTCAATGGGGTGTTGAAGTCCTCCACTATTATTGTATTGTTGTCTGTCTCTTTTTTAGGTCTGGTAATATTTGTTTGATGAATCTGGGTGCTCCAGTGTTACGTGCATATATATTTGGAATTTTCATATCTTCTTGTGAATTGGTCCCTTTACCATGATATGAGTTTTTCTTTTTTTTAATTGTTGATGATTTAACATATGTTTTATTTGATATAATGGTAGCTACTCCTGCTTGCTTTTCCTTCCATTTGCATAAAATATCCTTTTCCACCCATTTGCCTTCAGACTGTAACTGTCTTTACTAGTAAGTTGGAGTTTTTTATAAGTAACATACAGTTGGTTTATATTTTTAATCCTTTTCACCAATCTATTTCTAAGTGGAGCGTTTAATTTATTTATGTTCAAGGTTAATCTAAGTTTTTTGTTCCTGTCATGATGTTAATTGTTGTCTAGTTGCTGTGTAGATTCATTGTTTTTTTTCTCTCTGTCTTTTAGTTTGCTTGAATTCTGTCACATTGGTGTTTGATTTCTTTCTCTTCTTCATTTGTGAAATTGTTTTTTATACTTGTGAGTTTTATAGTTTTGTGTGATTTTATGATGGTGAGTATCAACCTTTTGTTTCCATGTTTACAACTTCACTGAACATTGGTTGGAGGTCTGGTCTAGTGGCGATAAAGTCCCTCAGCATCTGCTTGTCAGAGAAAGACCTTATTTCCTCATTTATAAAACTTATTCTAGTAGGACACAAAAACCAGGATTGACTTTTTTTTTTCTTTAGGCACTTTGAAAATAGAATCCTAATCTTTACTGGCTTGTAATGCTTCTGCAGAGAAGTTTGCTGTTAGTCTGATGGAGTTACCTTTATAGGTGATAGATGCTTTTCTCCTCCTGATTTTAATATATTTTTTTCCTTCACATTGGCCTTAGAAAGTCTGATGACTGTATTTCATGATGAGGCCTTTCCTGCAATGTATTTTTCTGGAATTTGTTGAGACTTTTGTATCTGGATGCCTAAATCTTTTGCTAGACTACGGAAATTTTACTCAATTATTTTCCTAAATAAGTTTTCCAAACTTTTTGCTTGATTTGTGTGTTTGGCCATATTTTGTACTCCTTTTTCATTATTTTTAATTCTTTTTTTAAAAATGTTTTTGTCTTACTGGATTAATCCAAAAGACTTTTCTTCAAGTTCTGAGATTTATTTTCTTCTGCTTCATCTAGTCTGTTGCTGAAGACTTTATCTATTTTTTGTTATTGCTTCAAGAGGTTTTTCATTTTCAGAAGTTCTTTTTGATGTTTTAAAAATCTGTTTATCTGGTAAGTTTGTCATTCATGTTCTAGATTGATTTTCTGATTTATTTGTATCCTTTTTCAGATTGCTCTTTATCCTAATTGAGCTTCTTTAAAAATCAGTATTTTGAATTCTATATCTGGTATTTCAATAACTTCATTTTGCTTAGGACTCATTGCTGGAAAGTTAGTGTGATTCTTTGGGAGTTTCATAAAACCATGTTTTTTGAAATACTTCTAGAATTGTTATGTTAGTTTCTTTTCATCTGGAGTGACTGTCACTTCTTATTTTTGAGTGTACTTTTAAAAATATTATTTTTAACTTTTATTTTAAGTTCAGAGGTATATGTGCTGGCTTGTTATGTAGGTAAACTTGTATCATGGGGGTTTGTTGTACAGATTATTTCATCACCCAGGTATTAAGCCTAGTACCCATTATTTATTTTTTTTCTGGTCATCTCCCTCCTCCCAACCTCTACCGTCTTATAAGCCCCAGTATGTGTTGTTTCCCTCTGTAAGTCCATGTGTTCTCATCATTTAGTTCCCATGTATAAGTGAAAGCATGTGGTGTTTGGTTTTCTGTTCCTGCATTAGTTTGTTAGAAGATAATGGCCTCTGGCTTTATTCATATCCCTGCAAACAACCTAATCTCATTCATTTTTTATATCTGCATAGTATTCCATGATGTATATTTACCACATTTTCTTTATCCAGTCTATCACTGTTGGGCATTTAGGTTAATTCTATTCTATGTCTTTGCTATTCTGAATAGTGCAGCAATGAACATATACATGCATGTGGTGTTTTTTTTTGTTTGTTTTTTGTTTGTTTGTTTGTTTGTTTTTTGAAATGGAGTTTCACTCTGTTGCCCAGGCTGGAGTGCAGTGGCACTATCTCGGCTCACGGCAACCTCTGTCTCCCAGGTTCAAGTAATTCTCCTGCCTCAGCCTCCCAAGTAGCTGGGATGACAGCTGTGTGCCACGATGTCCAGCTATTTTTTCTTTTTTTGTATTTTTAGTACAGACAGGATTTTGCCATGTTGATCAGGCTGATCTCGAACTCCTGATCTCATGTGATTCACCCACCTCAGCCTCCCAAAATTCTGGGATTACAGGCATGAGCCACCTCGCCTGGCCAGCATGTGTCTTTATAACAGAAAAATATATATTCCTTTGGGTATAAACACAGTAATGAGATTGCTGGGTCAAATGGTATTTCTGTATGTAGGTCTTTGAGGAATTTCCACACTATCTTCCATAATAGTTGAACTAATAGACCCTCCCACCAACAGTGTATAAGCATATCTTTTCCTCCACAACCTTACTGGCATCTGTTATTTTTTGACTTTTTAGTAATAGCCACTCTGATTGGTTTGAGATGACATCTCATTGTGGTTTTTGTTTGCATTTCTCTGATAATCAGTGATGTTGAGGTTTTTTTTTCATACAATTATTGATCACATATATGTTTTCTTAGGAAGTGTCTGTTCATGTCCTTTGCCCATTTTGTTTATGAATTTGCTTAAGTTCCTTATAGATGCTGGATGTTAGACCTTTGTCAGATGAAATGTTTGCAAATTTTTTCCCCATTTTGTGGATTGTCTGTTTGCTCTGTTGACAGTTGGCTGTGCAGAAGCTCTTGAGTTTAATTAGATACCATTTGTCAATTTTTGCTTTTTATGTAATTGCTTTTGGTGTCTTTTCACAAATTTTTTGTCTGTTCCCATGTCCAGAACATTATTGCCTAAGTTATCTTCCAGGGTTTTTAATGTTTTGGGTTGGTTTTACATTTAAGTCTTTAATTCATCTTGAGTTAATTTTTGTATATGGTATACAAAACGAGTCAGTTTCAATTTTCTGCATTTGGCTAGCCAGTTATCCCAGCACCATTTATTGAATAGGGAATCCTTTTGCCATTGCTTGTTTTTTGTCAGATTCAATGAAGATCAGATACTTGTTGGTATGCAGTCTTATGTCTAGGTTCTCTATTCTGTTCCATTGGTCTATGTGTCTCTCTTTTTTTTTTTTTTTTTTTTTTTTTTTTTTGTTGAGACGGAGTCTCGCTCTGTTGCCCAGGCTGGAGTGCAGTGGCCGGATCTCAGCTCACTGCAAGCTCCGCCTCCCGGGTTTACGCCATTCTCCTGCCTCAGCCTCCCGAGTAGCTGGGACTACAGGCGCCCGCCACCTCGCCCGGCTAGTTTTTTGTATTGTTAGTAGAGACGGGGTTTCACCGTGTTAGCCAGGATGGTCTCGATCTCCTGACCTCGTGATCCGCCCGTCTCGGCCTCCCAAAGTGCTGGGATTACAGGCTTGAGCCACTGCGCCCGGCTATGTGTCTGTTTCTGTACCAGGACCATGCCGTTTTGGTTACTCTTGCCCTGTAGTATAGTTTGAAGTCAGGTAGCACAACATGTTCTTTTTGCTTAGGATTTCTCTGGATATTCGGGCTCTTTTTTGGTTCCATATGAATTTTAAAATAGTTCTTTTTTTTCCTAGTTCCACGAAGAATCTCATGGTGGCTTAATAGAAATAGCATTGAATCTATAAGCTGTTTTAAGCAGTATGACATTTTAGTGATATTGATTTTTCCTATCCCATAGCATAAAATATTTTAATATTTCTTTGTGCTGTCTCTGATTTCTTTGGGCAGTGTTTTGTAGTTCTCCTTGTAGGGCTCTTTCACCTCCCTAGTTAGCGATATTCCTAGGTATTTTATTCTTTTCATGGCAATTGTGAATGGGAGTACATTCCTTATTTGGCTCTCACCTTGACTGTAGGAATGCTAGTAATTTTATTCACATTTATTTAGTATCCTCAGATTTTGCTGAAGTTGTTTATCAGCTTAGGAATCTTTTGGGCTAAGGCTATGGGATTTTCTAGATACAGAATCATATCATCTGCAGACAGGGATAGTTTGACTTCCTCTTTTCTTTGGATGACCTTTATTTATTTCTCTTGCCTGATTGTCCTGGCCAGAACTTCTAATATCATGTTAAATAGGAGTGTTGAGAGAGGGCGTACTTCTCTTGTACTGGTTTTCAAGGAAAATATTTCCAGCTTTTGCACATTTAGGATGATGTTGGCTGTGTGTTTTTCATACATGCATCTTGTTATTTTGAGGTATGTTCTTTTAATACCCAGTTTATTCAGGGTTTTTAATATGAAGAGATGTTGAAATTTGTCGAAAGACCTTTCTGCATCTATTGAGATAATCATGTTGTTTTTATCCTTGGTCCTGTTCATGTGACAAATTACATTTAATGATTTGTGTATGTTGAACCAAGTTTGCATCCCAGGGATAAAGCCTACTTGACTGTGGTAGATAAACTTTTTGATGCACTGCTGGATTCGGCTAGTCTGACAAGCAAGAATGATTACTCAGGGTATTGGGGGATCCACTGTTCTCTGCACAGTGTTAGTGCAAGGTTGGGGCACTGGCAGGGATGGGGCTGGCTGGCTCTGTGCTCGTCAAAGCTTGCTCTGCAAAGGTGGCAAGCAGGGAGAAAGGGGATGGACTACACTCCCACTTGCTGGTGGTGCAAGTAAAGCAACACCCACCCATGCAGACACATACCAGTCCCATTGCCATGAGCTCAGGGGATGCTACAGTGTGGGGAGAGAGCATGCAGGCTAGTGTGTGGCCATAGGGGTCACCTCACTGGAGCTTTCTACTGGTCAGGCACAGAAACTATGGTGTGGGCCCCCGGGGCACCGAAGACTGCCCTGTAAGCAGATGTGGGCAGGCTGGGACCCTGGGAGAGGCCAGTAGACCAACCGGTGCTCAGGTCCGACCAGCACCGTCTGATGTATAAGACCGTCCTGCAAAGATCCCATCAAATAGTGCCTCCTGGGGCTAAAGTCTTTTATGGGAGAAAGTTGAGCCTAGAGGAATGGCTGTCCCTGGCCATGCTCCACTACAGGTGCTCCAGCACCAAACCCTCTGGGCTCCACATCAGCTGGTTGCTGTAACGCCCCCGCCCCCCACCTACAGCCACTTCTTTAAGCAGCTCTCCCTGTTATCTTAAGTGTCTGTGGTGGTCGAGGAGTCCTCTCCTGGTGGGGTTTCAGAGCCCATGGTGAGACTGAGTTGCTCCTTGCCAGTTCAACTCATCCATTGCCTCAGAGCTATTGTGGTTAAAAATGAATCCTGGTGCATGAGAGCCCATGCCGGGTTTCCAAATTTCTCTCCCTTCATCCCAGCTTCTGTGTCTTTCTTCTGTCCACTCGTCGAGTTTATTTTAATTGGGACAGGACTTTGTTTTCCTTGAGGATACGACTATAATGTATGTTGATTATTTGGCTTTGCTTCTGTATGTTTTCATGGATTATTTGGCTTTGCTTCTGTATGCTTTCAATGGTGAAGCTCCGTATGAATTCCTTGGTTATGAATAGCCTTATTGTGGTGGCTCAAATGCTGGTTGTAGAAGTGGTGCACTGTGCATGTGACCAGTCTCACAGCCTCCTGTGAAACTGAGGTGGCAGGATTTTTAAGAACTGTGTGTTTTTCCCAAGTGCCATACACTTGTGTCGGCCGATTATGTATTGGGTTGTTCAGGCCTACCTCTAGGCCAGTAGGTGGCGCTAGCAGGCAAAAGCTGACTGTGGAAGTAACAGTAGGCCTTCTGCTTGATATTTATTTACCGGAAGCTCTCCAGTGCCTCAGGCAATGGGCAGGGCTATGGAATGTACCGTAACCCCGGCTCCACATTTAGCTCCAGAGTCGGGGAATGAAGCTCGGCAGAGCTGGACTGGACAAGATGACACGTGAGTCCCCCAGTGGCTGGTGTAAGCACCAGCTTCAGTGGGAGTCCAAGGGGCAGTCACCAAATGCCCAGAGATATGCTCAGGCAAAGAGTTGAGAAACCACTGATGCACCTAATTCTCTGCACAGGAAGGGAGGGGTGGCCCAAGCTTTCAATCTAGGCAAGCAGGATTGGGATCAGCCTCTCTCCCACTCCTCAGAAGCAGCAGAGTTCAGTCTCTTTCCTGACTAAGAGAGCAAAATGAGGTACCCTGCAGTATCACACACAGACTGGTACCCAGGAACAAAGCTGTTGCTGTCTACAGTCTTGCTACCCAGTCAAAACTGTGGCTCCAGGAAAATCTCCTCCTGCTGTAGTCCCATGAGGGATAGAGCCTAATTCCAGTGCCTGCAGCTGGAGTACATTCCACACTTGCCTCTCAGTTCTGCTGGTGGGCACCCTTCCCATACTCCAAGTGCTTCAATCTCCAGCCCAAGACTTAAATGTACTCGGTGGACACTGCTGCCAGATTGCCAAACATTACCTGGTTTGGTATGTGCCTGGATAGAGAATGGCATCCTCCTGGGAAAATGCCTAAAGGCTTTCCTAGTGCCTTTCCTTTTCACAGTCACTTAGCCTCTCCCCAACTTACAACCAATGCTTGGGAGGGACAAGGTGCTCTTCCACGGCCTGGTTGTATGGTTCCCTAGTTGCAAGGTGGATCACAGAGGTACACTCTCTGCCCTTCTCCTATATTGGGGTTTCACTGACAGTTCTCAGCCAAATCTGGTCATAAATGCTGCTTACTCACCTTCTTTTTCCCAGAATCTGAAGTGTACTTCACTTTTCCAATGAATTCCCGTTTTCCTTCTTGAATAAAAGATCACTGTGAATCTCCACACACTATTTTGCTATTTACAAGTAGGTGAGGCGTGCTAACAAAGCCTCTAATCCACCATCTTGGGGAAAAAAAGAAGTTCGACTTTATTCTGAATAGGTGTTGGATTTTGTTCAAATATTTTTACATCCATTGAAAAGAAAATGTGACTTTTCTTCCTTAGACTATTGATGTGGTGGGTGACATTGATTGATTTTCTCTTATTAATCCATCCTTGCATACCTGGACTAATCCCACTTGGTCATGGTACATTAGTGTTTTAATATGTTTTAATATATTCATGGGCGTTATTTGCTAACATATTGAGAATTTTTGCATCTGTATTCATGATGGAAATAGGTCTGTATTTTCTTTTCTTTTTTATTATCTGTATAATTTTGGTATAAGGCTAATCCTGACTTTATAACATGAGTTAGGACGTATAATCTTCTCTTCTATTTTTTTGGCATAGATTGTGCAGATTTGGTATTATTTCTCCATTAAGTGTTTGGTAGAATTTATAGTGGATATATCTGAGCCTAGAAATTTATTTTTCTGAAGGTTGTAACTACAAATTCAATTTCCCTAATAGTCATACAGCTATTCAGGTTTTCTAATCTATCTTGTGTAACAAATGAATCACATGCCTATGATTTCCATTGGCCATTCGGGAAACAATGTTGAAATATGGTTTATTTGCTTGCTTTTTCCTTGTATACTTTACTAATTATTTGTCACTCTTGTATTGGTAAGTGCTATTGTTTGTGAGAGTATGCTTTGATCATTCAGTTCTTCATGATACTAAAGGGATCACACAAAGATCTACAGGAAGAACATTTCAAGTAGAGGCTAGAACTGTTGCAAATGCTCTATCATATAAGAGGAAGAACAACAACAAAAAAGATTAATGCCACTAGAGCTAAGTGAATGACAGAGTAAATGACATGGGGAGAGGAAAGAGAGGTAGAACCTTCTATTTTGATTGTGATAAAAATGAATTCTAAATCTTTTTTTCTTTTTCTTTTTCTTTTTTTGAAATGGAGTCTCACTCTGTTGCCCAGGCTGGAGTGCAGTGACTCTATCTTGGCTCACTGCAACCTCCGCTTCCCACGTTCAGGTGATTCTCCTGCCTCAGCCTCCAGAGTAACTGGGATAACAGGCATGCAACATCACGCCCGGTTAATTTTGTATTTTTAGTAGAGATAGGGTTTTGTCATGTTAGCCAGACTGGTCTGGAACTCCTGAACTCAGGTGAGCTGCCTGCCTCAGCCTCCCAAAGTGCTGGGATTACAGGTGTGAGCCATTGTGCCCAGTCTCTGTAATTCTGACAGAAACCACTGGAGGGTTGTAAACAAGAAAGGTGTATCACCTGATTTGTATTCCTAAAATATTACTTTTGCTAATGTGGAGTGGATGGATTATAGGGAAAAATAATCAAGTAGGAAGACTAGATAGTAGGGTATCATAGTAGTCCAGGTGAAAGACTATGGAGAACTGGATTAGAGTTTTGACTGTAGAAATATGATAAATAATTATATTCAGGTTATGTTTTCAAATAGTACCAACAATTCTTGTTAAAGAATGCTGCAAATATGTGGCCACAAAAGTTGTCTTGCCCAGTGTGTATTATAATATTATATGTATTGTTATATATAAGTCTTCTATAAATATACATTATAATATAAACATTATTAAATCATTTTTTAGTTAAAGCAAGGCTCTGTTTTAATTACAACTACAGGGAGGGATTACAGATGTTTTATTAATATATTTGACAATTTGTGGTTAGATAAGTACAAATATTAAAACATAAGAATTTAAATATTCAATTAATTATTGCATGGTGTAATAGTGTGATATTGGTGTGCTTTCTCACCAATTCCAGCTAAGTTGATGTTAAACTACACATTTTAGAATTAACTTTCTTTTATGTGTTATTCAGAATGACTATGTCAATGATTATTTTATGTTCATGTATTTCTTTGTATTAAGCTGGCAGAAAATGGTATGGTATGGCATTTCACTTAATTATTAGCAAACAAATACCTATTGAATTAATTAGTTAGTTGAATTATTTTGTCTTGGTTTAATATCAAATAATTTGGTAAGGAAAACAATATTTCAAAACTAAAACAAATGAATGAGTAAGCAATTCCCTGTTAAGGGTATCGTTTTTAAAAAATGGAATAAAGCCAACTATGATTACAGAACCAACTTCTTTGCAGAAAGGCTAAATAAACTCTCAAAGACATTCTACTTTCTTTGAGTGAAAAAGGTTTAAGGTAGGGCTAAATAATCATTTAAGATAATTTAACATATCTAATAATTATAACTAAGTGAATGGGGGTCCCATTACAGAGATTCTTAATCCTATCTAATTATCTATCTACAGATTTTCAAAAGTATTAATGCCTGGTCTCAACCTCAGGACAATTACATCAAAATTGCTAGGAATGCCTAGCATCGGGTTTTGAAGCCCCTCGGATAATTCTGATATGCAAACAAAGTTTAAGCAGTGATTCTTTACTTCAGTATATTGAAATTATCTTGGGAGTTTTAAATAACATTGGTGCCGCCCTGCCTTCCCAGGAGTTTCTGATTTAGTTGGTTTGAAATGTGTCCTGGGAAATGAAAATTTCAAAAGCTCCTCCAGGTGATTATAATGGGATTCCCAGGAGGTAACTACTGTCATTAAACCACTGCTTAGTTTGCCCCTACTAGGCAGGTGAAAAGAATGGACCTATTGAAAAATGCCTCACCTGCTCATATAAATACAACATAGAAAACATACTTATGATGATAAGACTCTTCTCTAAATTCTGGATGAAATTAATGTCCACTTCATTAGGTTTTGTGAGAACTTAATGTAATATATGAGTACCTTACTCATTAAAAACACTTAATAATGTTAGATACTATTATTTATACATCAACATCACTAAACTTTAAATGTCTTGTGTGACTCAAGTAAGTAAACATGACCTACTCAAAATTGTGTGACATCATCCATCCCAGTGTGTGGAACATAAGTAATAAGTATGTGTTGAATAAACATATGTATGAATGAGTGAGCTAATGAATGAATTGCTATTGCCATTAGAAATGAAACATAAGGGGAAAGCTCAAAGGCGGGATTTTTGGGAATATTTATAATAATGGAGAAACAACAAGAAAGGAAGCCACAGAACAGTACTGTCAGGGAGGGAGACAGCTGGACTGTAAAATGTTTTGTAAGGCAAGACACAGAGAGATTTAAACAGGAAGATGACTCTACTGTGTCAAAAATGGCAGAAAGACTGATATTAGCATTTCTCACTAATTCTTATAAAATGGTATCAATTCAAATTAGCAAAAGACTAGAGGTTTTATGCTCAAAATAAATTAGTCTACAAACTAAGTTACCAGTAAACAATGATTTTAATTAAAATATGAAACAAATCACATTATAAGTAATATATTTTATCAGACTACTAAAACTCACTGACATCAAGGGCATTGTCATTAGGCTTCCAGCATGTGCTATCTTGACTATTCGGTCTGCTTCTGAGAAATTATTTTACCTGTAGTAAGGTTAAATTTAGAAAACTAGACAGAGAAAGTATTGGTCTACAGTATCTTAAAGAGTAGTCTGTATAAACTGGCTTATAACTTGCTTTGACTCATTTAACAATCTAAGGAAAAGTTTTTTATGTTATCAGTTCATCTTTCACATCATTATTTTTAATGATTTTATCACCCTCCGTCTTCAAAACGAAATACTAGTCCTTTTTAGGATAAAGAGTAGCTTCAAATGTATTGCAATTATAAACCATTCTGGATCTGAAATCACTAAAGATAAAGATTTGCAAGTATCATGAATATATTCTCAGAACACTTTTTCTTGAAGTTTAATGGTTGCGTCAATAGGGGAGCACCGTTTTAATGCTTGTGATACAAATATCTACTAGAAGCAGTGAAAAGGAGTGCTGACTTCCACACATCTTCATCAACACTGTGTTTTGTAATTTTTTCTTTCTTTTTGTGTCACAAAAAAATTGTCACATCATGGTTTTAATTTGCATTCATATGCTTAATGCTGGGTGAATCTTTTGGGAGCTGGTTTGAGAATTTTCACATCCAAAGCTGGAGAGAGTGCTGAACCTAGGTGGGTGGGCAGTGCCAGGGACTCAGTTGGAATCTGTTTCTACAAAGAAAGAGAGAAGGCAGTTTAAACTCAGGAGGCGAAAAGTAGACATGATAATCTAAAAATGGAAAGACAAATATCCAAGAATTAGGCCATGGACAGTGAGCAGCCAGAGAATGAGACTTTGTCGGAAAGTCTTGCCAAATTGCTTTGAGCAAGATTGTTGACTCACAGTGAGTCTCGTGGATCTTCAACAGTGTAGAGCATGAGTGAGAAATCTGTACTTCAAAGGGAGGTGTAGACCAAATAGGTTCTAAGAATAGAAAACTTAAAGGAACCCCAGTGCATTGATAAAATGAGAAGTGATGCAGGAGTAGAACTGATGCTTGGTTCAGAGCATCTATATTAGAACAAGTTAGAACTTGAAGGCAATCTAAATACACACCAGCAGGGAAGTGGCTTAAGGTTTGGCATATTCATAATTAATATACTCTCTGGTAATTAAAAAGATGATTTAGATCTAAATGTATTAACATACAAGGATCACTGTGACATTCCAGGATGTAAAAATCATATTGCAAAACAGATTTCTATTACAGACCAATTTATGTTAAACATTTTCCAATATGTGTATATGTAGGAAAAAAGTCTTGAACAATATTTACCAAATAATAAAGCAAAATTGGCTAAGAAGAGGGGATCAGTTATGAGATGGTGAGTAAAGGAATGAAAGGGAATCGTAGGTTTTTAATCAAATTCCTTGGTAGTTTGATTTTATAAGCACATATGTTCATGAATAATAAGTATATTAAAAATAAAATATTTCATTTATCCTTTATGAATATACTAACTGCACATTCTTATTACATTTTTATTTCTAAGTAAATATCAAATATGTAATTTGGCATAGATGTAAAAGTGAAAACATTCACAATAATTGTCTTTGACTACTATAATCATAAAAATTTTCTCACTATTTTCTTGAATTTTGCATTTTTATGATAAGAATTAGAATAATGCATATATTGAAGCAGTTCTCTTATTCTGTCTTAGCTGAGGTCTCAAAGACCGAAATCCCTTTCCAAGTGCTGCACTACTTATGCGGGATATGCTGAGATTACAAAATCCATTTCAGCCAATATTAATCCATCTTCCGTATTGACGTTATAAAATAGTAGAGGTGAAATAAAACAATGCTCTTAAACTTCAATTTGTGTACAAATGACTTGGAGATCTTGTTAAAATGCATTAGGTCTGGGGTGAGACCTGAGATTGTATAATTTCAACAATTTCTTAGGTCATACTGCAGCTCCACAGACCATACTTCAAGAGTGAAAGGGAAATTTGAGAATAATTTTTGGTGTGCTCTGTGGGGAATAAAAGAAGTGTTTCCTTTTTACATGAAGCCCAGGGACAGAGGCTGCAAGATGACCACTAAAAGAGCATGACATAGATCTCATAGAGTTAAGGAATGAAAGCACAGGACTCTGACCTATATCTTAAAAGTCTGAAGAGAGAGGCTCTGACTATATTGCTTTAGGCTGCCAAGACATGGCTGCAAGAACAGCAAGTGGCACTTTCATTAACTTGGAGAATGTTTGTTTTTTGGTGTCTGGCTCTGATACCTGTCAATCAGAGCTGGCCTGGAGTTATCTTAAAGACTCTCCACCAAGAGGGCCACCTGGATGAGCTGAGCAATGAGTCATAAGCAACCAACCAGAAGGATTCCTCAATCATGTTCCCATGACAGAAGATTTAGCTTTCAAACATGCCACTTCTCAAGCATTCTGATTCCATAGCACAGCTCTATCAGTGACATGAACCTGTGCCTTTTAACCTAAATCTTCTTTTTCAAGGGCAGAAACAAGGGCTAGTGAATCTGGAAGGAGGTGAAATGAGGGATGGGAAACTACCCATCTACTTTTTTACCTGAGGTAAACTCAAGCTCACAGATGCGAAAAAATTGAACTTGGACGTTACAAATTTCAGTTATCACACTAAAATGTATTCTTTAAGATTTTCGAAGTGACCAGACAACTTTCATTATTTAGATGGACTGGGAAAGCAATGGGACTTGCACAAAATTTTATTCCAGGGGAGAAAGGAAGTGTTAAGCAAACTTAATAGAAAAAAAAAAAAAGCTTCTGTTGTTATCTTCCTGTGTGTTTTGTGCCTTCAAAATACCAGGTCATAATATATATTACATTTATAAATCTTTGTGTAAAATAGTTATGTTATAATGCTATAAAATATTTCCAAGTGTATGTTCTAGGGGTCTTGATAACATATTAACAGTTGTATTTTGTGAAGGATGTATTAAAATACAGTATTATCCAGGCCATTTTTAAATTGAGTATTTGAGAAAAATTATCTGTAAATTGCAAACTTTTTGAATGTTCTCCCACCTCAACTCACCCTCTTTACTTCCAGCTATTCCTTTTCCCAGATGAAGAAGCATCCACAGAAGCCATCTTCATTTACAACCAATCATTATGATTGTGGCTAATTGCACAAGGGTTGGAAAGTTGATCCAAACTGGTTTAATCAGAGTCCCTTCCACAGGAATTTAGAATTTAGTCAATGAGAAAAAGAAAGAGAAAGAGAGAGAGAAAGAGGGGGAATGGTAAGTGGATCTATAATACGTAAACTTGATGGCAGTCACATTTCACTAAGTCATTTGAGGGAAATGACACATAGAGAAGGCAGAAGAGAGAGATGGAGACAGAGAAAGTATGCAATCTGGTTTCTCAACAATTAAATGCGTCCTCCACAAGAGCAGTGACTTTTGCTTATGCTACCGCAGTTAATTTATAATGAATTATAACCAAAATAGTCTTAACTAGTGCATAGAGATAATCGATACATTGAAATTAAAGTGCGACGTCTCAAAGACCAAGGATTATATATGTAAAATGTAAGCTATTTGTAAAATAATAGTACTCATTCTTCATTTAAAGGTGGGATCTATACAGTTTTAAAGAAAAAGTTTCTTGATTCAAGGCTGTAATATTAGGGTGTAAGAATACTACGTAAAAGAGTCTATAAGGTATAGAAAAACTCCGGTTTACCGCAATACATTCCATCTCCCAGAGCAATTGTTTACTTTCTGAAGCACATCTTCTAGTTTCAGAAGGAAACAGACACTGACTGTTGCAGCTTAACCTGACGTGAGACCTGCATAGTTTCATTTTCCTAATTTGGAGGGACCTTTGAAGAAGATTTAACTTCTCATTTAGCTATAGACTTTTATTTTCTAAATATATGTCATTTCATCCACTCCTCTTCATTTCACCTGCCTCTACCATGATCCATGATAATTTAACTCATCCTAACTATGCTAAATCCCTCAGCAGCTGCCCAGTGTTCTTAGGATAAAAATAAAAATTACTGGCATAATCCATAGAGTCATGGCATCATCTGGCCCTGCCAGTTGCATCTAATATTCTTCTGCTTACTTTATAGAGTTACAGCTTCTTTAATAATCTTTCAGTTTCTCAGGCATTTCAGCTGCTTAGGACACAAGGGTTTTACATAAACATTTCCCTTTCTTTATGACACCCCTACCTCTCTCCTTCAAACTGTCATTCTCACTAATACTTCCAAACTCATCTCAAAAATTATCATTGCTAGAAAGCCTTCCCAGACCACCACTCCCTCATCAACATAACTGTTTCCCTACTCCTGCATGCTTCCATTAAATATTTTTATTCTATTAGATTATTTATTGCATTTATAAACTCCTCTTCCATAATGTGAATATTTGAATGATGAGTGCTGCCACTTCCTCCCATAATAGAAGGAGAAAATGTATGTTTTCTGCTGTTACTCTTCATTGCTCATTTTTGTATCCCTAGTGTTCTAGCAAATTGATTAATAGATTAATATAAAAAACTAAACAAATGTGGGTTCAGTGTTTAGAAAAATCAATTTTATTGAGATACAATTTATATACAATAAAAAACACTCTTTCTAAGAGTTGGTTCCACATTTTCTAGATGTTAATTATAATGAACTGAGATTTAAAATGGAAAATAGTACTTTAAAATTTCTTCACAGAAGTTCAGGTACTCTGATTGGAGATCCGGATTTTACAATCAATGACATTGGCTTAGGAGAGAAAAATTAGGACAAAGCAATTTCATACAATGTAGATTCCTATGGTAAACTGCCATGTTTCCTATCAATGGATTTATTATATAATATGACAGATTATGTAAAACAAAAGCTATTTATAAAACTAAAATACTCAATTATTAAATTAAAAGCTCAAAATAAAAGTGAGTAATATTTGTGGATAAGAAATGAATATGTCTACTAAGCATGCAAAATCATAGATAAAATAAAATATTATAGATATTCATAATAAAGTGTCTAAGAAAAGGACCATGGTATTCACTCTAGTATTTTATAATTATTATTCCTAAAAGTTTTTAACAATAAAATATGTCTGGAAATAAACCAAAATAGTGTAATCATTTTTTAAAAAATATAAGCCCTTGTAGGCAATATGATTGCATGCTTAGGACATGTTTATATGTTGTTAGGACTAGTTTATATGTTGTTACAATAAATAAAGTGATTTAACAAATGTGCTGTATATCAGTGTACAAAAATTAATAGTATCATTATATATACTAGCAATAACCATTGGGAAAATAAGAAATAATAACCCATTCACAATAAAAACACATCTGTGAAACACCCAGCAATACCTGTGTGAATTAAGAGAACATTAGCAGTGGCCTGGCAGTACTTCCTGTGGGCCTGTGATGGTGGTAGGGTGTGGCTCTTCTACCTGTGGAAAGGGTAAGAAGGAATTGAAAGTACTGCGTCTCATAGTTTGTGTCAGTACACCCACAGTACAATGGAACACAGAGTAGACTTCTAAGGTTTTGACTGCATCCCTGGTTCCTAGACAGCACCTCTGGACTCATCTGGGCCTGGGGGAACTTGCCAACCTGAAGGGAAGAACAAAGCCTGGCTGACTTCTCCGCGTGCTGATTGTAAAGCCCCAGGGCCTTGAGAAAACATAAGCAATAGCTAGGTAGTAGTTACAGCAGGCCTTGGGTGAAGCCCGGTGCAGTCCTGGCTTCAGATCTGTCTGACCCAGCACAGACCCAGTGGTGGTGGCCACATGGATGCTTGGGTCACTTCACCCCCAGCTCCAGGTAGTTCATAATAGAGAGAGAGATTCTATTAGTTGGAGAGAAAGTGAGGGAAGAAAACAAGTCTCTGCCTGGTAATCCAGAGAATTCTTCCAGATATTATCCAAGGTCAACAAGGTGGTGCCTCTACAAGTCTGCAAGAGCCACAGTGTTAGTAGGCTTGGGTAACCACATGTTAGTAGACTTGCCCCTTAATGCAGATATGGCTTAGATCACAATACTCAAGATCTTTCAAATATCTGGAAAGTCATCCCAAAAAGGATTGGTACAAACAAGCTCAGACTGCAAAGATAACAATAAACACCTGACTCTTCAACGTCCAGAAACTGACAAACATCCACAAGCATTAAGACTGTCTAGAAAACATGACCTCTTGAAATGAACTACATCAGGCACCACACCAGAGGCCAATCTCAGAATGACAGAGATATTTGACCTTTCAGACAAAGAATTCAAAACAGCTGTTTTGAGGAAACTCATTGAAATTCAAGATAACAGAGAAGGAATTCAGATAGGAAGTGCACAGAAAAACAAAGAATATTGTAACACTGTGAATGTTGTGTGTAAACTACTCTTATCTTAAGTAGAAAGACTAAAAGATTAATCAATCAAGAATAATAACTGCAACAACTTTTCAAGACATAGTACAATAAGATATAAATAGAAACAACAAAAAGTTAAGAAGTAGAGAGATAAAGATAAGGTGTAGAGTTTTTAAATTAGTTTTCTAATGGTTTGTTTACACAAACACTATTAAGTTGTTATCAGCTTAAAATAATGGGTTGTAAGATACTATTTGCAAGCCTCATGGTAACTTGAAATAAAAAAATACAATGAATATATAAAAAATAAAAAAGTAAGAAATTAAATCATACTAGGGAAAATTGCCTTCACTAAAAGATATAGGAAAGAAGAAAGAGAAGACCATAAAACAACTAGAAAACAAATGACAAAATGACAGGAGTAAGTTCTTACTTAACAACATTGAATGTAGATGAACTAAATTCTCCAATCAAAAGATGCAGACTGGCTAAATGGATAGAAAAAGAAAAGCCAATGATATGTTGCCTTCAAGGAACACACTTCACCTGTGAAGACACATAGACTGAAAATAAAGAGATTGAAAAAGATAGTTCATGCCAATAGAAACCAAAAAAGAACAGGAGTAGCTATACCTAAAGCAGAAGAAATAGATTTCAAGACAAAAACTTTAAGAAGAGACAAAAAAAGTCATTATAAATGATAAAGGGATCAATTCAGCAATAGAATATAACAATTTTAAAAATACATGCGCCCAGCACTGGAGCACTGAGATAATAAAGATAGCATTATTAGAGCTAAAGAACGAGATAGCCTTCAGTACAATAATAGCTACAGACTTCAACACCCAGTTTAAGCATTGGATGGATCTTCTAAACATAAAATCAACAAAGAAACATTGCACTCAATCTTATATATAAGATAATCAACCAAGAAACATTGGACCTAATCTTAATGTAGACCAAATGGACCTAATAGATATTTATAGAACATTCCATGCAATGGCTGCAGAATATACATTCTTTTCCACAGCACACGAACCATTCTCAAGGATAGAATCATACGTTAGGTCACAAAACAAGTCTTAAGACATTCAAAAAAATTGAAATTATATCAAGCATCTTCTCTGACTATGATAAAATAAAACTAGAAATCAATAACGAGGAATTTGGGAAACAATACAAACACATGGAAATTAAACAGTATGCTTCTGAATGATCAGTGGGCCAATGAAAAAATTAAGAATGTAATTGAAAATTTTCTTGAAAAAAATGATAATGGAAACACAGCATACCAAAAAATAACTAAGGGTTTTAATGATGAGAAAAATTCATTTAAGAAGTAGAAAACCTAGGCAAGGCAGGTGGATCACTTGAGGTTAAGAGTTTGAGCCTAGCCAGACCAACATGGAGAAACCCCATCTCTACTAATAATACAAAAATTAGTCAGGTGTGGTGGTGCATGCCTGTTGTACATCTACTGGGGAGGCTCAGGCACAGGAATCACTTGAACCCGAGAGATAGAGATTGCAGTAAGCTGAGATTGTGCCACTGCCCTCCAGCCTTGGCGACAGAGTAAAACTGTGACACACACACACACACACACACACACACACACACGTGGAAAACCTAATTACTGGAAAAGAATGTAATTAAAGGATAATATTTTTCTTTTCTTATGTATGACAATGCATATAAAAACAAACCTCAAACATAAAATGCAAATATTGCATATTGTTAAACATACTCAACTTGAAGATATTGAACAGAAAAAACAGTTTTGGGCCAGGTGTCACGGTTTGTGCCTGTAATCCAAACACTTTGGGAGGCTGAGGTGGGAGGATTGCTTAAGCCCAGGAGTTCAAAGCCAGCCTAAACAACATAGTGAGATGTTGTCTACAAAAAAAATTAAAAAACCCCTAAGTGACACAGTAAAAGCAGTACTAAGAAGGAAGTTTGTAACTATACGTGCCTACATCAGAAAAGAAGAAAAACATCAAATAAACAAACTAATGATGCATTTTAAAGAACTACAAAAGCAAGAGCAAACCAAATTCAAAATTAGTAGAAGAAAGAAATAATAAAGACTAAAGCAGAAATAAATCTGAAATGAAGAAAATAATATATAAGATCAACAAAACAAAAAGTTGGTATTTTGAAAAAATAAACAAAATTGTTATAGCTTTAGTTAGACTAATTAAAACAAAAAGAGAGAAGACCCAAATAAATAAAATCAGAGATGAAAAAGGAGACACTACAACTATTGCAGAAATTCAAAGGATTATTAGAGGCTATTATGAACAACTTGTATGCCAATACACTGGAAAATCAAGAATAAATGCATAAATACCTAGACATATACAACCGACAAGATTAAACCATGAAGAAATCCCAAGCTTTATCAGACCAATAACAAGTAATAAAATTGAAGCTGTAATAATAAGTCTCCCAGCAAAGAAAAACCCATGCCAGTGGCTTCACTGCTGAATTGTACCAAACATTTAAAGAACAATTAATATCAATTTTACTCAAACTATTATGAAAAATAGAGGTGGAAGGAAAACTTCCAAGCTCATTGTATGAGGCCAGTATTATGCTGATACCAAACCAGACAGAGACACATCAGAAAAAGATTATAGGCTATTATTACTGATAAATATTGATGCAAGGATCCTCAACAAAATACTAGCAAATGAAATTTAACAACACGTTAAAAAGATTATTCAACTTCACCAAATGGGATTGACTCCAAGTCTGCAAAAATGTTGAACAGATGCACATCTATCAATGTGACACATCATATCAACAGAATGAAGGACAAAAACCATATGATCATTTAAATTGATGCTCGAAAAGCATATGATAAAATTCAACATGACTTCGTTTAAAAAACTCTCAAAAGATTGGGTATAGAAGTGATTAATACATTTCTCAACATAATAAAAGACACATAGCTTGTATCATACCAAATGGGGAATGCCAAAGGCCTTTTCTCTAAGGTCAGGAACATGACAAGCATTCCCAGTTTCACCACTGTTATTCAACATAGTACTGGAAGTCCTGGCCAAAGCGATCAAGCAACAGGAAAAAGTAAAGGCATCAAAATTATTCTTGTTTGAATGATGTGAATCTTTTATATTTGGAAAAAACTAAATACTCCACACACACAAAAAAACTACTAGAACTGATAAATGAATTCAGCATGGTTGCAGGGTACAAAATAAACATTAAAAAATTAGTAGCAGTTTGATATGCCAGAGAGATAACAATTTGAAAAATAAATAATTCTATTTACTTTGCAATAGTTACAAAGAAAATAAAATACCTAGGAATTAACCTAACTAAACAAGAGAAAAGTCTCTAAAATGAAAACTATAAAACATTGGTTCAGGAAATTGAAGAGGACACAAAAAATGGAAAAATATTTTCCAATGGAATAATTAGTACTGGTAAAACACGCACATTTCCAAAAGCAGTCTACAGAGTCAATGCAATCTCTATCAATATAGCAATGACATTCTTCACAAAAATAGTAAAAATACCCTAAAATTTATATAGAACCACCAAAACTCAAGAATAGCCTAAGCTATCCTAAGTGAGACGAACAAAACTGAAGGAATCACTTTAAATTATACCTAACTTTAAATTGTACTGCAAAGCTATAGTAACAAAAACTGCATGGTACTTGTGTAAAGACAGACATACAAATCAATAGAACAGAATAGAGAACCCAAAGCAAAATCCATACATCTCATTTTTGACATTTTTGACAAAGATTCCGAGAACATATATTAGGAAAATTATATCTTTAACAAATGGTCTGGGAACACTGGATATCCATATGCAGAAAAATGAAACTAGACTCTTATCTCTAACCATATAAAAAATCAAATTAAATGTATTAAAGACATAAATGTAAGACCTCAAACTATGAAACTAGTATTATACAAGAAAGCCTCAAGGAAACTCTCTGGGGCATTTGTCTAGGCAAAATTTATTGAGTAATTCTCTATAAGCACAAGATACCAAAGCAAAAAGGGACAAATGGAATCATATCAAGTTAAAGAACTTCTGTATGGCAAAAATAATCAATAAAGTGAAGAGACAATGCACAGAATGAGAAAAAATACTTGAAAACTACCCCTCTGACAAGAAATTAATAACCAGAATACATAAGGAACTCAAACAACTATATAGAAAAATGTCTAGTAATCCAATTAGAATATGGACAAAAGATCTGAATAGACAATTTTCAGATGTACAAATGGAAACCAGATATATGAAAAGGTGCACAAATCACTGATAATCAGAGAAATGCAAATCAAAACTAAAATGAGATATCATCTCACCGCAGTTAAAATGGCATATACCCAAAAGACAGCCAATAACAAATGCTGATGAGGGTTTGGTGAAAGGAAACCCTTGAACACTGTTGTTGGAAATGTACCTAAGTAAAACCACTATGGAGGAACCACCGTTTACAGGTTCCTCAAAAATCTAAAAATAGAGCACACGATCCAGCAATCCCCCTTTTAGCTATACACCCAAAAGAAAAGAAATCAATATATTGAAGAGATTCTGCACTCCCATGTTTAGTGCAGCACTATTCACAATATTCAAGATTTAGAAGCAATCTAAGTGCCCATCAACCAATGAATGGATAAAGAAAATGTGGTACATATATACAATAAAGTACTATTCAGCCATAATAAAGAATGAGATCCAGTCATTTGCAACAACATGGATGGAACTGGAGGACATTATGTTAAGTGAAATAAGCCAGGCACAGAATGATAAGCATCACATATTCTCATTTATTTGTGGAATCTGAAAATCAAAACAATTCAACTCATGGAGACAGAATAGCAGGATAGGTACCAGAGGCTGGGAAAGGTAGTGGAGCAGGAGGTAAGGAGGAAGTGGGAATGGTTAGTGGGTACAAAAATAGAAAGAATGTTTAAGAGCTACTATTTGCTATCACAACAGGGTTACTATAGTAAAAACTATTTAGTTGTTCATTTAAAAATAACCAAAAGGATATAAATGGGTTGTTTGTAACATAAAGGATAAATGCTTGAGATAATGGATAGCCCATTTATCCTGATATAATTCTTATACATTGCATGCTCATATCAAAATATCTCATGCAACCTATGAATATATACACCTACTATGTACCCACAAAAATTAAAAAATAACCTGTTCAAGCATTCTGACAGTATTTTATGAAGAAAAGTATAAAACCATGTGAACATATATAAAAGAAAATATATAAATTGAGAAATACACTATGCTCCTAAACAGAAAAAAAACTTGAAAAATATCAATTTTTTCCTAATTAAATCAATGTTTTCCTAATTAAATTATAGATTTAGCAGATGTGGAAAGAGAAATATTCTGAAACCCATTTGTAAATAAAAATGAGAGTAAGATATTTTTAAAAGTTGATATATGAAGATTGATTGTATTATACAAATAAAACGGTATAAAACTATAATTATTAAAACAGTACACTTTACAATACAGATATTGATCAATAAAATAAAGTAAAACATGTTTCTTTAAGTAAACATTAGTGTTATTGGTTGAATTGCATCTCTCTCGAAGGATATATTGCAATTCTTACCCTCAATAACTATGAATGTGACCCTATTTGGAAACAGGCTATTTAAAGAGGTAATCAAGTTAAGCTGCATTTATTAGAACAGGCCCTAATCCAATATGATTGGTGTCCTTATAAAACGTGAAAATTTGGACAGAGGAAAATTATGCAAAGACACAGTGAAAATGCCACCTGAAGATGGAAGATCGAGTGATGTATCTACAAGCCAAGAAATGCCAAAGACTATAGACAAAACACCAGAAAAAAAGGAAAAAGCAAAGAAGAACACTAATGTTTACTTTCAAAAAAACATTACCTAGTAATGGGATCGCTAGGTTGCATGGTATTTCTGTTTTTAGGTCTTTGAGGAATCACCACACTGTCTTCCACAATGGTTGAACTAATTTAAACTCCCACCAATGTAAAAGTGTTCCTTTTTCTCCACAACCTTTCCAGCACCTATATTTTCTCTTTTTGTTAATAGCCATTCTGACTGGTGTGAGATGGTATCTCATTGTGGTTTTGATTTGCATTTCTCTAATCATCAGTAATGTTGAGCTTTTCTTATGTGCTTGTTGACTGCATGTATCTCTTCTTTTGAAAAGCATCTGTCCGTGTCCATTGCTCACTTTTTTAAACTTTAGTTTAAGTTCATGGGAAAATATGCAGGATGGTTACACGGGTAAACTTGTGTCATGGTGGTTTGTTGTACAGATTATTTCATCACCCAGGTATTAAGCCTAGTACCTGTTAGTTATTTCTCCTGATCCTGTCCCTCCTCCCATCCTCCATCTTCTGATAAGCTCTATGGGTTATTACTTCCTATGTGCCCATGTGTTCTCATCATTTAGCTCCCACGTTTAAGTGAGAACATGCAATATTTGGTTTTCTGTTCCTGCGTTAGTTTGCTAAGGATAATGGCCTCCAGCTATATCCATGTCTCTGCAAAGGATATAATCTTGTGGTGGTTTTTTTTTGTTTGCATAGTATTCCATAGTGTATACGTACCACATTTTATTTTGCTCACTTTCTAGTGGGGTTGTTTTTTCTTGTAAATTTGTTTTAGTTGCTTATAGATGCTGGATATTAGACCTTTATGAGATTCATAGTTTGCAAAATTTTCTCCCATTCTGCAGGTTGCCTGTTTACTCTGTTGACAGTCTCCTTCGCTGTACAGAACCTCTTGAGTTCAATTAGATCCCATTTGCCAATGTTTGCTTTTGTTGCAGTTGCTTTTGCTGTCTTTGTCATGAATCTTTTGCCCATTCCTATGTCCAGAATGATATTGTTTAGGTTGTCTTCCAGGGTTTTTATAGTTTTGGGTTTTACATTTAAGTCCTTAATCCATTTTGAGTTAATCTTTGTATATCGTATAAGAAGGGAGTCCAGTTTCAATCTTCTGCATACGGCTAGCCAGTTATCCCAGCACCATTTATTGAACAGAGAGTCCTTTCCCCATTGCTTGTTTTAATCAGGTTCATGGAAGATGAGATTTTTGTATCTGATCTGATAGTGTGCAGCCTTATTTCTGGATTCTCTATTCTCTTCCATTGGTCTATGTGTCCGTTTTTGTGCCTGTACCATGCTGTGTTGGTAACTGTAGCCCTGTGGTATAGTTTGAAAAAACTTATTTTAAATATGCTAATGATTTCACTATTTAATGGAGCATTGCCCAACTATACAGTTAAATAAAATAAGATTTACCTATGAAATTGAATATTTGAAGCAAATGAACTTATTTATTCAACAATTATTTATTAAATGTGTGACCGGGTGCAGTGGCTCACGCTTGTAATCCCAGCACTTTGGTAGACCGAGGTGGGCAGATCACTTGAGGTCAGGAGTTCAAGACCAGCCTGGCCAACGTGGTGAAACCCCATCTCTACTAAAAATACAAAATTAGCCGGGCATGGTGGCACATGCCTGTAATCCCAGCTACTCGGGAGGCTGAGGCAGGAGAATTGCTTGAACCTGGGAGACAGAGGTTGCGGTGAGCCGAGATCACAACACCGCACTCCAGCCTGGGTGACAGAGCAAGACTCTGTCTCAAAAAATAAAAATAAAAATAAAAATAAAAATAAAATAAAATAAATTATTATGTACTATGCATCAGACATTGGTCTAAGTTCTCTTAATTGAGCAGTGAATAAAACAAGACTCTACTAGAGTTCTGGGGTATGTGTGTGTGTGTTTGTGTGTCTAAAATAAAGGGAAAAAGTAGACTATAGGAAAAGAAATACTTATCACAGGTAATACGAAGAAAACCAAGTAGACTAGGAAGATACACAGTGATGGAATAGGATAGGTTTTCTTATGAGGTGTTATTAGAACAGACACTCGAATTAAGAGGGAGAACACGCCATATATACATGAAGGGAAAGGGCACTGTGAGCAGAGGGGATGGTAAAGACAAAGACCCCAAAAGAAAGAGGTGTTCTTGACATGGTTGAGGAAGAACAAGTAAGTCTTGGCTGGCTGGTGTGGAATGAGTGAGAAGAGAGTGGGAGAAAATAAAGTCCCATGGTGAGCCAGGATCATTTATTTCATGGCCAGTAAGATGAAAACCCACTGGTTAATAAGTTTTAATAACAGGGGTAATTTGATACTAAGGGTAAAACTTGAAGATATAAAATCAAATAAAAACAATTAAAATATATATAAACAAAATCGTCTCAACTTTATTTACAAATACAGAAAAAGGCCTCGAAGTACATATGCCAAACAGGATCAAGGGTTTGAATGATAATGAGAGACTGGGTGCTTTTTTCTTTTCATATGCTGCTACATTTTCCAGAAATTTTACAGTGAGAATAATTTTTATAATCACAAAAAAGATGTTTAAAAAGAAGTATATACACATGCATAGTTACAAATTTTACCATGTTTAGAAAAAATTTCTATTAATTTGAATCTTTGTAGAAACCATTTACCTTTCAACTCTCAAAAATTTAGATTCCTACATCTTTTCATTATTTGTCATTATTTTTCTTATTTTTATGTGTTTATATTTTCTTCCTTAATTTCTGTGTGCAGATAAATGAAACGAAGTCAGGTAACATTACACCAGTTGTGGACTGAAAAGTAGATTTGTTTCTAGAACATAGAGTAAAATTCTTAATGGAAGTGCTGTTTATAAATATAGCTTCATTTTTGAGGCTCAACAATATTAACTGCAATCTAATTGATTTATGGCATCATTCTACAGATATACTCTAATATTAACTCTAATTTAAATAGTCTTGTAAAACATTATGTGGCCTAGCCTACACAATTTGCCAATACAGGTATTGATCAGAATAATCTATACAATAAAAATAAAAGCTCATTTTATGTGTGTATGTCTGGGATAGAAAGTGTCTGGAAGATAGAGACTACAGCTGTGCATTTATATGCCTTTGGTAGAATACTATTCCTATTCTTTGTCTCCTTTCACTTTGATGTTGAAAACTGTCTATGACTATCAAAACTCCAGGCAATTATAATTCACTGATTAAAACACATTGAGAAAAAAACATATATAATACAAACATTAAGTATGCAGCTCCTGCAACTCTAATGTAAGAGCATATCTGATCTTTATAATCAAACTATTTTAAAATTCTGAGTTGTATCCTAGAAAATAAAGCATAACATAAATTACAAAGAATGTTTTCCTATTTATAATGAAATTTTGCAATTCTGCATTTTGCAAAGTATGCTTCAAACCTATGCCTTTTTCATTATGGCACAATGCCTTCATCAGAAGGGAAGACGTGCCTTCTCAATGAGTGTTAGGAATTTCTTTCTTTATTTTTTCTCTGTTAAGATTGTACAAGAACAAGGGCCCAAGGCACGAAGACAAAGGAAAAAGAAAAGCAGAGGTATTCACATATACAGTGGAAAGAATCTTGGTGCCCTTAGGCATGGAATTCACACACTAAAATAAAAGATTTCTTAACACTGATGGGCATCTAGGTTTATTTCGTCTTTGCTATTGTGAATCGTGTTGTGTTAAAAATAACAGTAGAAGACTTGTATATATCCAGTTCTTACATGTTTTATTTCCTTTGACTCAATTATTCTCTTATTAATGGTGGATCTACACAGGACTAATTGTCATTATTTCTATATACACTTGCTAGTAGCACCTGAAACATTCTCCTTCTCTCTTGGTGAATTCATCTATAAGCAAAACATGTCAGCACAACTCTAAAAGGCTTTGCAGACGTAACAATATAATTCACCTTTGATCCTGTACTTTAACTTTCCTTAAACAACAAAAACTCAGCTAAAAACCTGTCTTTCCATAGGAAACTTGCTCTTGATTCACTAAGGGATGAAATTCAGAGCTTGGAGTGTGATTGCTTTCCTGTAGCTAGCAAAATGTATTAAGTTATCTCTAACATTATCTAATGAAGTGCCTGTATTCAATCGAGACACTCTCATGAGAGTCATGTTGTAAAATGGAAATGCGGTCTTGGGAAACTGCAACTGCTCCGAGTCAAAAAAAGAGGGTCCTTTATGAATAGTATTTACAAGTAGAATAAAACATAAAAATTTCCCCAAAAGTAGCTTTCATTATCATCCAACAGAAATTAAAAAAAAAAAAATCATGGGAAAACAACAGACAGTAAATAACTCAGCTGTACCTGAGAGTCAGTGAGAAAAAAATACAACAACTAGTTGAAAATATAGGCCTGGGGCAAGGGAACTTACTAGTATTGGGATAGGTGCATTGAGTTGTCAAAAGCATGTAGTTATCGTTATAGCTTTATTATTTAAAAGACAAACATTTCCAAAAAATTCACACAGATTAACAGAATATTTCATTACTATTTCATACTATGTTATATTACTATAAAATGATAACTTTAAAATGTGATAATATGAAATGGAGATATACTGTTAAGGAAAATAAGAAATATAAAAACTAGATAGATATATAGACAGATGTATAGGATAATACTATTTTAAAGAACTATATTTTATATCTATCCATACACCAATTAAGAGTGAAAAAAACACCAAAATATCGCCATTTTATAAGACTACTGTACCTTTCATTCCAATTCTCAATACAGACAGTGCTAAAGAAATTATAGTCCTTTTCAATATATGATCATAGAGACACATATTTTTTAAAATACGGTTTAAATCCAACAGATTGCTATATGTGATTACAATACTTAATAATCAAGTACTGTTCATCTCAAGAATGCAAGGATGATTCCATATCAGAAAATATATCCATGTAATTGGCCACAGATAAAAGAAGCAACTCATGATTACTTAAGAGATATAGAAATAGCATCTGGTATAAATCAGCACATAGCATAAGGAAGGAAACCAAATAATAAACAGAAGAAGGTTTCATTGATATGGTCAAGTTTCTAAACCAAAACACTGACAGTGAATATTTTATTTAAAATAGACATTTTACATATAGTCTCCTGTTAAAATAAGGAATGAGACAAGAATGTCTTGTCAGTTTTAATTTTTATTGTTTCACAATAATAAGAATACTAGAGTTCTGAAAAAATACTATAGGACAAGATTTATAAGAAGTATCAACTTTGCAAATGAAAAATTAACTGTTATTGTTTAAAGATGATAAAATAATTTACCAATTATTACCAATTAATTATCAAAAACCAATAGAATGGATAAGGTATCAGAATTTAGTATGTTTTCTGGAACAAGATCAACAGATGAAAATAAATGCTGTTTCTGTATATCAACCATAACAAACTACAAAATATTACCAGTAGCAAGATATAATTTGTAATATCAGTTAAAAATTAAAATACCTAAGAATCAACAAAGAATATACCAAAAATGTGGAAAATAATCTAAAACTCTAATAATATATAAAACCTTTCAAAATGGAGAGAAATCCCATGTTACTCCATTGGAAGATTAATATTATTAACATTTCAAATGTTACAAAACTATTACCAAAAGTCCTAATCATACATCTGCTAGATTTTTAAAATAAATCTAGCGAACATATTATATAATTTATGTAAATATAAAGGCACCTATATATCTTATAAAGGCATATATACTATATAGTGTATAGATATACAACCTATATATCTATGAATATATGATACCATATGTAGATATATACACACTATATATATACTATATATAGTATATATAATCCACAGATATATAGGCTATGTATCTATATGTCCATGTATGACATACATATGCATATATACACTGTTATTTATATCTATGAATATATATCTTATACATGGACATATAGTATATAGTATATATACCTCTATATCTATATATACTATAATATATAGTATACTGTATTTTGTGTGTATATATACATTATATATACACACAATATATAAATACTATACACAGTATCTATATATTGTGTGTACATATATATACACACACTGTATATGTATGAGTATATAGCTATAGACAGATTCTGTAGATATATTCCCATATATATGGATAGATACCTATATACCACATATATATACCCATATATCAATGGGTTCTATATCTATCTATCTATGTCTGGATCTCTATCTAGATGTCTATCTCTTTTTTTGACCGAAAAAGAAGAAATACTTTTAAAGTACATTCTTTATGCCATACTTTTATGACAATAAAACAAATAACAGGTACATGAGTATGTTACCTATGGATGGGGAAGAAGAATGCAAATGGGAAAAGAATGATGACGTACCATGAACTAAAGAACATAATTAACTCTGTACCTGAGAGTCAATAAGAAAAAATACAACTATGTTCTATTAAAAGAAAATAAATAAATGCAATTTACAATGAAAAAGAATAAAATACGATAAATTACATTAAAAAAAAACTTGTCGGGTAGGAAAGATAAGTGAGACAACACATGTAGAAGTCAAGTAAAGCTTTCTGGGCATGTTACCTATGAATTGGGTGTTGAAGGTTAAACAGTAGAGCATTAGTATGAAATGTGAGGGAAGAAAATTTAAGATGAAGAAAAAGGATATTCATAAGGGCTTCTATAATGACAGAATGTTGGGTTTTGTGGAAAGTTTTTTCCACATCCACTGAGATGATTATACAGTTACTGTTTTTAATTCTGTTTATATGGTGAATCACATTTATTGGTTTGCACATGTTGAACAAGCGTCACATTCTAGGAATGAAGCCTACTTGATCACAGTGGATTAACATTGTGATATGTTGCTGGATTCAATTTCCTAGTATTTGGCTGAGTATGTTTTGTCTCTAGGTTCATCATAGCAATTGGCCTGTACTTTTGTTGTTCCCTTGTGTCTTTGTCAGGTTTTAGAATGTGTTAGGGAGGATTCTTTCCTCCTCGATATTTTGGAATCGTTTCAGAAGGATTGGTAACAACTCTTCTTTGTATTTCTGGAAGCATTCTGCTGTGAATTCACTGGGTCTGGGCTTTTAATGGTTGGTAGGTTTTTTATTACTGACTCAATTTATGCACTTGATATTGGTCTATTCAAGGTTTAAATTTCTTCCTGATTCAATTTTAGAAGGTTTGTGTTTTAAGAAATTTATCAATTTCCTCTAGATTGCCTAGTTTGTGTGCACAGAAGTGCTCGCAATAGTCTCTGAAGATCTTTTGTATTTCTGTGGGATCAGTTATAATGTCACCCTTTTTATTTCTGACTGTGCTTATTTGGATCTTCACTCTTTTTTATTGGTCAAACCGGTCAATCGATCTTGTTTATTCTTTCAATTAACCAATTTTTGGGTTTGTTAGTACTTTGTATAAATTTTTATGTCTCAATTTCATTCAGCACTTTTCCGATTTTAGTTATTTCTTTTATTCTGCTATCTTTAGAGCTACTTCATTATTGTTTTTCCAGCTCCTATAGGTGTGATGTTAGGTCTTTACTTTGAGATCTTTCTAACTTTTTGAGGTAGGCATTTAACTCTCTAAAATTTCACCTTAAAACTGCTTTTGCTGCATCCCAGAGATTTTAGTATGTTGCATTTCTGTTTAATTTAAATGACTTTTAAATTTATTCTTTAATTTCATTGCTTACCTAAAGTCTTTCATGAGCAAGTTGTTTAATTTCCAGGTAATATGTGGTTTTGAGAGATACTCTTGATATTGATATTGATTTCTATTTTTTTTCCACTAAGAAAAGTGGTTGGTATTAATTTGATTTTGTTTTTAATTTATTGAGACTGGCTTTATGGCCAAGCATGCGATCAATCTTGGCGTATGTTCTATGTGTATATGTCAAGAATGTATATTCTGTATTTGATGGGTGGACTATTCTGGAGAAACTAAGCATCAAAGAAACATACCTAAAAATAGTAAGAGCCATCTATGACAAACACACAGCCAAAATCCTACTTAATGGAGAAGAACTGGAAGCATTCTCCTTGAGAACTGGAACAAGACAAGTATCTCCACTCTCACCACTCCTATTCAATATAATCATGGAATCTTTGCCAGAGCAACCAGGCAAGAGAAAGAATTAAAATAGATCCAAATAGGAACAGATAAAGCCAAACTCTGTCTTCACTGATGTCAATAAATAGAAAACCCCAAAGGCTTGGCCAAAAGGCTCCTGGAACTGATAAATGGCTTCAGTAAACTTTCAGGATACAAAACTATGTACAAAAGTTAGTAGCATTTCTATACCAATCACGTTGAAGCTGAGAGCCAAATCAAGAATGCAATAACATTTACAGTAGCCTCAAAATATAAATAAACAAAAAATACCTAAAAATATATCTAACCGAGAAAGTAAAAGTTCTCCACAAGTATAACTACAAAACACTGCTGAAAGAGGTCAGAGATGACACCACAAACAAATGGAAAAATATGTCATGGTCCTGGATTTGAAGAGTCAATATCATTAAAAGGGCCACACTGTCCAAAGCAAACTACATATTTAACATCATTTCTATTACATTATCAAGGCCATTTTTCACATAACTAGACAAAATTATTCTAAATTATTCTAAAATTCATATAGAACCAAAAAAAAAAAAAAAAAAAAAAAGCCCGAAGAGACAATGAAATCCTAAGCAAAAGAATAAAGCCAGAGGCATCACATTGCCCAACTTCAAACTATACTATAAGGCTACTAATACAGTTTGGCTGTGTCCTCACCCAAATCTCATCTTGAATTGTAACTCCCACAATGCTCACATGTCATGGGAGGAACCCAGTGGGAGGTAACTGAATTATGGATGCAGCTGTTTCCTGTGCTGTTCTCATGATAGTGAATGAGTCCCATGAGATCTGATGGCTTTAAAAATGGGAGTTTCCCTCCACAAGGTCTCTCTTTGCCTGCCGCTATCTGTGTAAAATGTGACTTTTTCTTCCTTGCCTTCCACCATGGGAACTAGAGCAAAGGTAACTCGTTATGTTTTAGCAAACAGACTGGTGCCATTTTTCCACTGCCTAGAAATTTGTGGAACTTTTAACTTGAGAGGCATGATTTAGGGTATCTGGCAGAATAGCTTTCTAAGCAGCAAAGCATTCAATAGGTAACTTTGGTGCTGGTTAAGGTATTCAAGAAGCAAAGCATAAAAGTTTGGAAAATTTGCAGCCTGAAAATGTGATAGAAAAGAAAATCTTATTTTTTGAGGAAAAATTCAAGTTGGCTGTAGAAATTTGCATAAGTGATGAGGAACCAAATGTTAACCTCCAAGACAGTGGAGAATATATCTCCAGGGCATGGCAGAGGTCTTCATGGCAGCTTCTCCCATCACAGACCTGTAGGCCTAGGAGGAAAAATGATTTCATGATCCAGACTCAGAGTCCTCATGCTGTGTGCAGTCTAGAGACTTGGTGCCCTGTGTCCTAGACACTTCAGCCATGACTAAAAGGGGCCAAGGTACAGCTTGCACCATAGCTTCAGAGGGTGCCAGCTTCAAGCCTTGGCAGCTTCCAAGTTGCGTTGAGCCTATGGATGCACAAAAGTCAAGAAATTAGATTTGGTAAACTCCCCCTAGATTTCAGAAGATGTATAGAAACACCTGGATGTCCAGGCAGAAGTTTACTACAAGGGCAGGGCTCTCGTGGAGAACCTCTGCTAGGGCAGTGCAGAAGGGAAATGTGGGGTTCAAGCCCCCATATAGAGTCCCTACTGGGGCATCATGTAATGGAGCTGGGTGAAGAGGACCACCGTCATCCAGTCCCTGGAATGGTAGATCCACGGACAGTTTGCACTGTGTGCTTGGAAAAGCCACAGACACTCAATGCCAGCTCATTAAAGCAGCAAGGAGGGAGGCTGAACCCTGCAGAGCTACAGGGTTGGAGCTGCCTAAGACCATAGAAAACCACCTCTTATATCAGCATGACCTAGATGTGAGACACAGAATCAAAGGATACCATTTTGGAGCTTTAAGATTTGACTTCCCTGCTGGATTTCAGACTTACATGGGGCCTGTAGTCCCTTTGATTTGGCCAATTTATTCCATTTGGAATGGATGTATTTACCTAATGTCTGTACCTTCATTGTATCTAGGAAGTAACTAACTTGCTTTTGATTTTACAGGCTCATAACCAGAAGTGACTTGCCTTGTCTCAGATGAGACATTGGATAGTGGGCTTCTGAGTTAATACTGAAATGAGTTAAAACTTTGGGGGACTGTTGGAAAGGCATGATTGGTTTTGAAATGTGAGGACATGAGTTTTGGGAGGAGCCAGGGGCAGAATGATATAGTTTGGCTGTGCCCCTACCCAAATCTCATCTTGAATTGTAACTCCCACAATTCCCACATGTCATGAGAGGAACCCAGTGGGAGGTGATTGAATTATGGGGGCAAGTCTTTCCCGTACTGTTCTTGTGACAGTGAATGAGTCTCATGAGATCTGATGGTTTTAAAAACAGGTGTTTCCCTGCACAAGCTCTCTCTTTGACTGTCATCATCCATGTAAGACAGGACTTGCTTCTCCTTGCCATCCACCATGATTGTGAGGCCTCCACAGCCACATGGAACTGTAAGTCCTTTAAATCCCTTCTTTCCAGTCTCAGGTACGACTTTATCAGCAGCATGAAAACAGATGAATATGGTTATAGTAACAAAAACAGCATGGTCCTGGTGCAAAAGCAGACACATAGACTAATGGAAAAGAAAAGGGAACACTGAAATCAAGCCACACACCTAAAGCCATCTGATCTTCAACAAAGTTGACAAAATTAAGCAACAGGGAAATAATTCTCTATTTAATAAGTGGTGCCAGAATAGCTGGCTAGCCATATGCAGAAGAATGAAACTGGAACCTTACCTATTTCTATACACAAAATTAGCCAAGATGAATTAAAGATTAAAATGTAAGACCTCAAACTATAAGAATGCTAGAAGAAAACCTAGGAAACACCCTTCTGTACAATGGCCTTGGGAAAGAATGTATAGCTAAGTTCTCAAAAGCAATTGCAATGAAAACAAAAAATGACAATAGGACCTAATTAAACTAAACAGCTTCTGCACAGCAAAAGGAACTATCAACAGAGTAAACATACAACCTATAGAACGAAAGAAAATATTCACAAAGTGATCATCCAACAAAGGTCTAATGTCTAGAATCTGTAAGGAACTTAAACATTTCAACAAGTAAAAACCAAATAGCCTCATTAAAAATGGGGAAGGCATGAATAACAATTCTCAAAAGAAGACACGCTAGTGACCAAAAAACATGAAAAAATGTTCAGCATCACTAATCATCAGAGAAATACAAATCAAAACTATTATGAGATACCATTTCACAGCCATCAGAATGGCTATTATTTAAAAGTCAAAAAACAATACTGGTGAGACTCTGGAGAAAAGGGACTACTTATACACTATTGGCAGGAATGTAAATTAGTTTAACCACTGTGGACAGACGTTTCCAGATTTTTCAAAAAACTTAAAATAGAACTATCATTTGACCCAGTAATCCCCTTACTGGGTATATATCCAAAAGAAAATAAATCTTTCTGCCAAAAACACACATGCACGTATATGTTCTTCACAGCACTATTCACAATAGCAAAGACATGGAATCCACCTACATACCCATCAATGGTGGATTATATAAAGAAAATGTCATACATACACATTATGAAATACTACATAGCTGTAAAAAAGAATAAAATCATGTCTTTTGCAACCATATGGATGCATCTGGAGGTCATTATTCTAAGTAAATTAACAGGGAAACAGAAAAACAAATACTAAACATACTCACTTATAGGAAGGTGCTAAATAATGAGTACTCATGGGCATAAAGGTGACAACAATAGACACCAGGGACTACCAGAAGGGTGAGCGAGAGAGGGAGGTAAGGGTTGAGAAACTTACTATTGAGTACTATGCTCAGTACTGCAGCAACAGGATCAGTTGTACCCTAAACCTCAGCATCACACAGTACACCTAGGTAACAAACCTGTATGTGTACCCCTTGGATCTAAAATAAAAGTTGAAATTATGTTAAACAATATATTCTAAGGCTCAAAAAAGTAAAAGAATGGCCTATTTTTATTGTCTGAGTTAAAACAACAAATTTTCTACTTTTTTCATACGCATTTTCCTGAGGGTATGATAAAGTACAATATTAACTTAGATGAAGTTATTTTTAATTTATCTGAACCAATTTTGGCCAATGTTTTCCAAAATGAAATGCATAAATTCACATGTATTTAGCTATTTTAATTCCAACATTTATTCTAAGGTCATTATTCTTTGTAATATAGAAAAAATTACCATTCCACCAATTCTTTAGGATGAAATTTTTTCACACGTCATGATGCCATCTTGAATAGCAGATGCTTTCAAAAATTGAAAAAAGTCACTATCTATGAGTCACCATTTCCTATCACTATGAATCACCATTTTATTTCACCCATTCCCTTAAAAAAGTCACATTACAAAGTTTTTATCAGATAAAGTAAAGTGTTTTGTATTTGTTTTCCTGGCACATGTATATTCTTAATATTTTGGGGCGTTCTTGGGCCTGCATGTGTGGTCTTATACTATTACTCTTTATGCTTTCATAGCCCCTCCACTTATACCTGTTCTGATTCTCAAACCAATATGTTTATCTAGACCTCTCCTCTAAGCCTCATATTCCAGCTCTTTTCTGTTTATCTTCACCTGAAAAGGGATTTGAGTATCTCAAACTCAACATGGTTACAACTGTACTGATCATAAATTACCCACAAACCTTCCCTAGTTTTATTATCTATTGCAATTAATGTTTAAATGGTCATCTACATGAAAAACTGTGGGGCATCCTTCACTTCTCCTTTTCTTGCATACTCCTCATTCAATCACCACATTCAGCTTATTTTACCAGATCATTATTTATCTGCTCAGTCTTTTCCTCTCAGTCCACATTATCATCCACTCTGGATCAAACCCTCACTACCTGAAGAGAAGAAGTTATTGACTGCTTAAACTGCCTTTCAGTGTCATCCCTAACCCTGTATCCCAGTGAATTTTCAGAATGAGCTCTCTGAAAATAATCTGACTTTATGATTTCCATATTTAAATTCCTTCAGCTGATTTTCAACTTCTCAGGAATACTACCTAATATCCCTACCAGACAGTCATCTTTCATCTACTGAAAAATTCAGTTGACTGAAGCAATGATCTTTAAAATCTTATGTTGCACAACTCTATTTGCAAATGTTTTAAATACACCTTCATAAGTATATAATTGCTTCATAGCATATAATTGCTATGTTACGCATATCTTAAAATGTTTTCCAAAACATAAATAAGAACATAAACATGCCACTGTTTTTTTTTCTGACAGTGGTCTCATAGATCACATTGTATACTCCTGAGGAGTTTGTAGACCCAATTTGGTGATCACTATACTAAATAGTGTTGTCAGCAAATTGAAGGTCACAGCTTTGATAGTTTTTACCACCATTTAATATATTTTTATATATTACAGACTATGTTCTTCCTCTCAGTCAGGCATGTTAAAAATGCGCAATTGGATCAGAGTACCTTGAGATTTAAAAGGACTTCAATTGTCCTACTGTATTACTTTCAAGAAGTAGTATAGAAAAAAATATGGAAAGATCAGTATAAATTTATCCCTACAGCCACCAAACCAGACAATGCATAGTGTCTCGGAAATGCATGCATCATCTTAAAACATGATTCATCACCCTATGGCCCAAAACGGACTTTGAGCCTTTATGTCTTCCTTTAAAACCCTCCCTTTTAGCTAGCTTTTTAAGTTACCATTTTCAAGCACATCATAAGCTTATTCCTGGCTTCAAACTTTCCCTTGAACCAATTCTCCTACCTGCACATCTCTCATGTCCCTTTTCTGACTAGATGAACATTGATATGTGATTATGATCCTCATTCCTCCCTAATTACTTTTGGATAAACTCTTTTACGCAGTCCTCTCTTCTGATTTCAGTATTGTATGTCCAGTCTCTGACAGTCTCTCTTTGTCTTAGCCAGCGTGGACTGTCATACAAAATACCCTAGACTAGGTGGATTAAACAACAGAAATTAACTTTCTCACAGGTCTGGAGTCAGACCAAGATCAAGATGTCAGCATGTTTGGATTCTGGTGAGGGCTCTGTTCTTGGCTTACAGGTAGCTGCTTTCTTGCTGGTCCCTCACATGGCAGAGAGAGACAGACTGAGCAAGTCCTCTGGTGTCTCTCCTATATATGCAATTATTTCTTAAAGGCCTCATCCTAAATGCCATTACATTTGGGGTTAGGGCTACACATATACCACTGTATCCCTGGTCTTCCAAAATCCATGTTCTTATCACATGCAAAAGGCATTCATTCTATAGCTCTAATAATATTAACATGTCCCAGCATGAACTCTACAGTCTAAAGTGCAAAGTCTCATCAAAACATCATCTAAATCAGAAACGGATGAGACTCAAGGAATGATTCATCCTAAGGCAAAATTCCTCTCATGTTGTGAACTTGTGAAACCAGACAACTTATGTCTGGCTTCCAAAATACAATGGTGGGGCAGACATAAGATAGACATTTTCATTCCAAAAGAAATAAATTGAAATAAAGAAAGTGTGATGGGTCCCAAGCAAATCCAAAATTTAGCAAAGCAATTACCATTATAGATCTTAAGGCTCAAGAATCAACCTCTTTGGCTCAATGTCCTGCCATCCAGTTCCATAAGAGTGGCAGAATCATCCCAGGTTGAGGCCATCTGGCTGCTGAAACTTAGCCAGTGGCCCTGCTATCTGAATCTCATTCAGGGTCATTTTTCTGTCTTCTTTAAGAAGAGGACCTATTGTGGGGAGGGGATGGGGGGAGGGATAGCATTAGGAGATATACCTAATGTAAATGACGAGTTAATGGGTGCAGCACACCAACATGGTACATGTATACATATGTAACAAACCTGCACGTTGTGCACATGTACCCTAGAACTTAAGTATAAAAAAAAAAGGAAAAAAAAAAAGAAGAGGATACATTTGCAGCCAAATACCTCTATCATCTTGTCCTGTCAAATTCAAGAAGTCTGATAGTGTTCCTTCCTTTTGTCCCATCTTCATCCTCTCCAGTTTGAACTGGCAGTGTTTCTACTTTCATAATCCTATTAACTCAATTAATAGTGTAGCCATACCCATGGTGTTCTCGTTAGAACACTGTTTTCTAATTTTTTGAATATGAATAGGCTGTGAATTATCCAAATCTCCAAGTTCAGGTTTCTTTTTTCTTTTTAACAAATCCTTCAATTTGACTTTTTCCTTGTACATTTTAATACAGTCAGGAGGATACAAGCTGCTTCTTCAGTAACATTGTTTAGAAATCTCCTCAGCTAAATATCCAGTTTTATTACTCACAAGTTCAACTTTCCACAAAACACTAGAGCACAGTTCAGCCAAGTTATTTGCCACTGTATAAGAATTTCCTTTTCGGCCGGGCGCGGTGGCTCAAGCCTGTAATCCCAGCACTTTGGGAGGCCGAGACGGGCGGATCACAGGTCAGGAGATCGAGACCATCCTGGCTAACACGGTGAAACCCCGTCTCTACTAAAAAATACAAAAAAAATTAGTCGGGCGAGGTGGCGGAGGCCTGTAGTCCCAGCTACTCCGGAGGCTGAGGCAGGAGAATGGCGTGAACCCGGGAGGCGGAGCTTGCAGTGAGCTGAGATCCGGCCACAGCACTCCAGCCTGGGCGGCAGAGCGAGACTCCGTCTCAAAAAAAAAAAAAAAAAAAAAAAAGAATTTCCTTTTCTCCAATTTCCAGTAATATATTCTTCACTTTCATCTGAGACTCACCAAAATCACTCTTAACATCCATATCTCTATGTACCTCAAAACTTTTTCATCTTTTACCCATCACCTATTTCTAAAGCCACTTCCTTATGTTTAGGCAATTCTTACAGCAGTACCCCACTTCTTGGTACCAAAAGAACTGCATTAGCGTTCTCCAGAGAAACAGAATCAAAAGGAGATTCAGAAAACCTATATCTGTATCTATTCAATCTATATTTATATCTACATTTATCAACCTATCTATAAAGAAAAAGAGATTTACTGATTTATTACAAGAAACTGGCTTACGTGATTTTGGAGGCTGAGACATCTCATGATCTGCAGTTGGCAAACTGGAGATCCAGGAAAGCCAATATGTTGTTCCAATCATAGTCCAAAAGCTAGGAAGACCAATCAATGTTCCTACTCAAGCAGTCAGACAGAAGTTCCTCCTTACTCAGACTTTTGGTTCTACTGTGTTTCTAAATGACTAGATGAAGCCAACTCGCATTAGAACAAGCTGCTTTATACTCACTCTACCTAATCAAATATTACTGTCATCCAGAAACACCCTCAGAGACACACTCAAAATAATCTCTGACCAAATGTCTGGACATTCTGTGGCCCAGTTAATTTGATACATAAAATTAATCATCACATACCTGATGCTCCAAGTAGTCAGGACAAAACTGAAGTCAACTGCACAGATTGGAAGGTTATAGTTCTACTAAAGGCTGATGAGAAAATCTAGAGCATGAATATGATGAGTCCTTCCCAGTTCACTCAACTACAATATCTTTACCTCAGCATTTTAATATTGACCAGCTGTTTCAATTCTAATCTCTCTTATAGATTGTCACTCTCAGCCTCACGATTCAAAAGTTCATCTTTGGCTTTTCCCTCACTGTTACTGTGGCAGGCCAAGAAACTAGCATCTAGCTTGGTCCATGTCATCCCTTCCTTAGCAAAATGTCTGCCTGTTAAGCTCTGGCTGCCTGTTACGCTCTGGCTGCTGGTGAGTATGCTGTGGTACTGGCTTATGTAAGCACTCTCTAGATGGCCTCATCTGCTGCTATACTATGAATGTTTGTGCCCTCTCAAAATTTATATGTTGAAGTTGTAACCTCCAAGGTGATGGTATTAAGAGGTAGGGTTCAGAAGGTAATTAGATCATGAGGACTTCAAACTCGTGAATGGAATTTATGCCCTATAAAAGGGGCCTGAGGGAGATTGTTGACCTCGTCCTCCATGCCAGGACACAGCAAGAAAGCATTATTCTGTGAACCAGGAAGTGGGAACTCGCTGGATCTGTTGGTGCTTTGATCTTGTACTTCACAGACTCCACAACTGTGAGAAATAAATTTCTGCTTCTGCTTTTTATGAGCTACTCAGTTTATGCTATTTTATTATAGCATCCCTAAAAGAATATGACAACTACCACCTGCAAGAAAGGTTGAACAACATTGCACTGAATAAAGATAGGACTATTTTATTGATTTGTTACTTTTACTCCCAGCATTATAGACAGTATCATATACTTATGCATTTCCCCATCAGTTATATTAAATTGGTGATTTTACTTCCCAAGTATTTTTTCATGACACACATTATTTGCCACCTCATTTATTCACAAATTGAATTCAGTCTTCTAATATCCGGGAAGCCCCGTCTAAAATAGCACCTTGATTTTGTCACTATTTCCAATATCTTGTTGTCAGTTTTGAGTGATGAGAAATTCTATTTTATCAATGAATTGAGAATTAATTAGTCTCTCTGGGATATATTCAAGCTAACCAATCTCAAGGGGCTAATGCATAAAATTGAAATTAAAATGTATTCATTTATATAAAAAAAACTCTTCCAAATAGACTGAATATCTACATTTAATGGTTAGCTTATTCTTTCCCTGTGGAACAGCTACATGGATAGTCAAATTTAAATCTGAAGGTTGTTTGATAAGAATGATATCAGAACACCAGGAAATAGGCAATCTACCAGTGTCCTTGGTAAAAATAATTAGAGATTTTCTCTTCTACTCTGTTTATATATGCCCCTTGGATGGTAAATATTCATATTTTTGAGGGAGAGTATTCTTTTTCATGAATAATAATATGGCAGAATGACCAATTTAGCCCCAATTTAGCCTCCCAGAAATGTGTTATATTTTAAATAGTGTACATGCTCTTTTGCTCCCACATTTTATGTAGTTTAATACAATAAGCTAGCTTAAAATATTTGTTAGTTAATTGAATTAGACCTCTACTTATAACAACTCATTTAATCTAAAATTGAAATATTGCTAGAAGGAGGAACAAGGTATTTTAAAGAATAATGGTGAAAACCACAGTAAAACAAAAATCTCTTAACTGTCCGTGGTTTGCAGATGGAATTATATACAATTTAATTTTTTAAATAATTTTACTTTTAATTTTTATGGATACGTAGTAGGTATATATATATTTATTGGGTACAGAAGATACTTTGATACAGGTATAGAATATGTAATAATCACATGAAGGTAAATGGGCTCTTCATCACCTCAAGCATTTATCATTTATTTGTGTTATGAACATTCCAATTATACTCTTAGTTATTTAAAAATGTAAAATAAATTAATGATGATTGCAGTCACCCTGCTGTGCTATCAAATAGTAGATCTTATTTTTTCTATCTAGCTATATTTCTGTATGCAGTAATGATCCCCATTACCTCTGCACTCCACTACTTTTCCAACCTTCTGGTAACCATCATTCTACTCTCTGTCTCCATGAGTTCAATTGTTTTTACTTTTAGCTCCCACAAATAAATGAGAATGTGCCAAGTTTGTTTTTCTGTGCCTGGCTTATCTCATTTAACATAGTGTCATCCTCCAGTTCCATCTATGTTGTAACAAATGACAGGATCTCATTCTTTTTGTATGGTTGATTAGTTCTCCATTGTGCATATGTACCACATTTTCTTTATGCATTTATCTGTTGATAACATGTAAGTTTTTCCAAATCTTAGCTATTTGTGAATAGTGCTTCAATAAACATGGGAATGCAGATATCCTTTCAATATACTGATTTCCTTCCTTTGGGTATATTCCCAGCAGTGGGATTGTGGGATCATGTGATAACTCTATTTTTAGCTTTTAGAGCAACCTCCACACTGTTCTCCTTAGTCGTTGTAATAGTTGTAATTCCCTCCAACAATGTAGGAGGATTTCCTTTTCTCCACATCCCCACCAGCATTCATTTTTATCTTTCTTTTAGATAAAAGCCATTTTTACTGGGTAAAATGATTCTTCATTGTAGTTTTGATTTGAATTTCTCTGATCATCATTGCTGTTGAACATCTTTTAATACATCTGTTTGCCATTTGTATGCCTTGTTATTAGAAATATCTATTCAAATATTTGCCTTTTTAAATCAGGTTATTAGACTTTTTCTTATAGAGTTGTTTGAACTCTTTATATATTCTGGTTATTACTTTCTTGTCAGATGGCAAGTTGTCAAATATCTCCCATTTTGTGAGGTTGTTTCTTCACTTTTTTGTTTCCTTTGCTGTGTGAAAGCATTTTCACTTGATATAATTCCATTTGTCCATTTTTGGTTTGGTTGCCTTTGCTTGTGGAGAATTACTCAAGAAATCTGTGCCCAAAGTAATGTCCTGGAGAGTTTATCAGTGTGTTCTTTTAGTAGTTTCACAGTATGAGGTTTTAGATATAAGTCTTCAATCAATTTGAATTTGATTTTTGTATATGGTGAGAGATAGGCATCTAGTTTCTTTCTTCTGTGTATGGATATCCAGTTTTTCCAGCACTATTTATTGAAGAGACTATCCTTTCCCTCATATATGTTATTGGCACCTTTGTTGAAAATGAGTTCACTGTAGGTATATGGATTTGGATTTGTTTTTGGATTTTCTACTCTGTTCCATTGGTCTCTGTGTCTATTTTTATGCCAGTACCATGATGTTCTGTAGTATAATTGGAAGTCAGGTAATGTGATTATTCCAGTTTTGTTCCTTTTGCTCAGGATGGCTTTGGATATTCTGGGTCTTTTGTAGTTCCACTTGAATTTTAGGATTTTTTTCTATGTCTGTGAAAAATGTCACTGATATTTGATAGAGATTGCATTGAATCTGTAGATTACTTTGGGTAATGTAGACATTTTACCAATGTTGATTCTTCCAGTCCACAAGGAATAGTTTTCCATTTTTCTGTGTCTGCTTCAATTTCTGGTATCAACTTTATACTTTTCATTGTAAATAACTTTCCCTCCTTTGATTTAGTTTATTGCTAAGTATGTGTTTTTTTAATTTTGTAAATAGAATTGCTTTCTTAATTCCTTTTTGGGTTGTTTGCTGTTGGAACATAAAAATGCTACTGACTTTTGTGTGGTGATTTTGTATCCTGCATTTTTATTGAATTTGTTTACCAGTCCTAACAGGTTTTGGTGGAGTCTTTAGATTTTTCAGCAGTAACCTTTTTGTGTGTATATTTCTATCCCAAATCAATTTATTACTATGAATTTATACTTTTCTGTATTTCTTTTTTAAAAGGGCAATTAATGGATGTTGTAGAAAAGCAAAATTCCATTTCACCTTTATTTTTTAAATAAAGGCATAAAATCATTGTCCTGTGATTGATTAACACCTTTTAGTTTCAACTTTTAGTTTTCTTAAAATTTTTGATACAAGATACTTAATTGCAACATAGTTGAGACATTTAGCATGGCACCAAGAAGTTTGTTTATTTTTTCACTTGTTTATTTACATTAAGTAAGTTCATAAAATGAAGTTTCAGTGAGCTGAAGGAAATGAATATGTATATTGGGGTAGGAAAGAGAATGCCCCATATCCTTTTTATGGGTCTAAAATGTACATTCTTTGTACATTTTTCACTCTAAAAATAGGCATTTTATTTGTTTGAAGCAAATTTTTATTGCTATGCTTAACTTATATGTGCATCATTACCTTAGAAGAGTATAAATTATAACTAACAATGAAAACAAATTTATAGCACCTATGCCCAGCCTATGGCAGGAGATAATAACTATGGGACTCTTCATAAAAAACCCAAACCCTAACCACACAGCAGTAGAATGGTGGCAATTTGGACTAAAAAATAATTTCGACAGGGTACAGTGGCTCACTCCTGTAATTCTACAAACTTGGGAGGTCAAAGCAGACAGTTCATGAGGTCCAGAGTTCAAGATCAGCCTGGCCAACATGGTGAAACCCTGTCTCTACTAAAAATACAAAAATTAGCTTGGAGTGGTGGTGAATGCCTGTAATCCCAGCTACCCAGGAAGCTGAGGCAGGAGAATTGCTTGAACCCGGGAGGCAGAGGTTGCAGTGAGTCAAGATCGTGCCACTGTGCTCCAGCCTGGGCAACAGAGTGAGACTCCATCCCCTCCCCCTCAAATAAGAAGAAGAAGAGGAAGAAGGAGAAGAAGCAGAAGAAGAGGAGGAAGGGGAAGAAGAAGAAGAGGAAGAGGAAGAAGAAGAAGAAGAAGAAGAAGAAGAAGAAGAAGAAGAAGAAGAAGAAGAAGAAGAAGAAGAAGAAGAAGAAGAAGAAGAAGGAAGAAGAAGAATAATAATTTCAAGCTAAAGCTCTATGTGACAGCCATAATTGTAAACATTAAAATAATTGGTAATCAAGACAATTATATGACTTGTCTTTGATTTGTAGCCCTAGACTTGCCATATTTGTAAGATGAACAAAAAATAGGTACAAGGGAAATACAATATTTATTTGGTCTAAATTAGTTTATGAGAAATGGGAAAGAACTCACTTTTCCTTAATAGCAAGATGCTGGGCTCAATCTTCGTTGTTCTTTGTCTTTAAAGAAATAGCCACATAAAGACCTAATAGAATGATAAGAACAAGGAATAAAAAAGATATGAGTAATGGATAGGATTCCTAACAATTCCAATTTCCTTTCACTGTCTCCCTCTTTTTCTGTCTGCACTAGCCATCTGAGTAAGTGAGTTGCTATATTTAATCATCACAGTTTGGGACAAATGGTGGTTGTGCTGTCATTTTTTAAACCTTGAACACATGAGTCATTTAGAAATGAAAGGAGAATCTGAATACTTGAAATTTAGGCAGCTGGGAGATGGATGAAACTAAGCAAACAGGCAAGGTGAAGCATGTAGTTTAACTCATTGACTGAGATCATTTTGACTTTCTATATTGGAAGTGTGTAGATAAGCCGTATATCCATTCAGAAAGATAATGCTGACTTGGACTCAACTAAAACAACTGACAAGGAAATGAAACACTCATCAAACATGGCTTTAGTTAGCATATCCTCTTTACCATAGTGCATTTAGTTCCCGACATTACTGGAAGACATTGATTTTTAAAAATAAACAATTAGAATTCATTTTACCCTACTGGCCCCTGTCAGCAAAATTGATCAAGCTATCATCTAGTGCAATCCATTCCAAACTAAATTATTAAAAAAGAAAAGAAAAAAATCCCTAACCACACATTTTCAGAATATATTAGGAAAATATATTCCTCCATGATTTTTCACCTATTGCATTTCCTTCTGTATTATAAATGCAACCAGCAGTTCAGTTTTCACTTGTTAGTTTGTGGTTTATGGGCACTAATGTCCCTTATGGCATGTAACAATTTAGAGGCTGGAAGGCCTAATTGAAAAGCCTCCTTCATGTTTCTGCTGAAGTAACAGTAAAATACTAGGTAACTAAAAACTGAGTCACCATAGAAATATACATTTAGAAAAGAGGAGGAAATAAGAGAGAGAATGGAGAAATAAGACCATGAGGGCCGTGATACTGAGCCCACAGGCTTTTCACCAGAGAGAAATGATATTCTTTAAGAGCTAAATTTGTGAAAAATGATACAACCTAGTATTTATCCTACTTCTTTTATTTAAATTAAATAAAAGGATAGCAAAAGACAGGCTATCTACCTTATTTTTAAATTTTGTTCTGTTTTGGTCCAAATATGACAAATTCCTGCTGTTCTAAGCAGTGTATTATAGATTATCCAATTTAATTAGCAAGCACACAGCAGACACCTGGAAAAAAAGATAGAAGAATAATCTTTTGCAGTAGCCAACTATTTCTCACTTCAGAGCATTTAAAAAAAAAAATACTCCCCAACTAATCCACTAGTCCTCATGGCCATTGTGTATCGACCATATGGAGCACTGACCCAGCACTATAGCCCCAGTCTCCTCAAGCCTTCAAACTTTCAAAGCTGGGGATCTTGCTTTCAATGCAATCGCCCAAAACCTAAGTAGAAATCAGTCATGATAGTTATATTACTTCAAACTAATTGTCATGATGATGGCCCCAAAAAGCATTGCTTAAGTCAGCAGTTCTCAAAGAGCTTCAGCATCACTTTGGAACTTGTTAGAAATGCAAATGCTTACATCCCATCCCAAACCTACTAAATCAGAAACTCTGAGTTTTGACAAACCTCCAGGTGATTCTGATGCAGGCTCAAATGTGGAAACTACTGATGTACATTTAGAGGTTGATAATAAATGGCTATTTAATATGAAAGACAATTGACTTTGAAAACAGTTTCAAAAGAAAAGTTTTAAAAATAAAAATGAACAAATTGAGGACTATATTAGAGATTTGGTCCAGAGTACAAATGGTAAAGAGAAGTCATCAGAGGATTAAGTGAAGAAAGAAATGAGATAGCAATGGAGGTGACTCAAGACTGTTTGGAAAAAAAGGGAAAAATGAGATAAAAATGAGTACTGATTTTCCTTTCTTCCTTATTAAATCTTGGATGTTTTCTGCCATGTGCGAACCTTAGGTAGAGAGTTTATTTATGGCCTATGAATATGCCACAGTTGAAGACCAGAAATGACACTTGAGCTGAGACATATTCGAGAGTTTGCCTGTCTGCCTCTAAGACTTTGTGTTCGTTGGCAGGGCTCGATAGTCCTGGAAGTATATGTTCACTCTTAATATATGAGTCAAGACCTTGAAGACATTTTCAGAAGAAATAAATGCATGTCTTTAATTGAGAGGCAAGTGCATCTCATGGGTTTGCATGCCAGGCCAGGATGAATTCAGTATTCCTGGTTGCAGGTGAGGTGAAAGGGCTTTTCAACACAGGGGCTTCCCAGGAATAGTCATTGCCTATAAGCAAGCCACCCACAGAGTGTTTAGAAAATGTGTTAGATATAATTTTATCTTAATTAAACATTTAAACATGAATCCAGGGCAAGTGTGTCCCTAGTATATATGGTATTTATGGAAGAATTTGAAAAGAAGAATGCATCAACTTGACAAAATTATCTGAAAATAAGTCCTTGAAGGAAATTTGCATAAAATATATACTTACACAGGTTACTACTAAATATGAAAATAAAAACAGAGAGAGACTACCTTGACACATACAGTATATATTTAGGCATAGGTGCTTTGGTATGTTTTCTGCATACTTACTCAACTTCTTTACCTTCTTCTCCACAAATTGTCTACCTTTCGAATCTTTTTCTACCAGATGATGAAGTCAATCACATATTTCTTCTTTTAAAGATATTAGGCAGGTTTCCATTCCGCCAAAATGTCTAACCAAATATTTAAACATGCAAAACATAATTGAATAGTAAAATAATACAGCTTCCTATAAAACAAGATGAATAAAATACTTACAATATTTACTATGAATCAAATACTTTCAAAATCCCCTGTATTGGTGGATATCGATACTACCAGATTTTACAAATGAGAAAATTAGAGCTCATGAGGTTAAGCCACTTGCCAAAGACAACAAACAGAAGCCTAAATTATCAAAGCAGCATTACAACTCAAAACAGTGAGCATGAAACAAACGCATACTCTCTTTATAACCCTTCAAAAAGAGGGATATCAATGTGTATAATAATCATTAGGGAGAAAGAATTAAATGTTTTGCATAGCTATTTTTATTGATTACTTATTGTTGTTAATCCTCTAAGTCAGTGCTTTCCGAGAGAAATATAATGTGAATTGCATATGTAATTGTAAATTTCTCTACTAGCCACATTAAATACATAAAAATAAACAAGTGATATTTTAAAAATGGATTTTACCCAGTTGCAGTGGTGCACTCCTGTAATCCCAGCTACTGGGAGGGTGAAAAAGGAGGATCACTTGAGGCCAAGAGTTCAAGACCAGCGTGGGTAATGTAACCAGACCCCGTTTCAAAAAAAAGTATTTTATTTAACATACTATATAGGAAATAGTATCATTTCAATATGCAATCAATATAAAAAGTATTCATAATATATTTTACATTCTTTTTTATAAATTGTGTCTTGGAATCAGTGTGCATTTAACACATAATACATCTCAATTTGAACTAGCCACCTAAGTTAGTGATTACCATATTAGACATTTCAGTTCTTTGTGTTTTTTGAATACCAGGATCTATACAATATGGAGTTATGTTCTAAGATGAACTGATAATAAGACCATAGTTTTTGTTCTCATGGCTCCTTTACTATTCTTGGAAGTAAAATAACCTGGCATGTTTGTTAAGCACTCTCCCCACCCACCAATAATAATAATAATAATATCAAACCACTGTTTAGTGATTTCTTTTCTAAAGGTTTTTCTTTTTCCAGCAAAAGAGATGACTCCTCCATAAATAAGGATATTCTTATTAAGAAAAAAGGGGGGAAAGAACAACAAAATAAAACAAGAAAATAAAATAATAAAAAAAAAACTTATCTGATAGATTTTCAATGCCCAGAAGGTGAAATGTTGCAGGTTTAAGAAAAACATGCAGAAAGATTATGCTAGAATTGATACTCAGTTAATGAATTGTGAAGACTTCCTGAGCAGAGAAAATTGAAGAAATGATGGTATTAAAAGACTTCCTAGAGTCCTGACCAGAGGGTTTCTAGTAGTGATTAATTGCTAAGCTCCAGAGGAGAGTAAAGCAGGCAGCTCAAATGGCTGCTAGAAAGGTAGGCGGTTGGCTACTTGCCTTTTAGGAAAAATGTGAAGTTGGCCAAAAAAAAAAAAAAAAAAAAAAGCTATCTTGAAAAAACAATGAGTTTTCCCTTGGAATTTTGTGGTGTAGAGCATCACTCTCTCAGATATAAAGGTCAGAACTTTCATCTCTGATAATAGGGTCAGGACCAAGACCTGCATCAAGAGACTATTGACTCTCTCTATCAACGTGTTAGTGGTTTTTGTGGTCTGATATCCAACCCAAGCCCCATTCCCAGATGGATCTGAACATTTCTGTAAGAAGTTAGCCTCAAGTCATTAATTAAATCATACAGTGGAGATTTATTGAGAGTCTAATGGGAGTTAGGCACTACTAGGACATGAGGGGTCTCAACTGAATTTAGGTATGTAAAAAGTCTGAGAGAAAGACAATGGTAACTGTCTTTTCTGACCCTTAAGGGCATAATGGCATCCTCAAAGGTCTCAGAAAGGAAGTGAAGTAGGAGTAGAGTCTTGAAGCATAAAGGGAAGCATAAAACATTGGTGGAGTGGGGGCAATCCTGGCATAGGAGGAAGCTTCTTGCCTGAATTCCCAACCAATATCACTTATCAATAGGATAACTATGCCTCCTGGTTTGCCTAGGAAAATCCAAGTTTGCCTGTATCCTAAAGAAATTATCAACTATATCTTTTATTCTCAAGGTGCTGTTCTCTAGGCTCCTTTGAGTAGTAAACTTTTTGATCACTCTATTTATCAAATATCAGATGCCCTGTTGAATGATAAACTCATTTTTGTAAAACTGTAAGTAAGGACAGAATCATCAACTACTTCCTGATAAATGTCACCTGATCAAATGCACATACAAAGGAAATTTTTAGATGTTCATATACAAGGCAGATGAAGTAACCTAGAAGTGGCTATGTGCACGTGTGTGCATTTACAAGTCATGTGTACATATATTGTGTCATGTGGCATTAAGTATAATTTTTAAAAAGAATAAAAAACAGAATAGAAAGTGACAGTTGGCAAATAAGTGCTATTTTATAGATGGGGGTCAGAAAGTCTTTCTTAAAAAGAACAATTTAACAACAACAACAACAAAACCCTGTAAGATATAAGTAAGCAAGCCGAAAGGATCTATAGTGGGGAAGTGCTCCAGACAGGGGAAATAGCAAGTACAAAGTCTTCCAAGAGAAATCTTGGCATGTATGATGAATAGCAAGGTGGCCAGAGTGGCTGGAGATGAGAAAATGAGTGGAAGAATGATCATTGATGAAGCCAGAGAGATAGTAAGCAACCAAGTCCTGGGGGACTTTGTATGACATGGAGAGTAAATTTGGGTTTAGTTTTGAAAACTCTAGGAATGCACAGCAAGAATTTTGAGCAGTAGACTGATAGGATCTGGCTTGGATTTTAGAGGAATAATTCTAGTTGCTGTATGGAAAATGGACTGAAAGTGGAAGGGGGATGGGGATAGTTAGAAGGCCTGAGTATTTTTATGACTGTTTATTCACTTGTTACTGCAGCATAGAAACATATTTCATTATTTTCTTTGATGGCTTTACTTGATTTCAATATTCTCTTCATTTAAAAGTGTTTTCTTATTTTAGCACAATTTATTTCATCTCTCCAGGGACACCAATTGACAACAAGACTTTCCCTTTTCATATTCTAGGGTCATCGAGCCTGATCATAAGCCCTACCTTCCCTTCTCCTCATGCTAAAGAATTAAAAGGCATTAGATTGTAAATTTCAAAAAAAAAATAAATAAATAAAATGGATCATTGTCTCTTATAAAGACCGTTCATTCTTCTCTGAAATTATCCTCTCTTCTTCAAACTTTTTCCCTTGAGATTCAAATACCCCTCACTTTCTACATATTTCTGCATCCAGACAAAACATGTGTACTTATTCTCCATAGACTACCCACATTCTAGATCTATCCCTTTTTTCACTTTCCCAACACAGAATGTTATCTCCTTTGTGGCCTGTCAAGAATGCTGAATGGTTTGTGATAGCATACTACTTGTAAGCTAATGAGTCAGCCTGCTTCAGTTTTATGGATGCTGGTAGAAAATGTGAAACACTTGTTCAGAGACAAAAGCCTTCATTATTCATAGCACAGCAAGCAGCATGAGTTTACTGGTTACATTCATTCCTTTTGGCACTCTAGTCACATGGAAATGATGTGTAGAAATCTAGATGGATGTTCCACACAGTGGGTTTTTGTTGAGGAATCTCAAGCTTAGGAAAAAGTCTTTTTTAATGGGATGCAAGAAACCTACCTAAACTTTGCTTTGGTGAAAGACATTAATTTATTATACTAGGCAGAAAGCAGTTTTTTGCTCTGGAAAGAGACACCATTTCTATCTTCCAAGGTAGTTTGCAATGGAAAAATCCTTGAAAAGATGATCCAGAACAAAGGGCAGTCAGTGACTTTACTGTCAAGACATGCAGAAACATAAGAGACTCCTAGACAATTATTTCCCAACACGGTCTCCTGAAGAGCTCAGCTAGATGAATGCAGTTAATATGATGGCCAACGCTATGATGATAATAGATAATTGATATTTATTAGCTAATGCCAGGGATACCTACAGTTTAACAAGTGATTCCTAGACCTCTATCAGAAAAGATTACAGTGAAACTGATCTCAAGTTCTGGGAATTCTAACCCTATTAACAGATTACCTAGTAATAATGATGTAGACAAAGTGGCTTTATTCAACATACTTTTATTCCAATTAAGTAAAGGGCCACCATGTCAGTTAAAAATTACCAGTAAATTTCTGTTAGAAAGATCATTATATGAAAATATCCCATTGATATCCAGGAAGCAAAGTAGCTTTCCTAGTGTTACTCATTTTACATGAGTAATTATTAATTATTGAGACAATTAACTGGTGTATAATTAAAGACCAGGTTTTCCATAATTGTAAATATTGCTGTGCATGTTTTTGTTGAAAATCATGTGTCAATATATATTTATTTGCAAATGTGCAAGTGTTGGCTCTGGCTGCTTATCTGCTGCAGTATGATTTATTTTATCAATGTTTACAAATTATTCATGCATAATAAAAATATTTTTTTCTAGTTTATCAATAAACACCTCATGCCCAAATAGTGGTTGTTTTAAAGAAAATCAAATCTCAGGGTAAAGAATTTTATGCTCTTTAAAAAAACTTACTGACATAAAGAATACTATTTACAAGCAAGTTGATGTAAGTTCATAGATATCATCATTATAGTGTAATCTTATACAAGAAGTACAATTCAGCAACTAATTATCAAAGAAATTGAAAGGAGTCTTCTAGGAGTCCACTTATGGAAACTGGATAATATTAACATATTCTCTAAATACTGACTTACCAAAGAAAGCAAAATTTGAAAATAGTCTCTTATTTAATGCATCATCTCCCAAAAAATTATTGTTAATTAATATTTTTTCTTATTTCTCTCATACTTCTATCATATTACATAAACTCTTTAAAAAGCCTGAATAGCCAAGGCAATCCTAAGCAAAAAGACCAAAGCTGGAGATATTATGTTACCTGACTTCAAACTGTACTACCAGGCTATAGTAACCAAAACAGCATGGTACTGGTACAAAAACAGAGACACAGACCAACAGAACAGATTAGAGAACCCACAAATAAAGCCACACACAACCATTTGCTCTTTGACAAAACCAACAATAACAAGCAATAGGAAAAGGACTCCTTATTCAATAAATAGTGCTGAGATAAAAGTCTAGCAATATGCAAAAGAGTAAAACTGGATGCCTTCCTTACACCGTATGCAGAAATCAACTCAAGATGGATTAAAGACTTAAATGTAAAACCTAAAATTATAAAAACTCTGGAAGAAAACTTAAGAACTACCACTCTGGACATAAGACACAGAAAAAAATTCACAATGACGATGCCAAAAGCAATTGCAACAAAAGCAAAAGCTGACAAATGGAACCTAATCAAACTAAAGAGCTTCTGCCCAGCAAAACAAACTGTCAATAGAGTAAACAGACAACCTACAGAATGGTAGAAGATATTTGCAAACTATGCATTTGACAATGGTCTAATATCCAGAATATGTAAGGAACTTAAATTTATAAGCAAAGAACATGCAACCCCATGAAAAATTGGGCACAGGGCATAAACAAACACTTCTCAAAAGAAGACATACATGCTGCCAACAAGCATATAAAAATTGCTCAACATCATTGATTATTAGAGAGATGCAAATCAAAAACACAATGAGATACCATCTCACATCAGTCAGAATGGCTATTATGAAAATATCAAAAAATATCAGATGCTGGCAAGGTTGCAGCGAAAAAGGAATGCTTACACACTGTTGGTGGGAGTGTAAATTAGTTCAGCCATTGCAAAAAGCAGTGTAGCAATTCCTCAAAGATCTTGAAGCAGAAATACCAGTCCATTCAGCAATCCCATTACTGGGTATATACCCAAAGGGATATAAATTCTTCTGCCATAAAGACATATGCACGCCTATATTCATCGAAGTACTACTCACAGTAGCAAAGACATGGAATCAACCTAAATTCTCATCAATGGTAGGCTAGATACAGAAAATATGGTACTTATGGTACATATACACCATGAAATGCTATGCAGCCATAAAAAAAGAATGAGATCATGTCCTTTCTAGGGACATGGTTGGAAGTGGAGGCCACTCTCCTAAGCAAACTAATGCAGCAACAGAAAACCAAATACTGCATGTTCTCACTTATAAGTGGGAGCTAAACAATGAGAATGCATGAACACAAAGTCGGAAACAACAGACACTGGAGTCTACTTAGGGCGGAGGAAGGCAAGGATCAGAAAAGGTACTTAGTGAATACTATACTTATTGCCTGAGTTAAAAAATGATCTCTACACCAAAGCCCTGTGAACACACAGTTTACCTATATAAGAAAACTTCGTGGCCGGGCGCGGTGGCTCAAGCCTGTAATCCCAGCACTTTGGGAGGCCGAGACGGGCGGATCACGAGGTCAGGAGATCGAGACCATCCTGGCTAACATGGTGAAACCCCGTCTCTACTAAAAATACAAAAACTAGCCGGGCGAGGTGGCAGGCGCCTGTAGTCCCAGCTACTAGGGAGGCTGAGGCAGGAGAATGGCGTAAACCCAGGAGGCGGAGCTTGAAGTGAGCTGAGATCCGGCCACTGCACTCCAGTCCGGGCGACAGAGCGAGACTCCTCCTCCTCCTCAAAAAAAAAAAAAAAAAAAAAAAAAAAGAAAACTTCGTATGTACCCCCAACCTAAAATAAAAGTGTTTTTGTTTGTTTGTTTTTGTTTTCTTGAGATGGAGTTTTGCTCTTGTTGCCCAGACTGGAGTGCAAGGATGCAATCTTGGCTCACTGCAAGCTCTGCCTCCCGGGTTCAAGTGGTTCTCCTGTCTCAGCCTCCTGAGTAGCTGGGATTACAATCGCCTGCCACTATGCCTGGCTAATTTTTGGTATTTTTAGTAAGACGGGGTTTCACCATGTTGACCAGGGTGGTCTCAGACTCCTGACCTCAAGTGATCTGCCTGCCTCAGCCTTCCAAAGTGCTGGGATTACAGGCATAAGCCACTGTGCCTGGCCTAAAATAAAATTTAAAAAAACAAAAAATGAATATACACATTGAGACACTAAGGGCAAAGAAAAAAATTAAGTATTGATATGGTTTGGCTCTATGTCCCCACCCAAATCTCATATTGTAGCTCCCATAATTCCCACATGTTGTGGGACAGACCCTGTGGTAGATTATTGAATTATGGGGGTAGGTTGTTCCTGTGCTGTTCTCATGATAGCAAATAAATCTCATGAGATGTGACAGTATTATAAAGGGGAGTATCCCAGCACAAGCTCTCTTTGCCTGCCACCATCCACATAAAATGTGACTTGCTCCTCCTTGTTTTCCACCATGATTGTGAGGCCTCCCCAACCACGTGGAACTGTGAATCCAATTAAAACTCTTTCTTTTGTAAATTGCCCAGTCTCTGGTATGTCTTTATCAGCAGTGTGAAACAGATCAATACAGTAAATTGGTACCAATAGAGTGGGGCATTGCTGAAAAGATACCCAAAAATGTGGAAACAACTTTAGAACTGGGTAACAGGCAGAGGTTGGAAGAGTTTGGAAGGCTCAGAAGAAGACAGACAGATGTGGGGAAGTTTTGAATTTCCTAGAGACTTGTTGAATGGCTTTGACAAAATTGCTGATAGTGATATGAACAAGATCCAGTCTGAAGTGGTCTCAGATGGAGATGAGGAACACGTTAACTGGAGTAAAGGTGACTTGTTATGTTTTAAAAAATAAACAGGTGGCGTTTTGCGTCTGCCCCAGATATTTGTGGAACTTCGAACTTGAGATAGATGATTTAGGGTACCTGGCAGAAGAAATTCTGAAGCAGCAAAGCACTCAAGAGCTTACATGGGAACTGTTAAAGGCATTCAGTTTCAAAAGGGAAACAGAGCATATGTATACTTGTGCCATGTTGGTGTGCTGCACCCATCAACTCGTCAGCACCCATCAATTCATTATTTATATCATGTATAACCCCCAATGCAATCCCTCCCCTCTCCCCCCTCCCCATGATAGGCCCCAGTGTGTGATGTTCCCCTTCCCGAGTCCAAGTGATCTCATTGTTCAATTCCCACCTATGAGTGAGAACATGCAGTGTTTGGTTTTCAGTTCTTGTGACAGTTTGCTAAGAATGATGGTTTCCAGCTGCATCCATGTCCCTACAAAGGATGCAAACTCATCCTTTTTTATGGCTGCATAGTATTCCATGGTGTATATGTGCCACATTTTCTTAATCCAGTCTGTCACAGATGGACATTTGGGTTGATTCCAAGTCTTTGCTATTGTGAATAGTGCCACAAAAAACATACGTGTGCATGTATCTTTGTAGTAGAGTAATTTATAATCCTTTGGGTATATACCCAGTAGTGGGATGGCTGGGTCATATGGTACATCTAGTTCTAGATCTTTGAGGAATCGCCATACTGTTTTCCATAATGGTGGAACGAGTTTACAATCCCACCAACAGTGTAAAAGTGTTCCTATTTCTCCACATCCTCTCCAACACCTGTTGTTATCTGACTTTTTAATGATTGCCATTCTAACTGGTGTGAGATGGTATCTCATTGTGGTTTTGATTGGCATTTCTCTGATGGCGAGTGATGATGAGCATTTTTTCATGTGTCTGTTGGCTGTATGAATGTCTTCTTTTGAGAAATGTCTGTTCATATCCTTTGCCGCTTTTGATGGGGTTGTTTGTTTTTTTCTTGTATATTTGTTTGAGTTCTTGTAGATTCTGGATATTAGCCCTTTGTCAGATAAGTAGATTGCAAAAATTTTCTCCCATTCTGTAGGTTGCCTGTTCACTCTGATGGTAGTTTCTTTTGCTGTGCAGAAGCTCTTTAGTTTAATGAGATCCCATTTGTCAATTTTGGCTTTTGCTGCCATTGCTTTTGGTGTTTTAGACATGAAGTCCTTGCCATGCCAATTTCCTGAATGGTACTACCTAGGTTTTCTTCTAGGGTTTTTATGGTTAGGTCTAGCATTTAAGTCTCTAATCCATCTTGAATTAATCTTCGTATAAGGGGTAAGGAAAGGATCCAGTTTCAGCTTTTACTTATGGCTAGCCAATTTTCCCAGCACCATTTATTAAATAGGGAATCCTTTCCCCATTTCTTGTTTCTCTCAGGTTTGTCAAAGGTCAGATGGCTGTAGATGTGTGGTATTATTTCTGAGGACTCTGTTCTGTTCCATTGGTCTATATCTCTGTTTTGGTACCAGTACCATGCTGTTTTGGTTACCGTAGCCTTGTAGTATAGTTTGCAGTCAGGTAGCGTGACACCTCCAGCTTTGTCCTTTTGACTTAGGATTGTCTTGGCAATGCAGGCTCTTTTTTGGTTCCATATGAACATTAAAGCAGTTTTTTCCAATTCTGTGAAGAAACTCATTGGTAGCTTGATGAAGATGGCATTGAATCTATAAATAACCTTGGGCAGTATGGCCATTTTCACGATATTGATTCTTCCTATTCATGAGCATGATATGTTCTTCCATTTGTTTGTGTCCTCTTTTATTTCACTGAGCAGTGGTTTGTAGTTCTCCTTGAAGAGGTCCTTTACATCCCTTGTAAGTTGGATTCCTAGGTATTTTATTCTCTTTGAAGCAATTGTGAATGGAAGTTCATTCCTGATTTGGCTCTCTGTTTGTCTGTTACTGGTGTATAAGAATGCTTGTGATTTTTGCACATTAATTTTGTATCCTGAGACTTTGCTGAAGTTGCTTATCAGCTTAAGGAGATTTTGGGCTGAGACAATGGGGTTTTCTAAATATACAATCATGTCATCTGCAAACAGGGACAATTTGACTTCTCTTTTCCTAACTGAATATCCTTTATTTCTTTCTCTTGCCTGATTGCCCTAGCCAGAACTTCCAACACTATGTTGAATAGGAGTGGTGAGAGAGGGCATCCCTGTCTTGTGCCAGTTTTCAAAGGGAATTTTTCCAGTTTTTGCCCTTCAGTATGATATTAGCTGTGGGTTTGTCATAAATAGCTCTTATTATTTTGAGGTACGTTCCATCAATACCGAATTTATTGAGCGTTTTTAGCATGAAGGGCTGTTGAAATCTGTCAAAAGCCTTTTCTGCATCTATTGAGATAATCATGTGGTTCTTGTCTTTACTTCTGTTTATATTCTGGATTTACGTTTATTGATTTGCGAATGTTGAACCAGCCTTGCATCCCAGGGATGAAGCCCTTGATCATGGTGGATAAGCTTTTGATGTGCTGCTGAATCCAGTTTGACAGTATTTTATTGAGGAGTTTTTGCATCGATGTTCATCAGGGATATTGGTCTAAAATTCTTTTTTTTGTTGTGTCTCTGCCAGGCTTTGGTATCAGGATGATGTTGGCCTCATGAAAAGAGTTAGGGAGGATTCCCTCTTTTTCTATTGATTGGAATAGTTTCAGAAGGAATGATACCAGCTCCTCCTTGTCCTCTGGTAGAATTCAGCTGTGAATCCATCTGGTCCTGGACTTTTTTTCGTGGGTAGGCTATTAATTATTGCCTCAATTTCAGAGCCTGCTATTGGTCTATTCAGGGATTCAACTTCTTCCTGGTTTAGTCTTGGGAGAGTGTAAGTGTCCAGGAAATTATCCATTTCTTCTAGATTTTCTAGTTGATTTGCGTAGAGGCGTTTATAGTATTCTCTGATGGTAGTTGTATTTCTGTGGGGTCGGTGGTGATACCCCCTTTATCATTTTTTATTGCATCTATTGATTCCTCTCTTTTCTTCTTTATTAGTCTTGCTAGCGGTCTGTCAATTTTGTTGATCTTTTCAAAAAACAACTCCTGGATTCATTGATTTTTTGGAGGGTTTTTTGTGTCTCTATCTCTTCAGTTGTGCTCTGATCTTAGTTATTTCTTGTCTTCTGCTAGCTTTTGAATGTGTTTGCTCTTGCCTCTCTAGTTCTTTTAATTGTGATGTTAGGGTGTCAATTTTAGATCTTTCCTGCATTCTCTTGTGGGCATTTAGTGCTATAAATTTCCCTCTACACACTGCTTTAAATGTGTCCCAGAGATTCTGGTATGTTGTATCTTTGTTCTCATTGGTTTCAAAGAACATCTTTATTCTGCTTTATTTCGTTATGTACCCAGTAGTCATTCAGGAGCAGGTTGTTCAGTTTCCATGTAGTTGAGCGGTTTGGATTGAGTTTCTTAGTCCTGAGTTCTAGTTGATTGCACTGTGGTCTGAGAGACAGTTTGTTATAATTTCTGTTCTTTACATTGCTGAGGAGTGCTTTACTTCCAATTATGTGGTCAATTTTGGAATAAGTGTGATGTGGTGCTGAGAAGAATGTATATTCTGTTGATTTGGGGTGGAGAGTTCTATAGATGTCTATTAGGTCTGCTTGGTGCAGAGATGAGTTCAATTCCTGGATATCCTTGTTAACTTTCTGTCTCGTTGATCTGTCTAATGTTGACAGGGAGTGTTGAAGTCTCCCATTATTATTGTATGGGAGTCTAAGTCTCTTTGTAAGTCTCTAAGGACTTGCTTTATGAATCTGGGTGCTCCTGTATTGGGTGCATATATATTTAGGAGAGTTAGCTCTTCCTGTTGAATTGATCCCTTTACCATTATGTAATGGCCTTCTTTGTCTCTTGATCTTTGATGGTTTAAAGTCTGTTTTATCAGAGACTAGGATTGCAACCCTGCTTTTTTTGTTTTCATTTGCTTGGTAGATCTTCCTCCATCCCTTTATTTGAGCCTATGTATGTCTCTGCATGTGAGATGGGGCTCCTGAATACAGCAGACTGATGGGTCTTGACTCTTATCCAGTTTGCCAGTCTTGTCTTTTAATTGGAGCATTTAGTCCATTTACATTTAAGGTTAATATTGTTATGTGTGAACTTGATCCTGCCATTATAATATTAACTGGTTATTTTGCTCGTTAGTTGATGCAGTTTCTTCCTAGCCTCGATGGTCTTACATTTTGGGATGTTTTGCAATGGCTGGTACCGGTTGTTCCTTTCCATGTTTAGTGCTTCCTTCAGGGGTCTTGTAAGGCAGGCCTGGTGGTGACAAAATCTCTAAGCATTTGCTTATCTGTAAAGGATTTTATTTCTCCTTCACTGATGAAACTTAGTTTGGCTGGATATGAAATTCTGGGTTGAAAATTCTTTTCTTTAAGAACGTTGAATATTGGCCCCCACTCTCTTCTGGCTTGGAGAGTTTCTGCTGAGAGATCTGCTGTTAGTCTGATGGGCTTCCCTTTGTGGGTAACCCGACCTTTCTCTCTGGCTGCCCTTAAGATTTTTTCCTTCCTTTCAACTTTGGTGAATCTGGCAATTATGTGTCTTGGAGTTGCTCCTCTGGAGGAGTATCTTTGTGGCATTCTCTGTATTTCCTGAATTTGAATGTTGGACTGCCCTACTAGGTTGGGGAAGTTCTCCTGGATGATATCCTGAAGAGTGTTTTCCAACTTGGTTCCATTTTCCCCCTCACTTTCAGGCACCCCAATCAGACGTAGATTTGGTCTTTTTACATAATCCCATACTTCTTGCAGGCTTTGTCATTTCTTTTTCTTCTTTTTCTTTTGGTTTCTTCTTGCTTCATTTCATTCATTTGATCCTCAATCGCTGATACTCTTTCTTCCAGTTGATCAAGTCGGTTACTGAAGCTTGTGCATTTGTCACGTATTTCTCGTGTCATGGTTTTCATCTCTGTCATTCGTTCATGACCTTCTCTGCATTAATTAGTCTAGCTGTCAGTTCTTCCACTCTTTTTCAAGATTTTTAGTTTCTTTGTGCTGGGTACATAATTCCTCCTTTAGCTCTGAGAAGTTTGATGGACTGAAGCCTTCTCTCATCTCGTCAAAGTCATTCTCTGACCAGCTTTGATCCGTTGCTGGCCATGGGCTGCGCTCCTTTGCAGGGGAGATGTGCTCTTATTTTTTGAATTTCCAGCTTTTCTGCCCTGCTTTTTCCCCATCTTTGTGGTTTTATCTGTCTCCGGTCTTTGATGATGGTGACGTACTGATGGGGTTTTGGTATAGGTGTCCTTCCTGTTTGATAGTTTTGCTTCTGACAGTCAGGACCCTCAGCTGTAGGTCTGTTGGAGATTGCTTGAGGTCCACTCCAGACCCTGTTTGCCTGGGTATCAGCAGCAGAGGTTGTGGAAGATAGAATATTGCTGAACAGCGAGTGTACCTGTCTGATTCTTACTTTGGAAGCTTCCTCTCAGGGGTGTACTCCACCCTGTGAGGTGTGGGGTGTCAGACTGCCCCTAGTGGGGGATGTCTCCCAGTTAGGCTATTCAGGGGTCAGGGACCTGCTTGAGCAGGCAGTCTGTCCCTTCTCAGATCTCAACCTCCGTGTTGGGAGATCCACTGCTCTCTTCAAAGCTGTCAGACAGAGTCATTTGCATCCTCAGAGGTTCTACTGCTTTTTTGTTGTTGTTTTTTAGCTGTGTCCTGTCCCCAGAGGTGGAGTCTACAGAAACAGGCAGGTTTCCTTGAGCTGCTGTGAGCTCCACCCAGTTCGAGCTTCCCAGAGGCTTTGTTTACCTACTTAAGCCTCAGCAATGGCGGGCGCCCCTCCCCCAGCCTTGCTGCTGCCTTTCGGTTAGATAGCAGACTGCTGTGCTGGCAATGAGGGAGGCTCCATGGGCATGGGACCCTCCAGGCCAGGTGTGGGATATATTTTCCTGGTGTGCCCGTTTGCTTAAAGTGCAGTATTGGGGTGGGAGTTACCCAATTTTCCAGGTGTTGTGTGTCTCAGTTCCCCTGGCTAGGAAAAGGGATTCCCTTCCCCCTTGCACTTTCCAGGTGAGGTGATGCCTCGCCCTGCTTCAGCTCTCACTGGTCGGGCTGCAGCAGCTGACCAGCACCGATTGTCCGGCACTCCCTAGTGTGATGACCCCAGTACCTCAGTTGAAAATGCAGAAATCACTGGTGTTCTGTGTCTCTCACGCTGGGAGTTGGAGACTGGAGCTGTTCCTATTCGGTCCTCTTGCTCCGCCCCCCCCCCCGCCATTTTTTGACTGGGTATTCTGCCGTTTATTCCTTGGTTTTGAAATATTTCACTTTACAGTAAATATATAAATTCCTTTTGTGGTTTTAAGAATTGTAAATGTCTTTTCCTAAACAGTTATCTATTATCTATTAATTTTGTTCAGGTAGTCCTTCATTGACCTCAGAGCTTTTATCTTAATATCAACAAATCAATCAAGTTTTTTGACATATGATCTATGCTTTTTGGACCTTTAGAAAAAAATCTACCCACTTTTAAGTAACAAAAATATTCTCATAAATGTTGTTTTGTTAGCCTTTTACTTTTGTCTTTTACATTTACAGTTTTTACTTATGGTATAAGCTAAGTATCTTGCTTTGAATTTTTTCATATTTGAGACAGCTTCTGAACCCTACCTCATTTTTTGTTGTACTGGTTTTGTCACCAATCGATTTTCTGTATTTACGTCGTTCTTTTTCTGATATCACTATCCTGCTCTACTGCTCTATTTTTCTATTCCTGAACTAGTTCCATTTGTGTTATTATCATAAATTTTAAGTAGATTTTTAAAATATGATTGGGCAATTTCTTATTCGGCTTTTCTTTTTTAAAATTGTTTTGCCTATTTGTTATTCATTATTCTTGCACATAAATTTTAGAATATGCTTGTCCAAAATTATTTAGTTCTGAAATCATCTAGTTGGAATTTTTATTCTAATTGTGTAACAGTTTTGGGAGAGTTTTAGTACAGAGTGAAAGTCTCTGTACTAAAGTGAATTCAACAATGATTAGGTCAGGCGCAGTGGCTCACACCTGTAATCCCAGCACTTTGGGAGGCTGAGGTGGGTGGATCACTTGAGGTCAGGAGTTTGAGACCAGCCTGACCAACATGGTGAAACCCCACCAGTACCGAAAATACGAACAACAACAACAAAAAATCCAGATGTGGTGGCACACGTCTGTAATCCCAGCTACTTTGGAGGCTGAGGCAGGAGAATTACTTGAACCCAGGAGGCAGAGGTTGCAGTGAGCTGAGATCGCACCATTGCACATCAGCCTGGGCAACAAGAGCAAAACTCCATCTCAAAACAAACAAACAAACAAACAACAACAGCAAAAACAATGTTATGGTATATCTCTCCAATTATTGTGATTTTATGTTCTTTAATAAAAGTTTTCAAAATTATTATAAATTCTCTCTTGCTTTTACTATGTTTACTATTAATTTACCCCTTGCCTAGAGGAATACTATAACCAAACCTGAAGTCCTGCATTAGAATGAACCATCTAACTGTTTCCTCTAAGACACATTAATACCTATGTTGGCCTATGTATTAGTCAGTTTTAATGCTGTTGATAAAGACATACTCAAGACAGAGTAATTTACAAAGAAAAGGAGATTTAATGGACTCACAGTTCCAAGTGGCTGGGGAGGCTTCCCAATCATGGCAGAAGGCCATGAGAACAGTATTGGGGAAACTGCCACCATGATTCAATTATCTCCCACTGGGTGCCTCCTACAACACACAGGAATTATGGAAGCTACAATTCCAGATGAGGTTTGAGTGGGGACACAGCTAAACCATATCAGCCTATAATACATAATTTTCAGAAAACATTTAATATATTTGTATTATAATACTTAATATATTTGCTTTATATTCATGAGGGAAGTATTAAAGTGATAAAATTAGAAAAGTAATGTTTTGGAAAAAAGGTTTTGCAAGGGAATCCAGGCTTTAGAAATTGATCTCCAAATTGAAAAAAAAAAAGAAATAAATAAGATTAAAGAAAAATCTATATTACAAAAGTTATCCTACAGTTAGTCAATTTATGGTGGAAAATTAACTCTTTTCTTCAGATATGTATTATATTTGCAAAGGTTATTCTATATCTTAGACATAGGCACTATGAAAGTCAGGAATGCTAGTGGATTTTTAGGAAGTCAATCGGTAACTTATAGAAAAGTCTCAAAGCTGATTTATTTGGAAGTCCAGAAGTATACAGGGTTACTATGTATTTTTTGTTTATCTCAGTTTTAAAGGTGCCATTTTCACTCTATGATTGTGGTTTGTGATGTGCACACTATCTTATAGAGGCAAGACAAGGTGTCAGATTTGGTTCCATATTGAACACCAAAAAGAATACAGATTGTTTTAAACAAGTCATTCTTGATTAAAGATTTTTCTTGAATCTGACAGTTTTTTTAAAAGTTTCTAAAGTAGCAACAGTTTTACTTTTTCTTATAAAATGATACATTTTTCAGAGGTCTTCTTACTGTGAAATAAATTACTTATTTTAAGCTAGATGGATCTCTTCACCTAAATTGACCTTCCCACACCCCACAACAACATTCTTAGAAATCTTGCAGACTTTCAAACTAAATGTGACTCTCAGGAGGACAATAAAACCATGCTCTTGGCCGGGCGCGGTGGCTCAAGCCTATAATCCCAGCACTTTGGGAGGCTGAGACGGGTGGATCACAAGGTCAGGAGATCAAGACCATCCTGGTTAACATGGTGAAACCCCGTCTCTACTAAAAAATACAAAAAACTAGCCGGGTGAGGTGGTGGGCGCCTGTAGTCCCAGCTACTCGAGAGGCTGAGGCAGGAGAATGGCATAAACCCAGGAGGCAGAGCTTGTAGTGAGCTGAGATCCGGCCACTGCACTCCAGCCCGGGCCACAGAGCGAGACTCCGTCTCAAAAAAACAAAAACAAAAACAACAACAACAACAAAAATGCTATTAGGATATAAACTATTTATTAATTTGTCCAACAAATATTTACTGAATGCCTATCAAGTGTTTGGCACTGTTTTAGGCAGGGAGAGTCAGCCGTCATCAAGTAAAAACAAATCAACTTCCTTTGTTCTCTTAATAACTTCTTTAGACTTCAAATCAGATTGAACTGACATCTATGAAGAGAGTGAGAAATTATTCTCAGAGAAAACACGAGTCTTAACTTTTGAAATAAGCAAACAGCGTTTGTGTTTTCCTGTATCACCAACCTCTCTACCTCTCTAGGTAATTCCACTCCAAGAAGCTCTCTCACTGACAGTTTCACTTCTGTAGTGAAATTCACTTTCCCTGTGCATAGGCCTATCAATCTGTGTCTCAGGCTTTCTATTCCATTTCCATTCCTTCTCTGCTGCTGGAATATAATAACTAAAATAAATAAATAAACAAAATCATAAATTTTTCTCACATTAATGAGATCAATGTACTGTACCTGAGTATAGATGATCAAAGTCCATTAGTACAGGCACAATTATTGACACAGAAACTTACCTGACCCTAACCCCCAAAGGCAAATGGAGTACTCTACTTAGACTGACAATGTTTTATGTTTCTAAATGTCCAAATGCAGAGAAAATCCAAGGATTCTAATTATTTTCCCTGTCTAGATATGAACATGTTAGATAGGTAGATATATGTGTGTGTGTATGTATGTATATCTTCCTATCTATATATAGATTTTATCTATATTATCTACCCATCTTATACATTATATAATAATCTGTAAGTCTGCAATAATACATTTTTATGTGATCTTATATATAGATATAATCTATAAGATCACATAAAAATGTATTATTGCAGACTTGTAGATTATTATATAATCTATAGGATTATATAATAAATATTATATATTATATCTATATAATCTATAAGATAGGTAGATATATATACACATGGATAGATAGATATAATCTCTCTATAGATAGCTTATATACACTGGAAATTCTTAGAGATCTAGTTTTTCTCTCCTTTGTTAGGATACAAATTTGTACTACTATCTAAATAAGTTATTTGACATGTGACATAATAACAATAATCATTCATTATTTTCCGGCTTCAAGAGATCTCCTCAACTGGGAGCCAGTAACTCAACCTAATTTAAAATCTCTAATATAAATAATATCTTCTATTTATTGTCCTGTTTGAGAAGCTTTGCATAATTTTTTTTTCCATTTTACTCTCCTAACAACCTGATCAAGTAGATACCATCATCATCTTAAAGCAGGAGCAGGGAAGATTAAACAGTTTGAGTATTTTGCCTAAATTCATGCAGCTAGTGCGTATTTTGCCAAAACTGGAAACAAAGTTTCGGATTTCAAAAATCATGATCTTTAATAAGATACTGGAAAATCTCTTGGCCTGTAAACTTCAGAATTTAGGTACTGTGTTAATAGCCAGATCACAATTCTTGACAAATAGTTTGCTATAACTGAACTCACTGAACATTTAAATAAAAAAAAATTAATATGTAAAAGGTAAAGTTTACATCTTCCAAAATTAAACACCAACCTATTATATAGTCTGTTTTGTTATCAATAAATTATGGAATTGGGTTATCAAATAGATAGCTTAGATGAAAAGCAAGAAAATGTAGGGTACAATTATATGTATCAGTTATGACCAGGCCATGGGTCTAGTAGCACATTTGTACCTAGTCTTAAAAAACAAACAAAGAAACAAACAAAACAAAAAAACTTTCATCTGTTTCAAACAGCAAGGGGCAAAACATACTTTTAAGCAAAAGACCTCATTTTGCTTAAAGCAAATGATCATTTCCCCCAAACCCCTCTCTCAGCAGGAAAAGAGGGTGGATTTCTAGTGGAAGGCATCTCCCACATTTTCATGCAACAGTTACTACCCTCAAATGGAGAGAAAGGAATGTAAGGGCTCATCTCAGCAAATGTGGTTCCAATACCAAATATGGTTCCAAGAAACTGACTGATACAAAGTCAGCTTCTTCTAGTCACCATACCTGACCATGGATTCCAGCAGTAACTGCAGTGGGCATGGCTGCAAAATGAAGACTTCTGTATAGAGCCTCTCAGAAAAGGAGCCTTGGGGATATCTCATTTTTTATATGGCTGAGTACAAATGTGGCCCCTATCAGTCACTCTGGTGAAACCTGCTATTTGGAGAGCTTGTCCAAATGGCCCCAACCAATCATTCAATTATGCTGATTCAAAATTCAGACCAACATTTACATCAACATAATAAAATTCTTTACAGATGGTGGGGGGCATGAAACGCTTCTACCAATTTAGTAAAAAATGTGAAAATCAATTCTAGAAAGTCACAAAATAGGATGAATTTCATTGAGAAATGATATTGATTCCAGGGGACCCAAAACATTATTGTGGGCCTCCAGTTAATGTAGGGGCTTATGAAGGTCAGCAAGTAATGGAGTTTTAGCTCAGGTCTGATGTGCAGTGGGTCCAGTGGGTCCTGGGACTCATCCTGTGGTCATTTCCCTAGTGCCAGAATGCATAATTGACATAGACATACTTAGCAGCTGGCAGAACCCCCACATAGGCTCTGTGATTGGTAGAGTGAGGGCTACTATGGTGGGAAAGGCCAAATGAAAGCTATCAGAGCTGCCTCTACCTAGAAAAATAGTAAGTCAAATACAATATAGTATCACTGGAGGGATTGCAGAGATGAGTGCCACCATCAAGGACATGAATGATACAAGGATGGTATTTCCACCACATCTCCATTCAACTCTCCTATTTGGCCTGTGCAGAAGGCAGATGGATCTTGGAGAATGACAGTGGATTGTCATAAGCTTAACCAAGTGGTGACTCCAATTGTAGCTCCTATACCAGATGTGATTTCATTGTTTGAGCAAATTAACACAGCTCCTAGTACCTGGTATGCAGCCGTTGACTTGGCAAATATCTTTTTCTCCATTCATATCCATAAAGCCCACCAGAAGCAATTTGCCTTCAGCTAGCCAGGTCAGCAATATGTTTTTACTGTCCTATTTCAGGGGTCTATCACCTCTCCAGCTTTGTGCCATAATCTTATTTGAGGAGACCTTGATCGCTTTTTGCTTCCACAAGATATCACACTGGTCCAATACATTGATGACATTATGCTGACTGGATCTATTGAGCAAGAAGTAGCAAACAAACTAGACTTATTGATGAGACATTTTTGTGCCAGAGGGTAGGAAATAAATCCCACTAAATTCTAGGGACCTTCTACTTCAGTAAAATTTCTAGGGGTCCAGTGGTGTGGGGCCTGTTGAGATATTCCTTTTATGGTGAAAGATAAGTTGCTGTATTTGGTCCCTCCTACAATCAAGGAAGAGGCACAATGGCTAGTGGGCCTATTTGGATTTTGGAAGCAACACATTCCTCATTTGGGTGTGTTACTCCAGCCCATTTATTGAGTGACTTGGACTATCCAGATGAAATCAGTCTACTACTCCACAACAGAAGTAAAGAAGAGTATGCATGGAATACAGGAGATCCATTAGGACATCTCTTAGTATTACCATGCCCTGTGATTAAGGTCAATGGGAAACTACAACAGCCCAATCCAGGCAAGACTACAAATGGCCCAGACCATTCAGGAATAAATGTTTGGGCCACTCCACCAGGGAAAAAAAAAAAAACCACAACCTGCTGAGGTCCTTGCTGAAGACAAAGGGAATACAGAATGGGTAGCAGAAAAAGGTAGTCAGCAATACCAGGTACAACCACATGACCATCTGCAGAAATGAGGACCATAATTGTCATGAATATTTCCTCCTTCTTTTCTTAAAAACATGTTTGTGCATGTATACACTTGTACTAAGAACATATATTTTATTTCCTTTTCCCTTTTTCATGTGATGTAAGATTTATTGACTTCATGTCAGCAATTAAGTATTGTTAACTTTAGGTAATAGTATTTGGGTGGGGGATTGGTGTGTTTCCACTTGTACAAAGTATAATTGTATTATGTTAGGCATAATTATGACCTTATTATTGTCTTTATTAGAAGATTATGTATGATCTCAAGAGATGTGTATGGGTTCAAGTTGATAAGGAGTAGACTTGTGATGGTTAAAACTGAATGTCAACTTGATTGGATTGAAGGATACAAAGTATTGTTCCTGGGTGTGTCTGTGAGGGTGTTGCCAGAGGAGATTACCATTTGAGTCAGTGGACTGGCAAAGGTAGACTCACCCTTAATCTGGGTGGGCACCAGCTAATCAGCTGCCAGTGTGACCAGAATATAAAGCAGACAGAAAAATGTGAAAAGGCTAGACTGGCCTAGTCTCCCAGCTTACATCTTTCTCTTGTGCTGGATGCTTCATGCCCTCAAACATCGAACTCAAAATTCTTCTGCTTTGGAACTTGGATTGGCTTCCTTGCTCCTCAACTTGCAGATGACCTATTGTGGGGCCTTGTGATCATGTGAGTTAATACTACTTTAAAAACTCCCATATACATGCACACACACACACGTGTGTGTGTGTGTGTACATATATGTGTATATATACTAGGATATTACATAATAGGAGATATATATACCATATATATCTCCTATTATTTCTGTCTCTATAGAGAACCCCAACTAATACAGTAGGGTTCTATCTAAAGATTCAAACGCAATTCGAACCATTTCCAACTGGCTAAAGTTGGGACACTTTGAGTAAAAATGATAATAATTGCAATGCATTGAAATATCAAGTACCTTTTAACTCTTTAATTCATTATAATAATAAAAAAGTCATTGTTAGTGGATATCAATAAAAATTCATTAGTTTGAAAAGCAGAAAATTAAGGACAGAATTTAGATATTTATTTTGACTCCTCTATACTAATTGTATATAGCCAAGGAAGGAAATTATTTTATCGAAATATTTCAGTAATAAATAAAGCAAGGTCAGTTTTAGGATATCACTTTTTCACAGCTACTAATAAATGAATTGATTTAGAAACTGAATATCAAGTCAGGATGAATATCAAGTATCACAAAAACGAAGATAGCTAAACATTACTTGTCACATGACAGAAAATCAAATCTCCATTTTTGATAGTTTTTTGACAAAAATGTTGAATCTAAATTTTATTACTACTTGAGATCCAACCACTAACATAAAAAATCCACAGGATGGAAGAATATGCAATACGATACTACAGGGATAAAATCAGCAAAATCCAGACTTTGCAACACTCTTCAGAACAGAAGACAAAGATTCTTTAGCAATATATTGCAAAGGAAAAAATTACAGAAGATAAACCTACAATATAAAAGAAATTAAGGGTTATATTAACCAATTTCAATATATGTAATTTGTTTGTATCTTGACTCAACAAGCAAAATGATGCATATGTAACACTTGAAAATATGAACATTAAAACTAAGAAATTATTGTTAAAATTTTTAGGATGACATATGTTTTGTGGTTTTGTTAAAATAGTAATTTAGTACCTATATTTAATGATATATATACACAAATATTTAGGGATGAATTCATGTACTTACTTCAAGACAATATGCAGGGTGGAGGCGGAATGGGAAAAAGAAATTGGTAAAGGTATAGCTCAAATAAGATTGACCAAGAGTTGACAATTATTGAAGCAGAGTTGTTGGTTCTTGGGAATTCACCATTCTGCTGAATCTATTTTTTTATATTTTTATATGTTTGCTATTTTTCATTACAAACATGATAAGCTGATAAATTGAAGGCAAACAATAAGCTGCATTTTGATAAATATTCATAGATAGCTGCATTACATACTATATCAAAACATGTTGTGGTATTTATGGCATGCCTGTCTTCCCAGCTACTCAGGGGACTGAGGCAGGAGGATTGCTTGAGCCCATGAGTTTGAGACTGCAGTGAGCTACGATCACGAGACTGCATCATATTAGCCAGTGTGAGTGATTATGACCAATGCACCTACTGAAAAGCAATTTTGCAGGGGAAAAATGATAGTGGAGATTGTGACATTCAGGCTACAGGACATTAAATAGGTAGGAAAGTTCTGAAATAAATATTTTTTGTCATGAAATGTGTCTGCCTTGTGTATTTCTCACTGTGCCCTAGCACAGTGACTGTTGTATATTAAACCCTAAGTAAATATTTTTTAAACTACACAATTGATTGTATCCTAAATCAAACAAAATAGAAATCCCAACAAAAATAACTTAGTAAACCTAAAGGGGATCAATCATAATTAGAATAATATTATCCCTATATTACTGGTAATGTAAATTCTAACAGGCTCTATAGAAATTAAATTAATTTACAGAAATAGAGATTTAGAGTACATTAAGGGTGTAGATATATTGCATTAAGAGGATACAGATTTTCAGTGTATCCTTTTTCTCCCTATCACTTACAAATTAGAGGCATCAACCTCTGAGGCAGAGAAGCTCAGATTTCTCATATATAAGTGACAACAACAAATATAAGAAAAATCAGAAGATAAAAGTTCACTTTGCAGATTAAATTTGTGTTTACTGAATATGATTAAAATATTAAAGAATGACCATATCAAATTTCAACTTTTTCTATAATTTCATAGAGTGCTAAAATTCTATCATTTATTCAAGCATTGCTTCACATACATGTATTGTTCCATATCTCAGAGAGTGTTTTCAGTGTCAGAGATTCAGTAATTACTAAAGAATACACTTTATTTTGAATAGCTTGTACTGAAAGGGAGAAGGCTAATAAATAAGCAGGTAATTACAGAACAATGTGGTGATTTATGATAAAGATATGTAGATAGTAGCAGACAAGAGAAAAAGAGCCTCATTCAGGAAGGGAGTTGAGGGAATATAGGGGATTCCCTATATTGAGGAAAAGGTCTGGAGTGGAGGTAAGGTAGGATGGCTAGAGAGGGGGAGGAGGATAATAATATGACAATTCACAATCATTTTATCACCAGTAGATAAAATATGATACAAGTAATCATATCCAATTCAACCTACAGAGTTATTGTATTGATATTAAAAATTTAAGTCATTTCTACTAACTATAAACTCTCCTTCAGAACAAGGACTGGCAATTTTGCTCATCATTGTACTCTTGGCATCTAACACATTTTTTAGCCTGTAATATGTGGAAGGTGAAATTTGTTAAATAGAGAAACAGACGGCTGAACAGATGAATGAATGAATTGCTTGTTATTTTCAATGAGATTTCAGTAAGCATTTATGGATATTAAAGTTTACCCTTCTTTTGGATTAACCCTTAGCATAGAGCCCTTGAAGTTTAAATATTTCAAAATGGTTTTGAAAACATTCACAAACATTTTAAGGCATAGCCAAGAAGTAGCAGCAGCAAACAAGCAGCTGAAGCTGAGTAGAACTTTTTCAGGGACTGCCCAGTCATGGCTTGCCTCTGCAAGCCTGGCATCCTTTGTGGACCAGGAGGACTTTCGTGCGTGCACTCATGCATTTACTCCATAAGTACCTATTCAGTGCCTGCTATGTACTGGCACTATTCTAAACACTGGAGATATGAAAACAATTTGTACACACATGCACATGTAAATCTGCCCTCACAGAGCATACATCTGAGTCAGGGGAGACAGATAATTAGTAAAACATATAGTATTTCAGCTGACAATAAGTGCTATGGACCAAAATTAAGGAAAGAAAGGACAGGGAGAGTGACGGTGAACCACAATCCATTGAACTACATTGGGAGGAGATGCCCTATGAGGAGAGGGATGACCTGCTGCACTTTTTGAATACTGACATAAACATGAAGTATTCAAACATAAAGGCATGAGATTTACCCTTTTGGCTCAAGGCAGTTTTGGCAGGGCAAGGTGAAGGTGGAGAGACATGTGGAGAGACATGTTGTACACCCTCTGGGTATTGAAGTGAGAGGGACAATCCTACCTGGAACCCTTCCTGAGTTCAGCTACATTTCAACTGCTTCTGTGCTTTTTTGGAGGGATGGTTGATCCAGACACCAGACACATGCCTGCTTAGTAATTATATTAAGCTCAATATTCTAATCATGTATACTTTTTCAAATAGTTATAAGACTTATCAATACATCCAAAGACAATGATTTTAACAAGAACTATTCTGAGATACACTAATAGGAACCACTCCCTTTCAGATCAATGAATCAATTACATTGATTAAAATCTTACAGACTCACTTTAATTTTCATTATCCCAAAGCCCTATTAGTTACTTAATGTGATTCTGTTTTGATCTCTAACATCTCCTTATAAATTTTAGGGTAAATGCCACATCTTTATTAAAAAGAGACATACATTTACTTTGAGCGTATGAGTCAATACAGAACTAAAGATGAAGCAAAAAGTGATTTTGCAGATTCCCAATAGCGTCAGGATTCTAGGGGATGTCAACTTTTATATGGACACTGTAGAAGCTAATTACGCAACAAATTAGAGTATCTGTCTTATTCTTCTTGACTCTTTGGCAAGCAGACAATAAAGATGCTGTTTATAAAAACAAATTTCAGAAAAAATAATAAGCATCCATTTCAAAAGGAAAAAGAAATGCTGATAAACTTCTTTGTATAAGGCAGAATAAATGGTACCCTGAAACCTACAATCTGGATTGGAAGAAAAGATTTCACTCTATGCAATTTATTAGTGTTGCAAAATAACAACCTCAGACCTGTGCCTTGAGGCAGTACATGATTAAGTGCCAAATGAGAGGTGCAAGTAACTCAAGTATCAGTTTACAGATAAAGGACAGCTTATTTGAATTTACAATGTTTAGGGTAGATTTGAGAAGGTTAGATACTTGAACAAGGATAGATGGAGAGAAATGGAAGAGGGAATTCCAAGTGGGGTGAACAGAATGTGAAGAAATAGGAAAGTGAAAAATTAGTCTTCTTTCAAATTTATTCTCAAAGTGGGGGCAGGGTTGGAGGTATTGCAGCAAGAACACAGTAGGATAGGAACAAGTCATTAAATCTGTGGGAGTATAGCTACAGAATTCTTAATGATCTTAAAAGATGGAAAGAAAACATTCTGTGTTAGTCCATTCTTGCACTTCTGTAAATAACTACTTGAGACTTGTAGTTCTCCAAGCTTTATAGGAAGTACAGCTGGGAAGGCCTCAGAAAACTTTCAATCACGGCAGAACGCAAAGGGGAAGAAGGCACATCTTACATGGCTGAAGTAGGGGGAAGCCAGCAAGAAGGGAGGTGCTACACACTTTTAAACAACCAGATCTCATGAGAACTCTATCATGAGAACAGCACCAAAGGGGAAAATTTACCTCCATGACCCAATCACCTCCAACCAGGCCCTACCTCCAACACTGGGGATTACAATTTGACATGAGATTTGGGTGGGGACACAAATCCAAGCCATACCACATTCCATACCTAAAATAAGTTTCCTTCCTTCCTTCTTTTTTTTTTTCTTTCTGTTTTTCAACATGACCAAATCAAGCTTTGGACAAGGAATAGACACAATGTCTCTGCTGCACTGAGAAAAACCAATACCCTTTCCGTTCTTTGTAACTTTAAATACAGCCAGAAGAAAGAGTCATTCTCTCAGGTCTTGCTAACAGGCCACTTTATAAACCTTCTTGGAAGTACATTGTATTTCCAGAGCTGCAGAGCTACTAAGCCTGTGAACTACTCAAGGACTCTTTTTTTCTCCCTGAACCGTGCTTGTGAATGAGGGAAGTGTGGCTCACATGCTGTACTTGTCTTCATCCTCCCAAGAGAAAAGCTAGGGTCTTAAAGAACAATTAAAAACATAGAACTTAGTCATTTCTTCAGGAAAATGAGAAAATACAGGCTATACTCTGACTTACCAAAGAATCTTTTTGAAGAGTAAAAGTCTCTGAGGGGGAAGAGGATAAAAGGAAGCTGTAGCATTATTCAGACTTCTCTTTTGTTCAAGTTTTATGTAACAACTAGAAGCACCCAACAAATTTTAGATCCAGCTAGTGTATAGTATAATTTCAGCTGAAAATCATATTTTGAGCTATTTGTAAGGTTAAAAACTTCCAATTTGTTTTAATAATTGAAAGACATAGTTATTAAAAATTGGCAAGAATTATGCCAAGACACATGAAAATTTAATACCCAGGCAATGGTTAATCTGGTTTTCATGAAAAACAAGATATTATAATATTAATATGAATTTTTGCTATGTATTATGACTTTGCATATATTATCTCTCTTGAAGTTCACAACTTCTACTTTTTGAAGTAGGAGTCATTGTAGGGAAAGTGAGGCTTAAAGAGGCTGAACTAAGTTGCCCAAGGATGCCAGGGCTAATCGGTGGTTGAGGAAGAATCCAAACCTAAGTGGTTTTGCTCCAGCATCTTTCCCCACTAAACTCTGCTGCTTTCCTTTCCATTAGGAGCTCTTATATGAATGGGAAAGTTCCTAATTCTCTTAATTTGTATTTCTTGTCATTGTTGCTTTGTGCATTTTCCCATCAAGTAATATTAGTGTACATCTGCTTGAGATAACAGAATAAAGTCTAGGAATTGGTCACCATTAAAGATTATGGAAACAAGTCCCAGAGCCAACGCGAGGAGCTCTTTCTGGAGGAGGCTGAGTGTGGATATGAGGGCTCCTTCCTCAGGACCTGACCAACACACCAGAGGGCGCATCTGTAAGGTCTGAATCTGGTATAAGCTGATATAAATATTAGGATGATGCTTCTGATGCTGCACCAGAGGTACATTTAACTTGAAGACAAGCACCATTGGGAAAGCTAGTATAGAATTCTCCCTGCAGTCTCCAGCCTAATGCATGGACCTTAGCACAGAATAAAATACTAACTGCTTGATAGAACAACGTTAATCCTGAATAAACTATTTTCTCTCATTGCCCTACCCAAATAGACAATAACAACAACAACAACAAAATACAATTTAATAATAAGGAAGACTCCCTGCTGTTCAATGCTCCTGTTGCAGGATACTTTGACATAGTCTTGTCAGACTATGACTCTGACAAACTGAAAATGTGAAAGTAGAGAAAAATTTCTACAAGGAGAATAGTAAGTACTGTTTTGTGTGTGTGTATATATATGTGTGTGTATATATAAAAAACCTTTATATATATTATATATATAATATATATATTATTATAGTTGATGTTCCAGTATGATACTAAATACAGAAGTTACAGAAGGGTGGGGAGAAATTATTGATTTTTGCCACAAATTAATATTTATTGAGCAGCTCCTATATGCCTGCTACTATAATTTGTATTATAGAAAATAAGAAAGCAGTTTCCACAGATCCACTGGCTATTGACTTAAAATAATTAAAGTCTCACATATAATATGACATACCAAGGGGAATATTCCTATTGTTTCTATACTCTCCATTTTTGCAATTTGGAAATTGCTCAGTCTAAATTTAGGATAAGCCAAATAACCTAAGGAACATATTATCATTTCTTTTATTTCTCTATAAACTTTTCATTTTCTTCCCTCAGTAAGTGAATACAAGGCTGACATTTAAAGCAATGACTCCACCTTTCCTAGGTTATGCACTAGTGTTTATAAATCCCTGAAGGAATTAGATTCATGGGCACATTTGTTAAATTACATACATAATACATTTCGATTCCCTCTGCTCTGTGGCTTGTCTTTGTATGATTGCCTCTGCTACTGCCTCCATGATGAATCTTTCCATTATGTTACATAGATTTATTGTGAAGTGAACGAACTTGACATCCTGATGATTCTATGCTCTTCTTTCTCAAGGTTCTACTTTGAACCTTAATAAACCTGTAATTGAAGCAGCTCCATTTAAAAAATATTCCTTTAAGTCCAAAATATAATCATATTGAGTAGCTCTTATTACCCAGTAAAACACCCTAAGAGCAACACTAAACACTTAAAAGTTATATTAATAAATGTGTCTGTGTAGTCACAAACTCAGTTTCCCAGACTGGTGGGAAATGTAGATTGAACAGGCGCAGCCTGCACTGCCATGACAGAGGGGCCAGCAAGGATCTGATGGCTTCATTAGTAAATTCCATACTTGCCATCACTTACCTGAAATTAGACCAGTGGGACTCCTTTTTCATTTTTCTTTTTATTGTATTGAGTTTATGTGTTCATCTTCATAAAAAATTTAAAAGCAGGGTATATGTGCATCACCTGATATATATAACCACAAAAATTAAAAAGAAAAAAAGCATGTGTTTGATTTTGGAACCATAAAGTGAAAATGAAAAGAAGGACCACAGGGCAATGGACACTTAAACTGAGTAAAAACGGTGTGTCTCCAAGGGCTCAAGTGCATTGGGGGCCAAAAGCAAACTTCAGCTAATTCAGAGGTACGCTCTTGGCTAACTGAGTTGCACCAAAATGAAATAAATTCTGAACAACAACGTCCTATCATAGTACTGACAATTCGTCTCCATACTCTGGTGCCCCAACTTCCTATAACTTAATATTCTTTCAAAATTTTACTCATTCATCCAACAAATATTTATTAAGAAGATAAATACTTACTAAGAATATGTCTAACATATTAAGATCCAGTGTTCTAAGTGCTAGGGTTACAGCTACAAATTTGATGGGCAAAAGTCACTCAGGGGACTTACATTCTAGCTTTAAAATTTATCCTCCAAATTTAATTTCACTACACTATTTCCTATTAATTAGATCTCTCATAGATCTCTCTAAAAGCCATGGGGCAGTTTTGCTTACAGATTACAAGTAGGGTATTTTCTCAAATAGTGAAATAAATTAAATATTTCTTATTATCTACAAAAGTGTCTTTGCTCTGAATGAGCAAGTAAATTAATTTATCTGTGCCAGGACATCTGCTTCTCTTGTTAAGAAAGTACAGTCCCTACTCTCTGCATGATGCCACTCCCCAAAATAGACATTTAATGACTTTAAGCAAAGAATATTATTCTCATTTTGGACCCTACCAAGTTAAACAAAAACATTAGAGTTATTCTTTTCATGTTTCTTCCTAATACCCCACATTTTACTCAAAGCAGATTATTTGTAATTCATTGAAATAGTCACAATTAGGGCTTAGTTGCCATGTGTGAACATAATGAGAGATGGGGAAGAGCCTCCAGAATAGACCTGCAAACTAGAATGAGGTAAGAACTCTGGTTCCATTCACAGTAGTATAGATGAAATGCTAGCCAGGCAGGTGTTCCTATTCAGGGTAGTCGGAAGTATAAAGGTCAGGTCCAAGTTCAGGTTGTCCACTTTCTAGACATACATCTGCCCTTCTGCAATTTGCTTAATATCTCTAAGTCTTAGTTTCCTCACCTGTAAAACAAATATTGTAATTATGTTGATGCCGAAAATTGTTATGACTGTCAGAGGAAACATTCTCCTGTTCTTATATTGGTAATTGTGGACAATCACTGTGTCTCCAAGGGAGGACACTGTTAAACATCAGTGCCTCCTCTCTAGCATTTTTTCCTTTGCTGACTGATATGTAAAGAAGAGGAATGACCTGCTAATTGGACCTAAGAAAAGCCTGATATATGCAATTACATTAACCCTGAGTGGTGTCACAGCATTAAATAAAATAATAGGGCTGGGCTTATCTCTCTATTGCTGTTCTAATTACTAAGGAGGGTTTTTATCTCTCCAACCTAGGTAATAAAATAGACTGTCTAAAGGTCTACCTGGCTGTCTTCCTCCTTTGTTTCTGGAATTCTTCATCCTTTGATAATTAAATTTCTGATGAGGTTTTGTGGCATCTCCAAGCAAAAAGGCCATGTCTGTGTGCCAACTTTCTGAACAAATGTCTCAAGATACAGCTTTGAGAATAGAGAGAGGTCTCCTTTTCAGTAAAACCATAAACAGGATCTCCAGTCCAACTTTACTAGAAATAGGACTGGTGCTGTGGTTGGCTTTCAGTTGGCACTGTACACATATTTCTCAAATTGTTAAGGAACTTAGATAACTAGGGATTCCTAAATCCCATAAAGGAAGAGTACATAAACTGTATGTATATGAGTTCAAAGGCAATAATCTGGTCCCTATAAGAACTGGTAAGAGCAGATGGGCCATCAATATTGGAATTACTGAAAAGGTCAGGAAGAGAAAGCCTTGTTACTTAAATGGAGCTGCAAGCTGTGGTCTTGGCCACAGACACAATGAAAGATCCTAGATCTTAGAACTTCGGATGGAAAGGAAGAGCAGAATTAGCTGTAAGATTGAGATTTTTGATAAGAGCCGTTTTTGAAGACTGATAATGCTGGGTCCAGATCCTAAAGGAGTATTCTTTCCTTAGCCAGAGAGTTTTTTAACCTTTGCTGTAGCCATTTAGAGGACAGAAAGGAGATGAGTCATAAGGAAAACCATACGTTTGATGAACAGAGAATTAACTATAATACTTGTCCCTATTGATCCAAATTTGAAATCCCTTTTACCCCAGTAAGATATTCTAGAAAGGTAAAGGTTCAACTCAATGCAGTAGCTTTATTTAAGACCTAATATATCCTATAAAAAAATTGCTTTGGGTAGATCAGTGTTATGATGTCACATACCTCCAGGGGTCAATCATGAGGTGCACATGGGCAAATGCAGCCAGATGCAGGGAATCTGAAAAGGAACAATGTGGGAAAAGAAGGGAAAATCTCTAGAGCATGCAGGGCAGCTGGTAATAAGCCAGCAACAGGGACCTCTTCAGGATATTATTTCCTAAGAAGAGCCAGAAGTCCAAGTTTTTAGAGTTTTTAATGTATGGCATTAAGCAATTTTTATGTTGATAACTCAATCTGATTTTAAAAAGATATACATGTTTGTGGGAATATCATGGCTTCAGAATGAAGCACTAGAGTTGTTATAGGACTGAGAAATATTATTTTTAAATTCATGGTTCACAAATCAATTTGATTATGACGTAGATCAACTGCAACTTTGCCTACATGTTTGTTTTAATATAATTTAAACTAAATGACTTCATCCACTTTGTAAGTAACAAGGATGTATACACCACTTAAGTATTGAATATATAGGATATAATGTATCTTCTGTTAAGTTATGAAGATGGTAACTAAAAATGGGTATGAATGGGAGAGTGAGCAGAAGAGGCAGATTTGAAGACAGAAAAGAAGAGAGTGAGTGGTAAGGACAGAGTTAAAAAGCAGAGGGAGAAAAATGATGCTGAAAGGAAACACGTGAAGGAAGAGAGAAGCGATTCACACAGTGGAAAAGCATACAGAAAGTAGTTAAAGAAATTTTGAGTTGACATTAGTTTATTTTTACTTTGCTATGTACTTTATTTACTCTCTAATTAATGCAAATTAATAAAAATATGTGAAGTATCTTCACATGTCTGGCATTAACTGAAAGAGATGCGGCAGTGGACAGAACAGGACCATGGACTCAAGACTACATTTTAGTGAGGAAGCATAAGACGAGCAGATTAGAAAATGAATATAGAACATGTCAACTGATAAATATTATAGAAGGAAGATACCAAAGCAGGACTGGGAGAGCTCACACTTAGATGATTATTTCTTTGGCTAGGTGGTCAGGGAAGACCTCTGACGAATTAACATTTTAGCATAAATCTTAAGGAAGTAAAGGAGCTGTGCATAAAATTAGTTTAATATATATTAACTCAGCTCTATGAGGGTAAGAATTGGGTCTGTCTTCTTCACCACTGACTCCTCATTGCTTTGCACACTGCTTAACACACAATCATGAACTCTGGGAGGGATAACCAAAATAGCCTTTATTAGCCTCTGGACAGACAGAACAGGAGACAGAATTATATCCATGCAAACCCTGAAAGAGCTCAAGGCAATTATATTAGTTTTCTAGGGCTGCCATAAATATTAACTAATGGTATTAACTAAGAAATACCATAGAATGGGTGACTTGAACAAAAGAAATTTATTTTTTCATAGTTCTAGAGGCTACAAATTCAAGATTAAGGTAACATCAAGACTGATTTCTTGTGAAGCCTCTCCTGACTCGTACACAGCCACCTTCTTGCTGTGTTCTCATATGGCCTTTCCTCTGTGTGTATGTGGACACAGAGAGAGTCTCTCTGGTGTCTTTTTTCTCTTCTTAAAAAGACACCAGTCCTATTGGATTAGGGTGCTACTCTCATGACCTCATTTAATCTTAATTACCTTCTTAGAGGCTCTACCTCCAAATACAGTCACACTGGGGGTTCAGGCTTTAATATATGAATGGGGAGGGGGCACAACTCAGTCCGTAGCACGTTTCTGTGCTTCCTACCCTAATTCATGTCCTTCCCACGTGCAAAATACATTCACCTCATACCAACAGCCACAAAAGTCTTAACGAATTCAAGCATCAATTCCAAGTTCAAAATCTCATCTAAATATTATCTAAGTCAGGTATGGGTGAGACTTTAGGTATGATTTATCCTGAGGCAAAATTACACTTTCTATCTCTAAACTTTTTAACTAGACACATTATATGATTCCAAGATGCAGTGACAGGAAAGGTGTAGGATAAATATTCTCATTTCAAAAGGAAGAAATCAGAAAAAAGAAAGGGATGACAGGTCCCAAGAAAGTCCAAAATCTAGAAAGGCAAATTCTTCTAGATCTTAAAGCTCAAGAATAATCCTCTTTGTCTTGATGTTCTTCGTGCAGGCCCAGTCCGGTAGCAACATCACTCCCACAGCCCAAGACTGCAGCCTTGCCCCCTCAGTTCTGGGCAGAGGCCTTGCTCTTGGGGCACTGGGCAGATATGGCTTGGTCTGGTAAAACCAAGTAGGAGGTCCACCCTATGAAACTGAGAAAAAACAGGCTTGCCCTCCAGGCCTGTAGTGAGAGTGGTAGCTCTGATAACATCTGGGGATTCCCTTTTCTTGAAGGATAAAGCATGTTGGAGCCCAATAGCTCTATTGTCCAGTCCTGTGGAGTCTCAGAAGCCAGAAAGCCTTTTTTTATTTCATATTTTTGTCTTCCCTTTAGTCCAAAATGGCAGTGTCTCAGCTAATGTCATTCCACCTCTATTGCTGGTGCTGCTGAGATGGCTGATTAACTCCATGGAAAATCTCCCTATGGACTGATTGTCCAGTCGTATCCTTGATGTTCTCTCCAGAAAACATTTTCTCATTTTTTTGCAATATGAATAGAATGAGAATTTTCCAAATCTTCAAGTTCTGGTTCAACTTTGCTTAACAGTTTTTTTTTTTTTTCATTTTCCTTTCCTTTCCTTCCTTCCTTCCTTCCTTCATTCATTCCTTCCTTCCTTCGTTCCTCCCTCCCTCCCTCTCTCCCTCTCTCCCTCCCTCCCTCCCCCTCCCTCTCTCTCTTTCTTTCTTCTTTCTTTCTTCTTTTTCTTTCTTTTTTCTTTCTTTCTCTTTCTTTCTTTTTCTTTCTTTCTTTCTCTCTCTCTTTCTTTCTTTCTTTCTCCTTCCTTCCTTTCTTCCTTCTTTTTCTTTCTCTCTTTTAAATTGAGACACAATCTTGGTTTGTCACCCATGCTGAAGTGCAGTGGCTCAACTCACTGTAATCTTGACCTTCTGGGCTAAAGCAATCCTCCTGCTTCAGTCTCCCAAGTAGCTGGGACCACAGGTGCATGCTACCACCAGAACTGACTTTTTTTTTTTCTATTTTTTGTAGATACAGGGCCTTGCTATGTTGTCCAGGCTGGTCTCAAACTCCCAAGTTCAAGCAATCTTATTTCCTTGGCCTCCCAAAGTCCTGAGAGTACAGGAGTGAGCCATCATACCCAGACAAGAAATTTTTCAATTTATCTCTCTCCTTTTACATTTTACTCTAAGCACTAAAGAGACATAAGGCCAGATTATTAACACTTCTAGAAAACATATTATCTCTTCTCCAAAATAATAAAAAACAAATATTTCATTCAAGTTCTTTGCCACTTTATGAAAAGAATGTCTTTCCTTCAGCTTCTAATAACATGTTCTTCACTTCCATCTGAGACCTCACTAGAATCACCCTTAGTATTTATATTTCTACCAAGAGTCCCTTCAAAGCACCATAGGCTTTTTTTAGCATGCACTTCAAAACTCTTTCAGCCTGCACCCATCACCTAGTTCCAAAGTCACTCCACATTTTTAGACATTTATTACAGTAGCACCACACTTTGTGGTGCCAACGTTCATGGGTTTCTGGGAATACCATAACAAAATACCATAGACCAGGTAGTTTAAACAGCAGAAGTTTGTCTTCTCACAATTAAGAAGTTCAAGTTCAAGGTGCTTGGTCAGGGTGGGGTTCTGTTGAAGCCTCTTTTCCTGACTTGTATACAGCCACCTTCTTGCTATGTCCTCATATGGCCTTTCCTCTGAGTGTGTACAAAAGACAGAGAGAGAGAGAGAGGGAGAGATTTCTAGTGTCTCTTCCTCTTCTTATGAGAACAAGAGTCCTATTGGATTGCAACCTCACCCTCATGACCTCATGTAACCTTTATTACCTCCCTGAAGGCCCATTCTGCACATTGGGGATTAAGGCTCTAATACATACACACTTTAGTCCATAACAGCCACTGTATCCTGGAACATTAATTAGGGTTCATTAATTGCAAGCAATAGATACTGATTGCAACTCATTTCACCCAAAAGGAATGTGCTGATAGGATGTGAGGGACAAGGCTGCCTTTGCCTGAGACTCATACCCTCTGCAGTTGGGCAGTGTATAACCCATATGATCATAATCCATGGGCTTACTCCAGAACCTCACAGAACTGAAGAAAACAATGAAAACCATAGTTTGGAAGTTCAAAACTCAGAGATGCTTTAGAGACTTAAAAGCAGGAACTAATGGAGAGTCTCTTTGGGTTGTTGCCTTCTTGGTGAATCAACTCCAATCATTCTCAGTTTTTGTTTCCACAATCTAGATAAAAGTTTTGGAAAGAAAGAGTGTGATTGCTCTTGGGTCACCACAAATCTCTTTGTAAAGAGAGGTCAGGAAGCCTGATGGATAGACCTGCTGAGTCTTTCATCAATGGATCTGGGGTGGTGCCCAAAGCTCAATCAAGTTGCTGTTAACAGAAACAGAAAGACCGAACTCTGGACCGCCAAAATTATAAAAGCTAAAATTCTAGTAGAGAAGAAAATGAGTCCAGCATCCCATATATGGGAATTGGAATGCCAATTCTGCCATATGTTCACCAGCTCTGTGACGTAGCATAAGTTCTTTAACTGATTTGTACCCCAAATTTTTTATTTGTAAATGAAAGAAAATTCTCAAATTGATTCATAAAAATGTTTAATTTATAAAATCACCTAAAGCAATACCTGACAATCTGCAATATTCAAAAAATATTAGTTAATATTATTTTACATGAGACTGAACATTCTCATTCATAATCTAACATACATTCTGCTTTTGAAAAAAGTTTCCCTTGGGATGATTTTATCACGATTAGTATTAAACATAAGACATTCAACGCAATTCAGATTTATATGACCCTCTCTCTCTCTCCCTCCCTCCCTCTCTCTCTCTCTCACACACACACTCACATATACATACACATACACACACACACACACACAGTTGTAGGTCTCACAAATTTCTCCCTAAGAATGTTCCTGAAAAGCATGCTTTAAAAATTGTCTGTGATAAAATTATAATTGTGAAAATTCAAACTTGCTCAAAGGCCAGAGATCAAAGCAAATAATAAAATGTAGTGTTTAACAGGCTAGGAAGGGCAGTTGTAGAATGAGTGTGGGTGTCAGTAACTGTTGTATGAAATTATTTTTATTCAACATCAGGCAAAGGAAATAAACACCAAGTTAATGAAATTTTCACATGATACAAAAGAAGGAGGCACTGCAAGTGTTGGAAAAGCCCGAGAACTAATAACAATGATGCCATAATAGGAAAAATTAAAAGGGAAGAAAATAAAATTTAGATACACAATAACAGAATAGCATGAAGAAATGTAATTAAATCGAGAAGACACCTAAGTTATAGCATTTATTGCAGTGCACTTCGTAAAATTGTTTACATAATCATCCCCATTACTTAGCTGAAAGCACAATGAGACATTAAGTCATTTAATTAAAAAAAAAAAAACTATTGAGTAAGGACTATGCAACAGGTGCAGTGTTAGTCAGTGAGGAACACCAATGAACAAGTTCAAGTCCTAGCTAGTGAATGCACAGATTCAATTTAATTCATCTCTATGCCATCAGCATCAAACGTACAAACCTAGCACATGAAGAAAGGAATAAGCAGCCATTTTTCCAGTGATAGATGGGTAAGTTGAGGAATGTTCATAGTCAAATGTATCTAAAAGGATATTTAGTAATAGCACATATTTATTGAGACTAAATATGTGCCAGACATTGTTTTCATGGTTTGGCTTGCATTCTCCTTCAGTCTTCACCCAGATGATGACACATTATGCTTGTGTTATAGTTGAGGAAACTGACAGTGGAAATTAAATGATGCTTCCAACCACATGTAGCTGGTAAGCAGTGGAGCTGAGATTCAAACCAGGTCTATCTGATTGAGTACTTTTATTTTTTTAATTAATCTATTTATTATTATTATTTTTTTTGAAATGGAGTCTCGCTCTCTTGCCCAGGCTGGAGTGTATCTCGGCTCACTGCAACCTTTACCTCGCAGGTTCAAGTGATTCTCCTGTTTCAGTCTCCCAAGTAGCTAGGACTACAGGCACCCATCATCATGCCCGGCTAATTTTTGTATTTTTGTAGAGAGGTGGTTTCACTAGTTGGACAGGCTCATCTTGAACTCCTGACCTCATGTGATCTGCCCACTTCAGCCTCCCAAAGTGCTGAAATTATAGGGGTGAGCCACCAAGCCCGGCCTGATTGAGTACTTTTAAATCCTCATAGATATTTTTAATTTTTAGGAGATAGGACACATCTAAGAGCAACTTCAGTGAATAGCATCCCATTTTAGTGAACATGCAGGTGACTATGATGCAGGCACAATTGGAAAAATGAAAACAAACAAAAACAAAACTTCAATCAGCAGTCTGCATTAGTGATTTTTTCATTTATTTCATTGTTAACTCTTCTTAACATTTAACTTAAATTATATTGAACATGATCACTGCTTCTTCATCCTGAACTAAATTCACCTTTGTGAAGTCTTTGTAAAATTGTTATATCCAATATTTCAATTGATCCTTATAACAAGCATATGATATAGGTGGTGGATAAGGATTTTAAAAACTTTTTTTTTTACCTTCCATACAAATTTGCAAGTTGAGATTTTGGAAAGTCAATTGACTTGTCCAAGGGCATATAAAGAAGTCAATGATGAGATTTTTGTAATCATCATCTCCACCCCAGCTTCCCTGGTGCGTTTTCCTAATTTAGTTTGCACAGAAAATTCATTCATCTTAGAGAGGTTTGTTGTACATTTCTGTTGCTTGTCCATACCTATTTGTGAAATGAAAAGAACTGTTAATATTTCAAAGATGTGAGACTTATCCTAAAGTGAGTGTACATAAGAATGTGAATGCTAACTTCTAAAATTCTCCATAAATGCTGAAGAGAACAAACAAGAATAGACCTCAGGAAAATAGTCTGAAATCAAAGAGCAGAATTGCTCAAGAAATCAATATCACCAAAGGAGACAAATGGCTGAAAACCGAGGACAAATTAGAATTGCACACACAATGTAATACAGTACCCAGACAGGCAGTGATTTTCAAGGCTGCATATAAAGAGACATTTGATCCTAGGATGGGAAAGTAATAGCCTTTTCCTACAAAACTCTGGGGAGACTGCATCAGATAACAGTGTCTGAGGTAATACAGCCTCATCAAGAGTACGAGACACAGGCAACAGAAATGACTAGGGAGCGGAAACATCAATTTCCAAGTTAGGCTTCAGGAGCTAAATGTGTGTAGATTGGTGATGTAATTGATTTGTTTTTCTAAGACCACCAGAGTGAGCACAAAAGAACCAGCGAGTAGGCAAGGGTAGGAGCAAAACTGCAAATTTATTTTTGGTCACCTAGCTTCAGGGAATAAGATGGGTAGGGAGAGGTCTGTCGGCCTCCGGCAAAGGAGGCCAAGAGAGTCGCCCGGTGAGCTCTCGGACGAAGTTCCTGCAGTCCTGACAGGAGTGGGGACTAAGGAAGTTCGCGCCGCGCGTCTGCCGGGAGCAGCTTTTCTAGGAGTGGGAGGGTCATAGGCGGGGCACGGGCGTGTTGGGGTGGTGTTCCCTAGGTGCGACCAGGTAAATCTTGGTCTCTTCGGATTGACGTCACCTGGCGCATGCCCGGTTGGTCTGCACCTTCCCGGGCGCCGGCTGCATTTTCGCGCGCGTGGGAAAAGTTGGTGATGAAGAACCCGGAAGTGCGCCACCTTACCTCCGTTCATCCAAACAGTCCAACCTTTTATTGGTAATAGTGATAAAGGGGCGCCGTGATCTGTCTGGCTACTTCCTGCTGTTAAGGGGTGTCGTTAAGGTCGGAGCCTATGGTTGGTATTTGGACATACGGATGAAGAAGCACCTGGTTGAAGGTGACGCAAGTGACCTCCAGAATCCCGGCATGGAGAAATTTGATCAAAATGGGGACAAAACATAAAATAAGGCACAGTATTAGTATAAGAATGAGGAATGGAAGCATTCATTGGAACATGGACAAAACCCAGAAGGATAGTCCTGGCAAGGCTGGGGAGTATGAGGCATACCAGCCAACAAACACTGGACCATTATGTCTCGCCTACGGCGCCCAGGCTGGCCTGCTTGGTAGTTCCAGTCTGGGTCTGCCGAGGGGACTGCTTGCTCCCCTAGAGGGATGGCGGCGTCAGTTAAATGTAGTTGGTTGGCGTGCTGCCTGGCGGCCGCTAGGATGTGCTCTTGCTCCTCAGGGTTTAGGGTGGAGGTTAGGATAACCTGGAGGTCATGCCAAGTTAAGTCATAGGCCTGACAAAGGTATCTAAATTCCTTTATGTATATGGTAGGATTAGCTGAGAAATCACCTAAACGCTTCTCAATTTTGGAAAGGTCGGCCAATGAAAAAGGGACATGTACTCTGACTACCCCCTCTGCCCCAGCTACCTCTCGCAAAGGCGCTAACACTGTAGGAGGGTGTGGGCAGAGATAGGGGACTCAAGACAGCCAGTTGGGGGCCCCGAAGGAGGCACGGGACCGAGTGGATTACTAGTAGATAAGGAGGAGGAAGGAGGAGTCTGGATGGGGGGAGGAGGAGGAGTCTGGGCAGGAAGGGAGGGGGTGGAGAGAGTGGGGAGAGAAGGAGGAGTATAGGGCGGGAGACGAGAGCGTAAGGCCCAAAAGCCTTGTATGTAATTAATTTCAGACCACTTGCCTAGCTGCTGGCAGAAATTGCTGAGGTCGATCACGCCACAGTGGAAAGGAAAATTAACCGCTTCCTCCTAAGGTCTTCTTCGAGCTGTAAGGTTTTTAAATTGGCTAGGAGGCACCCTAAGGGGGTGCTCTTTGGAAATTTGGACTGGGAGTTTCCCATTTGTGTCCTCTTTACTTACACAATGGACACAATGGAAATGGAAGTGGATCTCTGCCTGGCTTCAAAGCGTCCTTTGGAACCACCAGAGACAGACTGGAGGCTCTTGGAGCCAAGGTGGAGATTACCTTCAGGCAGACGTCTCCATCCTGAACGGGTCTCCTGAGCCACTTGGTGGCTCAAAAGTGGGCCTCGGACCTGCGCATGATTTTTGGCCAAGGGAGGTAAAGAGGAGACAAGGGCACTTCCCCCAGAGAGGCCGTGAGAGTGAGGGAAGCAGGTCTCAGGTCCTGGTCCGTCTGCGGCGTGGAAGCAGGGGGAGGTTCCTCAACCCTTAGAGGCCTGAGGAGTGGTGTCCCCCCGGGTTCAGCACCAACTGATTTGTTTTTCTAAGACCACCAGAGCGAGCACAAAAGAACCAGTGAGTAGGCAAGGGTAGGAGCAAAACTGCAAATTTATTTTTGGTCACCTAGCTTCAGGGAAGAAGGTGGGTAGGGAGAGGTCTGTCGGCCTCCGGCAAAGGAGGCCAAGAGAGTCGCCGGTGAGCTCTCGGACGAAGTTCCTGCAGTCCCGACAGGAGTGGGGACTAAGGAAGTTCACGCGGCGCGTCTGCCGGGAGCGGCTTTTCTAGGAGTGGGAGGGCAATAGGCGGGGCATGGCCGTGTCGGGGGGTGTGTTCCGTAGGTGCGACCAGGTAAATCTTGGTCTCTTCGGATTGACGTCACCTGGCACATGCCCGGTTGGTCTGCACCTTCCCAGGCGCCGGCTGCATTTTTGCACGCACGGGAAAAGTTGGTGATGAAGAACCCGGAAGTGCGCCATCTTACCTCCATTTGTCCAAACAGTAATGACAATGAGGCCCATGAGTCTGAACAGTAATGCCATTTTTCCACAGAAAGAAAGATATTATCTAGTCTAATTTATGTGGGTTTATAAAAAAAACTGATCACCAAGACTTAGGACAAAAGGAAACAAAGAGGTTATTTCCATGTTTCTAAGAATGATATTGAAAATACATAAAAATAAAATTGTTCCTTAATTTATTTTTAAATTTAATTTGACAAATAACATTGTATATTTTTACTGTGTCCATCATGATGTTTTGAAATATATGTGTGTATGTGTGTGTGTATATATATATGTATGTATGTATAGTAGAATGGTTAAACCTAGCTAATGAACAAATGCATTGTCTCGCAAAGTTATCATTTTTGTGATAAGAGCACTTAATGTTTTCAAGAATATATTATCATTAACTATTATCACCTTGCTGTACAATAGATCACTCAAAATTCAATCCTCCTATTTTACTGTAATTACATATCCTTTGATCAACCTCTCCAGATCCTACCCACCCTGATAAACATCCCATCCTCTGGTAACCACCATTTTACTCTCTAGTTCTATGAGATCAACTCTTCGATTCCACATACGAATGAGATGGTGTGGTATTTGTCTTTCTGTGACTGATTTATTTCACCTAATATTTTCTAGGTTTATTCATATTGATGATAATGACTAGGTTTTGTTCTTTTCTGTGGCTGAATAGTATTCCACTGTGTATGTATACTACATTTTCTTTATCCTTTTTTTTTTTTTTTTTTGAGATGGAGTCTCCCTCTGTTGCTGAGGCTGGAGTGCAGTGGCACGATCCTGGCTCACTGCAAGCTCCACCTCCAGGGTTCAAGCCATTCTCTTGCCTCAGGCCCCCGAGTAGCTGGGACTACAGCCACCCGCCACCACGCCTGGCTAATTTTTTGTATTTTTAGTAGAGATGGGATTTCACCACGTTAGCCAGGATGGTCTTGATCTCCTTACCTCGTGATCTGCCCGCCTCGGCCTCCCAAAGTGCTGGGATTACAGGCATGAGCCACCGTGCCTGGCCTCTCCATTCTTTTGCTGATGGACACTCAGGTTAATTCCATATCTCAATGGCAAACCTTTTTGCTCATTTATTTATTCACTCGGTAAACTTTCATTGGATAACTGCTTTATGTGAAGCACTGTATTAGGGCTTAGGGTAGAAAAATAAGTGAGATTTTATAACTTCCCTTGAGGAATTCATTTCTAATTTAAAATGCAATTGTAAACAAACCATTTTTTAAAAAGTAATATGTGACTTAAAATGCACTTATCTATATGGTGATGAAAATAGTCACATACAAGAGAGGTGAGTTTATCATTTTTTCAAGAGTGGAGTAAGAAATAAAAAATAATACTGTTTTAGAAAACTTCATACTTTCTCTCATTCAGTCTATAACATAAAGTTCCCATATTGTTACACCCTCTTCAAAAACATTTTAATAGCTACAGAATGTCATGGAGTGAAAGTGTTCCTAACCTACTGGCAGTGGGGGTAGGGACTGGACATAGTACCACGCTACATGGTGACAGCAAAACAGACCACTCTGTGTATGGGCATCCTAGTGTGTAAACCCCACCATGAGGAATGTCACACTTTTCAAAGGCTGTGAAGAACATTTGGGCCCAGATATCAGCTCTTCTCACCAAATCCATGTTTTGACTTCCATTGGTAGACAGGCAAGATTGCCTGCCTCTATATCATGCATTAAGAGTTCAGGATAGTTTTTACAGCCAAACTTTGGAGCAGTTACACATCTGTCATAAAATGAAAGCAGGTGTTCATTGAGATGGGCATGGCAGGTGCTGCCTCCTGCTGGAGCCTTGCCACAAAGGTCAACCGGGTACCCATTGTTCTTGTTCAAGGTTTCACTAGCATTGGTGCCATCATCTCACCATTTCCCTTAGTACCTAGGGTGGTGATGTGTTCACTGCTCACAAATCCTGTGGGTTGCCATGACCCTTTCCACATACACTATAAAAGGGATGCAGGGCTAGCAAGTTAATTCTACAAAGAATATCAAGTATTTCTTTAATAGCAACAGTGAGTAACCCATAAGTAAAGCTATATTTCCCATCCATGAATTCATTTTAGCTTCAGAATACCTTTAGAGGAAAATATAATTATCTTCCATTTTATAGATGAGAAAACCGAGGAGATAATTTGATTGCTTAGGTACCCTATCCGAGGTCACTGAGCAGGGCTGTGAAGGAGCCAGTATTGGCATCTAAGTCATCTGGTTATGGAGACTGGCTGCTTAATCACTATGTTGCCTGCACATCAGGACTATGACTATGCCTGCCTAATTACTAGTGAGTGCCATGAGACTACATCCCTGCTAGTGGAGTGTATGCACTATTGGAGTGAAAGGTGCTCCAGCAAAAGTTCATTAAACCAACAACCCTCTTTACTAGAGCCCTATGTTCTTATTAAAAAGGGAATAAGGAATTCCTGTTCTAATCAGGACACTTGGCCTCCAAGTGGGAATAATCTTTGACCCTCATCTGTTTTCATTAATGTTCTGCCTGTTGGGTCAGCTAAATGCCAGGTCTCCCAGGCATCTGAAGTGGATACATTACAAAGTGAGGACAATTTAGAAGATATAAGGTAAATTCAAGAAAAGTCCTTGATAAGGAATTGTCCTAGTCTGTTTAGGGTGCTATAACAAAAATACCAGAAAGTTGGTAGCTTATAAACAAATATTTATTTTTCAGTTATGGAAGCTGGGAAATCCAGGTCATGGGACAGCAGATCTGGTGTCTGGTGAGGGCCCTTGTATTAGGTGCCTCTCACTATGTCCTCACACGGTGGAAAGGCGAGATAGCTCTTTTGGGTCTCTTTTATAAAGGCAGTAATCCCATTCATGAGGGATCTGACTTAATGACTAATCACCACCCGAATGCCCTGAGTTCTAATACACATTGGGGATCCTACCACACTGAGGATTAGGTTTTGATGTATAAATTGGGGGTGGAGAGGCACTAACATTCAGACCATACCAGGAATCAAAAGAAGAATCACAGAAGGGAAAGCAAATTCTGACACCAGTGCCAACAGATTGAGATAATAATAATTAAAAAAAAAATGGAGATACAGGCTGGGAATTAAATTGGACTTCAATCCAGGAAGATAATCAGGAGCTGTTGCAAAAATTTCTAGTTATGATTCAAGGAGGCACCGTTTAAGACCCAAAAACTTATTCTTGCCCCCTATTCTCATCAGCATGACAGTAAAACATTCCTTTGTGCTTGCTCTCCCGCAGACACTGCTCTTAGTGCCATAATACATTGAATGTGAATATTTGTATGTATTAATTTCACCAACAACCCTGTATGGTAAGTATAGTATCACCTTCATTTTAAAATGAGAAAACTGATACCCAAAGTAATAAAATGATGTTGCCAAGATCACTCAGCTGGTATGTGACAGAGACAGAATTTAAAGCTAAGTGGTTTTGTTCCAGAGTATATGTCATTAACTATTATATTACACTTCTTCTCAAGGGATAGATAGAATTTATCCATTGTGTTTGCTGAGAGTCTTTTCACTGGTGCACATTGGTGTCTGGTACATGTGACGAGAAAAATGGTTCATCTACTTACCACAGCAAAATTAGTATGGAATATTCTAACATACTTTACCAAAAACACAGCTTTACAGGGTAATTTTATGTTCTCTCTATGTCTGCAACTTTAAAAAAGAAAATCTCAACCAATGGCCTGTATTAGCAATATCTGAAGTCACCTTTCAACATACCAACTAGTACTACAAGGCATGTGGGGACAGATCTTGTCTTATAAATAAGATTCCTCTTAGAAATCTTATCTAAGCACATTATTACCAAATAATGGTAGCTATGCCAAAAACTGAAAGACTTATTCTTGGTTCTATTTGTAATGATTAGCAATCAACTCCACTAAATTTTACCATTATTTACCAAAATGATACAAATTTACTCCCTCTTTTATTACTTTCAGTTTTCCTGGGAACTCTAAATATTTTCTCCATATAAAGCTTTCAGATTCAACCTTACATCCTTAACAAGTGGCTACTCTACCCAGTCAATGCAGCATTTGAATGGCAACCAATATTGATTCCATTAAATTGGTATAAGCTAGTAGAGTCATCAAGGGAGAAATCATCTTATGTCAAGAGCATCCCAAGGCCTGCCTCTAAGTCTTTAATCAGTGCTATAGGTTGGATGTTTGACCCTCCAAATTCATACCAAAATTTGATCCACAGTGCTTGAGGCAGGGCCTAATTGGAGGCGTTTGGTCATGGGGTCAGATACCCCATAAATATTAGATTAATGCCATCCCTCAAGAGTGAGTGAGTTGTCCTATCAGTTTCCTTGGAAACTAAAGTTATAACGAGCTCAGTATCTCCCTCCCCTCTCTCCTACTTCCTTTCTCACCATGTGGTCTCTGCATACCCTTCCTTTTCCCTTCTGCAATGAGTGGAAGCAGCCCGAGGCCCTCACCAGAAGCAGGTGCTGGCACCATGCTTTTTGTGCAGCCTGCAGAACCATGAGCCAAATAAACCTCTTTTCTTTATAAATTACCCAGCCTCAGGCATTCCTTTATAGAAACACAAAACAAAGACAATCAGACTAAGACAATCAGCTAAACTTAATGGTCTCAGGATCAAGAGGATCAAGGAGAGGTGATATCTGTTATAACTCTACATTTTAAACAATGCACACATAACACCAATATGCTCTCAGTAGTTGCAAAATCATCTCAAATTTTCTTCATTTGTTTTCAACACATTCCTATCTTGGAGCCCAGCCCCTAAGCCTGCCTCACTTTCACAGCTCTAAAAGAAAGAAATTTAAACATTTTAGCTGAGAAAAATAAATCATTCCAAGTTATGGAAATTTTAAACACAATTTTGGGTGTAAATGTTGCTCATAACATAGAAGGCAAAGCCTTTTAAAAATTATCTCAATAAAGTTAGGTAATTTTTGTTGCAGAATGTCATCATACTTTTTCATAAGTGATTCCTCAGCCCAGTACCAGAAGATTTTAACATTCATTAAAATTTCAAGTGTGCAGAGTTACATTCCAGAAAGGACTCCTTAAGTTTAAGAATGTGGTGGCTAATTTTATGTGTCAACTTGATTGAGCTAAGGAATACCCAGATAGTCGGTGAAAACATTTCTGAGTGTGTCTGCAAGGGTGTTCCTGTAAGACATTAGAATTTGAGTCAGTAGACTGAGTAAAGAAGATCCATCCACTATCACTAATGTGGATAGACATCAACCAGTCTGTGAAGACTTGACCAGAAAAGAACAAAAAGTTGAAGGAAGGGCAAATTCTCTCTCTCTCTCTCTCTTTCTCTCTCTCTTTCTCTCTCTCTTTCTCTCTCTCTCTCTCTCTCTCTCTTTTTTCTTGAGCTTGTGCATCCATCTTTTCCTGTATAAGAGAGTATCAGGACTCCAGGTTCTGGAGCCTTTGGTTTCAGGGACTTACACTAGCAGTCCTTTTACCCACTGGGTTCTCAGGCCTTTGACCTCAGGCTAAATTACACCACAGACTTTCTTTATTCTCTAGCTTGAAGACAGCATATTGTGGGACATCTTGGCCTTCATAATTTTGTGAACAGATTTCTATAATAAATTTCCTCATACACACACACACACACACACACACACACATATATATATATATACTTCTCTCTCTTTAAATTCTGAGTCACTCCTTTGTCCACTTCACTAAGAGAAAAAAGGACAAATTCGCTTCTATTTCCCAAGATTAACTTGTACATCTGCCCTAAATACTATACTCTGCCACTTCCTCTAAGATACTTAGACCCTAAATAATTTCTCTTTCTTTACTAGTTCCTACCTTGTTTTCAAATATATTAGATCTGTACTACAAGAAGAAAATAAAATAAAATATTTCAATGATTGCTTCTTCATGCTATCAACCAGTTTCTCTCAAATTACTTAAATTTCTTAAACATATTTGTTTAACCCTTCACTCTCCCAAGACTTACTTGTTTTACCACTTCTCTGTAATTTGTTTCTCTCTGCACAAGTAAAATTGCTGCTGTAAAGTTTGATGATGACTTTTTAAACATAAACACCAACAGATTTTTTAAATATATAAATTCTTGTTGCTCTCTCTGTAGAACTCTATGTTGGCCAGAGTGTAAGGTGTTTTGGCTATATCAATAAATTACTTTTTCTTCATTGAAACTCTAATCACTTCTTAGCTCAATAACTCTTTTGGTTTTATTTGTCCCATCCCAAATTCATCTATTCTAATGATTCTTACCTAAGACTGTACAACATACCCACTGGAGGATTGTTTTAAATATAACTGTTCCTATGCCTCACCAAGGCTGGTTAAACCAGAATTACTTATGACAAGACTGGAAATGATAAATAAATATGTATACTGCATAAATGGAAGAAATATAGAATGAGAATTGTGGGAATATTGTCAATAGAAAACAGAAACATTTGAAGGCAAAGCAGAATGTAAAATTGTTAGATAAGTGGTTCCCCAAAAGAATTGCATGTTAAAAATCACCCATGGAGTACTTTTATCCTGAGTCAATAACTCTTTATTGTTTTTATTTGTCCCATCCCATCTATCCATTAGGAGAGATGAGTTTGGGATGGGACAAATAAAATCAGTACAGAGTTATCGAGCTAAGAAGTGATTAAGAGTTTCAATAAAGAAAAAAATAATTTATTGTTCCTATGCCTCACCAAGACCGGTTAAATAAAAATTTCTTATGACAAGATTTGAGTGTGTTGTTATTTAGGTACCTTGTCATAACTGTTGGGAATCGATTTTTTTTAATTACTTCAACAGTCACCCCCTGAGTGATTTTAATGTGTAATTATTTGGGGAACCACTTATCCAACGATTTCACATTCTGCTTTGCCTTCAAATCTTTCTATTTTCTATCGACAATATTCATACAATTCTCATTCTACACTCCCTCCACTTATGCTCTCTCTCTCTCTCTCTCTCTATATATATATATATACACACACACATATACATACACACACCATTTGGTAGGTATTAATAGATGTATGTTATATGCTAGGTACATAGAGTATCAAGATGAAATATGGCTCATAGCCCAATGGATAATTGGGTAATAGAGGTTAGAAGTATAAATGCTTAGGAGATAGAAAATGCAAAGCTACAAAACTTAACTAAATGATACATTCACTTTTATCTGACAAAAGGCAAATTTCACAGAAAAAATAATTTCATAGGTAGACTCATCTTCTGTGAGTCATTCAGTGTGAAGGATAAGGGAGAAGAAATGAAAGATAAACAGGTTTTAGAGTGTGTGTGCATGACTAATAGATTTTAATGCCTTTAATCAATATATCATAGGAAGAGAGGGAAATTAATTAATTCACCTTGATGCACTCAGTAGTTCAGAAGCCAATAATCTAAATGGAGATATGCATTATGCCATTGTAAATACAAATATGAATTTTAAAAATCATAGATTTGAGCCCCTTACTTCTGCCACAGAGCTCGTGACCTTTCTCCTTGTTTTCTCTGTCTGAGGCACACCAACCTTCTTTCTTATTTGACTGTGTCATACTGTTGTCTCTGCACAGAACTCTCTGCTGTCTCTTAACCTAGCCAATTCCTTCTCACCTTTTTAGTTCCAACTTTCTGTTTCTTCCAACTACTCACAGTACAAAGGTATCCCCATTATGTGCTCTCATATAATTTAAGACTTCTCTTCATTACCTCTTATTATAAATGTAATTATCTAATTGTGTAACCATTTGTTTAATCTATCTCCATACTGAAAGCTATATGCTATGTGACAGTGAGCAGGGGTCATACCTGCTTCACTATCCTCCACCCTTTTTCTCATCATTCACAAAAGCAGATCATAGAATTCTGAACATATAATGAACATATAAAGAAATCAAGAAATATTAATTAAATAAATGAATTAAGGAAGGAATAAAACAAAGAGATTATTTGTGACCTGGAATAGAATGCAGGTACAGGTATGTTTAGTTTTCATTGTTACTGCTGTCATTTTGAGATGGAGGGGACTTGAGAGTATTTTATATCTTCTATATTATGTTCAGTGGGAGGTCTTTCAACCTTTCATCTCCATATGTGACCACTCTCAAGTTTCACTATTAGTACTAAAATAAAACACATTCAAACTTTAGCCCATCTTCTTCCTACAAAACTTACATTATACTTTTAAATTTCTTTCAATAGCACCACCATACTACCATATCTTAACACTTAAAATAATAAAATAAAACTAAAATCCAGATTTTTATTTTTTAATTATAATACCATCTCCAGGTAATACATAAGCACTGTTTATCTGTACTTTATAAGACCTTTCAAATCTATCTCAACCTTCTATTACCCAAATTATGCCTCTGATTTCAGTCCATGGCACTTCATATTCAAAATTATTCTAGTAGTTTAATTTCTTGTTTTATTTTTCTTCCATTCCTTCAATGCATTTTTTATGATTTTAGCAGATTAATCTTTCTGCAATAGTATTTTTTAACTATATATTAAGTTTCTTCCTTTATGGTCTCTTTCACATTAATCTCACTGATGTCCAAATACCAGTTGATAGCAAACCCAGAAACTTTGTCTTGGCCCCATGTAATGTTTTATCTCTCTCTTATCTCTACCTCTACCTCTACCTCTGTCTCTGTCTCTATTTCTATCTCTCTCAGTTAGTGATATTATTTTGTGTGCTATTGAGGGACTAAAATCCACTCAAAGTATATCCCTAATCTCATTAATAGCAAACATAAAAAGCTATCATAATTTTCATCTTTCATCCCTTTCTTAGATTGAAGAATGAGTCCTCTTTTTAAGAGCTAAACCCCCTCCATTTTTGCTTTGGATCTCATTTTTTTCTGTCTTTTCAGGAGCTATTTACCTTCTATTATTATTTTCATTCTACATTATTAAGTTCTCCTTCTCTAGTAAGTTGTTTGCATTAATGTAAGACTGTATTCTTTTCCTTTTAATCTTAAAAAAGTATATATAAAATATTCCAGCTACCACCCACTTACTTTCTAGCTTAACCTCAAAAGACCCATCTGTCTTATGCACACTTTCTCTTCTTCCTCCTCTACATTTTACTCTTCAGTCTACTGCCATCTGGCACTGCCCCCACTTCCCGAAGGCTTATGTAAAGTTTATGTCGCTTATCTCAAAGAACCTCTACATTACCATAGGAAAATGGACGTTTTTCTAATACTACTACACTTGTCTGCAATATTCATCACAGTTGATTACCTCTTCCTACTTGAAACATTTATCTTTCTCAGCTGTTATAACAGTACCTTCCCATGATTTTTTTTTCTACCTCACTGTCACCTTTTATCATGTTTTTTTAATTGACTCCTTCTCTACACAACCACTACATGATGCTTTCAATTAGAACTAGTTCCTATGTCTCTTCTCTTTTTCTCCTCATACTGTCCCATGCCTTTAACCCCAACTTGTTAGTTAATTCTAATGTCTTTAATTCAGCCTTGCCTTCTGACGTTTGAGATAAGAAGTACATTCCACCACACCACTTGCCATCTCTATTTGCTTACTGCTTAGGCAATCTCAGACTTAACATGACCAAAATCAAATTCCTAGTTAAATTCCTCACAAATATCCCCCTATTCTTCACCAAAAAAACAAATTGCAAAATTACCTAATCTATTCAAGCCATAATCTTGGAGATGTCTCTTTTTCTCCGAAAACATAAAATCTAATATATTAGAGTTTCTTGCTGAGTCTATATCAAAAACATGTCGCCGTGTATCCACATTGCTCCATCTTCATAGCCTCCACCTTGGTCCAAGTTATTATCATCTCTTCTTAATTGTAGCAAATATTTCATAATTGGTTCCTCTACTTTCATTCTTCTTGTACCCAGTGCATTATCCCCTTGGCAATCAGCAAAATTTGTATGTATTCTTTCAAATTTCATACTTAAAAACTTTAATGTCTTGCTTTAGCATTTAGAATTAAATACCAATCCTTTATTATGACATCACACATGCTTTTCCCAGTCCCACATGATATTCCAGTTAACACCTGGAATAACTGATAGATTTATTTCACAGTGAGGTCTTGCCACTCTCCATTTCATTCACTAACCTCCAACCTCATTTACCTTCTGTTAATTTCTCAAGAATACTAAGCAGTTCCTCTTCTTACATTTTTGAGAGTTTTCTCTCCCTGAAATATTCCCATTCTTTGGTCTTCTAAAACTTATATCTTCTAAAACACTATTTATCACTATTTGAAATCAACCTCATTTACCTATTTGTCAATCATTATTATATTTCTTCCATTAAATTTGTATTCCATGAAGGTAGGATAAACGTTGAACTGATTGATATATAGTATCTGACATGGGTTGGCTGTGTCCCCACCCAAATCTCATCTTGAATTGTAACTTCCACAGTTCCCATGTGTTATGGGAGGAACCTGATGGGAGGTAATTGAGTTATGGGGGTGGGTCTTTCCCATGCTGTTCCCATGATAGTGAATATGTCTCATGAGATCTGATGGTTTTAAAAAAGGGAATTTTCCTGCACCAGCTCTTTTTGCCTACTGCCATCCATGTAAGAGATGACTATGCTCCTCCTTGCCTTCCACCGTGATTGTGAGGCCTCCCCAAACAAGTGGAACTATGAGTTCATTAAATCCTTTTCCTTCATGAAGTATCCAGTCTCAATGTGTCTTTATTAACAGCATGAAAACAGACTAATACAGTAAATTAGTATCAGGAGTGGGGCGCTGCCGAAAAGATACACAAAAATGTGGAAGTGACTTTGGAACTGGGTAACATGCAGAGGTTGGAACAGCTTGGAGGGCTCAGAAGAAGACAGACAAGTGTGGAAAAATATACACAAAAATGTGGAAGCAACTTTGGAACTGGGTAACAGGTATAGGTTAGAACAGTTTGGCGGGCTCAGAGGAAGACCGACAAATGTGGGAAAGTTTGGAACTTCCTACAGACTTGTTGAATGGCTTTGACAAAAATGCTGATAGTGATATGAACAACAAGGTGCAGTCTGAGGTGGTCTCAGATGGAGATGAGGAATTTGTTACTGGAGTAAAGTGATTCTTGTTATGTTTTAGCAAAGAGACTGGTGGCATTTTGGCCCTTTCCTAGACATTTTTGGAACTGTGAACTTGAGAGAGATGATTTACAGTATCTGGCTAAAGAAATTTCTAAGCAGCAAAGAATTCAAGAGGTGACTTGGGTGCTGTTAAAGGCATTCAGTTTTATAACGAAAGAAGAGAATAAAAGTTCAGAAAATGTGCAGCCTGAAAATGCGATAGAAAAGAAAATCCCATTTTCTGAGGAGAAATTCAAGCTGGCTGCAGAAATTTGCATGAGTAACAAAGAGCTGAATGTTAATCTCCAAGATAATGGGGAAAATGTCTCCAGGACATGTCAGAGATCTTCACGGCAGGCCCTCCCAACATAGACCTGAAGGCCTAAGAGGAAAAAGTGGTTTCATGGGGTGGACTCAGGGTCCCCTTGCTGTGTGTAGCCTAGAAACTTGGTGTCCTGAATCCAAACTGCTACAGCCATGGCTGAAAGGAGCCAATGTAGAGCTCAGGTTGTGGCTTCAGAGGGTGCCAGACCCAAGACTTGGCAACTTGCATGTGGTATTGAGCCTGCAAGTGCACAGAAGTCAAGAATTGGAGTTGGGAAACCTCTGCTTAGATTTCAAAAGATGTATGGAAATGACTGGATGTCCAGGCAGAAGTTGCTGCAAGAGTGGGACCCTCATGGAGAACCTCTGCTTGGGCAGTGTGAAAGGGAAATGTGGGGTCAGAGCTCCCACACTGAGTCCCAACTAGGGCACCACCTAGTGGAGCTGTGAGAAGAGGGCCTCTGTCCTCCAGACCCAAGAATGGTATATTCACTGACACCTTGCACTGTGCACCTGGAAAAGCTGAAGATACTCAACGTCAGCCCATGAAAGCAGCTGGGAGGGAAGCTGTACCCTGCAGAGCCACAGTAGTGGAACTGCCCAAGACCATGGGAAACCACCTCTTGCATCAGCATGACCTGAATGTGAGACATGGAGCCAAAGGAAATCACTGTGGAGCTTTTAGATTTGACTGCCCCACTGGATTTTGAACTTGCATGGGACCTGTTGTCCCTTTGTTTTGGTCAATTTCTCCCATTTGGAATGGCTGTATTTACCTAATGCCTGTACCCCCATTGTATCTAGGAAGCAACTATTGCTTTTGATTTTACAGGCTTATTGATGGAAGAGACTTGCCTTGCTCAGATGAGACATTGGACTGTGGACTTTTGAGTTAATGCTGAAATGAGTTAAGACTTTGAGGGACTGCTGGGAAGGCATGATTGGTTTTGAAATGTGAGGACATGAGATTTGGGAGAGGCCAGGGGTGGAATGATATGGTTTGGCTGTGTCCCCACCCAAATTTCATCTTAAATTGTAACTCCCACAATTCCCACATGTCATAGGAGGAACCTAGTGGGAGGTGATTGAATCATGAGGGCAGGTCTTTTCTTTGCTGTCCTCATGACAGTGAATAAATTTCATGAAATCTGATGATTTTATAAACTAGTTTCCCTGGACAAGCTCTCATTATTTGCCTGCTGCCATCATGTAAAATGTGACTTGCTCTTCCTTGCCTTCTGCCATACTTGTGAGGTCTCCCAAGCTATGTGGAACTGTAAGTCCATTAAACCTTTTTCCTGTATAAATTACCCAGTCTCAGGTATGTCTTTATTAGAAGCATGAAAACAAACTAATACAGTATCCATCAACCAAATGTTTTTCAACTGTCAATTAGTGATACTAAATTAAAGCATAAATCACTAAATACTTCCATCCAAAGTCATCTGAACATAGAAACTAGGATAATACATAAACTTTCATACTTTATAGTAAAACAAATTACTTGGTATTTTCTAGAGTGAAATGTTGCCATAAAACTCTATAGACACTCTGATATTAAAATTTATTTATTTTGAGGAAAGGAAGAAGCATAATGGTAGACAGAAAAAAAGTCTTCCAAGTTTTATGCCATTGACATTGAAAGAGGTGTTTCTATGAGCAAATGTTACAAAAAAAAATGTAGTTCTCACCATTGTCTAATCCAAATAATAACACCTGGAATAATTGATGAATGTATTTAAAGCTTAAGATGTGCTGACATCTTTATGATTCAGTAGGATATTGCAGTTCAGCTAGAATAGAGAACAGTCATTGTATTCATCTCTTTTTTGCTGATTTTTATGCAGTTTTTATACAAGTGAATGCAATGAAAATAAAATAATTTCAAAACACTTGACACATATGTAACAAAGGTGCCCTAAAGTATTTCCATCAGTTTTTAGCATCTCATCATATTAATTTAGAGTAGAACAGTGGCTTCTAAGTTTATTATGCAAAATAAATTTTAATAATTGCTCCAGAAAGAGATTCTTTTATAAAATGAAGATTTATTGTGTTAAATCTGTCATTCCAAGTTGCCCAGGAAAGCACAATTCACAATGAAGATGACAGGATCTTTCAAACAGTATTGACAAATGAAGTGCATTAGATGCTTTTATTTAAATAATTAGTGTTGGATTGAAGATGTTTCAGAGTTATTTTTCTTTTTGTAAAAAAAAAAAAACTTTTTCTTGAAATAATTGAAATCTAATGAAAAGTTATAAGGATAAAACAGAAAACTACATATTTTACACAGATTCCTGAATTATTAACATCTTGCTGCATTTTAACATTCTCTCTATATCTATATCTATATTTAGATCTATCTATATCTATCTACAGATAGATGGATAGATAGATAGATAGATAGATAATTGCTCTTTATGGACTATTTAAGTATAACCTGCATACAATATGTTGCTTTACCATTTAATATTTAAGGAATTTTTCCAACAGAAAGAATGGGAATTTTCAATACCATTCAAACTGGAGTAAGATAACAAGGGCCTGGTCACAACTGTAAATTCTGAAATGAATAAACAGGTCAACCACCTGAGGACTCTGAAAAGGTAAAGAAGAATAAAAAGATAAAAGCGCAATTTCAGACTTGAAGAAGGACCACCAACAGCACATTTCCTAAGTTGTTTGTTTTATTTTGTTTTCTCTGTTTATTTCTAAGCCTGCACCCAAGAAAGATCTAGTAGCTCAGGTTGTGAAACTGTGCAGTGAACACTGACAGACAAAATATTGAAGGAAAACATTTTCTAGCCCTGAGGCCAGGAAAAGTGGGGAGTACTGGGTTAATCTTTTCTTTTTTTTTTTTTTTTCTTTTTTCTTTTGTGGCAGGGAAGGGCTTCCACCCCTGCTGCAAAGCAAACCCTGTTGCAGAGATGAATGAGTCTTGCAATGACAAAGGTGGAGCAATAGGTATATAAAATTTCAATGTAAAACTTGTGTCTATGGCTAGATGAACCAAGAAAAGGAGTGACTATTGTCTAAAAAGTGCATGGCATGAAATTTCTAATTTTTTTTTCTCTCCTTTCTCTCACAACTTTGCCATGTGGGTAATCCCCAGTCAGTCAGATTTGCCAACTCGGCCGGATAAAACTATGAAAGAAGCTAATTTTTCTGGCCAAAGAAACTGGCAAAGAGGATCCTTGGTAACCAGGGGTTATAGGTAAATTCAGAGAGGATAGAACTTGGGAAGGAATTCAATAATTATGTGTATAAACCAAGACAACTACTGGACTTACCCACAACCTGGGTATCTGTGAAAAAGGCTCCCAAAAGCATAGTGAAGGTTTTGAGAACCACTATCAACTAGAAATCAAAGAGTGGCTTGGTCACATTCAAACTCTATAACAGAGGCTTCAAAAACTTAATTGAGAATGGAATCTTGCTGGCAGAAGGCAAGGAAGAATCAACCAGGTTGATTACCAAGAAAAACATCAGTAATAGCAGTAACAAATCAATATTATCTGGAAGATTTAAACAGGATCCAGATTTTCATAACAAAATGATCTATACATTGAAGATACAATCTAAAATTATGAGACATAAATACATCATAGAGAATATGATCTATGACTATACCCAGTTCTCAAGGAAAAAGATAATCAACTGATGATAAACCTGATTTGACTCACATGTAGCAATTATCACACAAAGACTTTGAAGAAGCTATGAAAACCATGAGGCAAGGTAGACATTAAGCTTGCTTAAAATGAATGGAAAGAGAGTTCTGAGCAGACAAATAGAAACTTTAAAATAACTAACTGGAAATTTCAGAAATAAAAATATATTATCTAAAGTAGAAAATTCACTAAATAGGCTCAGTAGCAGAATGGTGATAACAGAGAAAAAAAGTTAGTGACCTTGAATATAGAACAAAAGAAATTATCTAATTTGAGGAATCGACAGATACAATACTTTTTTAAAAATATCAAAGCCTCCAGAGCTTATGATACAATAACAAAAGGCTAACCATTTATGTCTTTGAAGTTTCAGAAGCAGAGGGGAAAGACAATGCAGAAAAAAATAATAATTTTGATTTTAAGTTCAGGGGTATATGTGCCGGTTTGTTACACAGATAAACTGCATGGTGGAGGACTGTTGTACAGATTATTTTATCACCCAGGTATTAAGCCTAGTAACCATTAGTTGTTTATCCTGATTCTCTCCCATTTAACACCTTCCATATATATGCACCAACACAGATGAACCAAGAGTTATAAAGCAAGTTTTTAGAAACCTTCAAAGAGACTTAGAATCCCACACAATAATAGTGGGAGACGTTAACACCCCATTGAACATATTAGATAGATCACTGAGACAGAAAATTAACAAACATATTCAGGACCTGAACTCAGCACTGGATCAAATGGACCTGAAGGAAATCTACAGAATTCTTTATCCCAAAACAATAGAATATACATTCTTCTCATTGACACATTGCACTTACTTTAAAATTGATCATATAATTGAAAGTAAGACACTCCTCACCAAATGCAAAAAACTAAAACCATAAGTCTGTTAGACCAAAGTGCAAAATTAGATCTGAAGACTAACAGATTCAGACAAAACCAACAATTACATGGAAATTGAATAACCTGCTCCAGAATGACTTTTGGGAAAATAATGAAATTAAGGTAGAAATCAAAAACTTCTTTAAAACTAATGAGAACAAAAACACAAAGTACCAGAATTTGAGAAAGAGCTAAGGCAGTGTTAAGAGGGAAATACATAGCACTAAATGCCTATATTAAAAATTTAGAAAGATTTCAAGGTAACAACTTAATATCACAACTAACAAGACTAGAGAACCAAAAGCAAAGAAATACCAAAGCAACCAGAAGACAAGAAATAGCCAAAATCAGAGATAAACTGAAAGAATTAAAGACATGAAAAACCATTCAAATGATCAACAAATCAAGCAGTTGTTTTTTTGAAAAAATAAACAATAAAACAGATTGACCACTGGTTAGACTAATAATGAAGAAAAGAGAGAAGATTCAAATAAACAAAATCAGAAACAACAAAGGGGATATTATCACTGACCCCACAGAAATATAAACAACCATTAGAGAATATTATAAACATCTCTGTGCCCATAAACTAGAAAATCTAGAAGAAATGGATAAGATCCTTGACACAGACACCATGCCAAGACTGAACCAGGAAGAAATTAAATCCCTGAACAGACCAATAATGTGTTCTGAAATTGAGGCAATAATAGCCTACCACCCAAAAGAAGCCCAGAACCAGATTCACAGCTGAATTCATACCAGATATACAAAGAAGAGATGGTACCATTCCTGCTGAAACTATTTCAAAAAAATTGAGGAAGAAAAATGCCTCGCTAATACATTCTATGAGGCCAGCATCGTCCTAATACCAAAACATGGAAGAGATACAAAAAAACAAAAACCTTCAGGCCAGTATCCTTCATGTACATTGATGCAAAAATCCTCAACTGAATACTGGCAACTTGAATCTAGGAGCACATAAAACAGTTTATCCCCTATGATCAAGTAGGCTTCATCCCAAGAATGCAAGTTTGGTTCAACATATGCAAATCAATAAATGTGATTCATCACATAAACAAAGCTAAAGACTAAAACAAGATGATAATCTCAAAAGATGTAGAAATGGATTTCAAAAAAATTCAACATCCCTTCACATTAAAAACTCTCAATAAACTAGGTGTTAATGAAACGTACCTCAAAATAATAAAATCCAAATGCACAGCCGACATCATACTGAATGGGCAAAGACTGAAAGCATTCCCCTTGAAAATTGGCACAAGACAAGGATGCCCTCTCTCACCACATCTATTCAACATAGTACTGGAAGTTCTGGCCAGGGCAATCAGGTAAGAGAATGAAATAAAACATTTAAATAGGAAGAGAGACAGTCAAAGTATCTTTGCTTGCAGATGACATGATATTATATCTAGAAAACTCTATCATCTCAGCCCAAAAGTTTCTTAAGCTGATAAGCAACTTCAGCAAAGTCTCAGGATATAAAATAAATGTGCAAAAATGACTAGCATTCCTATATACCAACAACAGGCAAGCCAAGGACCAAAGAATAAAATACCTAGAAACACAGCTAACTAGGAAGGCAAAAGACGTCCAAAAGGAGAACTACAAACCACTGCTCAAAGAAAGCAGTGAAGCACATACAAATTAAAAAAAATTCCATGCTATGGATAGGAAGAATCAATATCATTAAAAGGGTCATACTGCCCAAAGTAATTTATAGATTCAATGGTATTCTGATTAAACTACCACTGACATTCTTCACAGAACTAGAAAAAAAAAACTATTTTAAAACTTACATGGAACCAAAGAGAGCCCAAATAGCCAAGGCACTGCAATCCTAAGCAAAAGGAACATAGCTGGAGGCATCATGCTATCCAACTTCAAACTATACTACAGTGCTATAGTAACCAAAACAGCATGATACTGGTACAATAACAGACACCTAGACCAATGGAACAGAATAGAGAACCCAGAAGTTAGACCTCACACCTACAACTATCTCTTCTACAACAAACCTGACAAAACAAGCAATGGGGAAAGGACACCCAATTCAATAAATGGTGCATGCATGGGATAATTTGCTCACCACATATAGAAGACTGAAACTAGACCCCTTCCTCATTCCATATACAAAAAAAAAAAAAAAAAAAAAAAAACTCAAGATGGATTAAAGACTTAAATGTAAAAGCCCCAAATCGTAAATGATGCAGGACTTTCCTCAGTCCCATCATCAGACTGCGACAGTGGTGCCCTGTTTACTTGGCACACCACATTCAATCCCTTGCAGGAGGGAGCACGTGAGCAAGTTAGTGAGGGATCCAGCTTGCTGCCAACAGAAACAAGCTCTGTGCAGGGCCCGTGGCAGTGCCCCAGTAGGGGTGCTTGTGACCCTGAAGCCCCAGGGAACATGTTACAATACTCTTTTAGCTCTGCTGTGTGTATCAGTTCACTTGGTTCCTTGACTCATTGTGTGGGGTGACTCTTTTCCACCAGCAAGGGCAAAGGGCCAGTGTGACATCCTTTTTTGGGTACCCACAGCTGGTGGGTCCCAAGCCCTTGTCTGGCATCTAAGAAGAATAAGGTCATGTAGACACTTGAAGGATGATGAAGGCAGAGAATTTTATTTAGCGATGGAAATGGCTCTCAGTGGAGAGGGGAGCCAGAGAGGGGATGAGATGGGCAGGTATTCTTCCCCTGAAGTCCTGCCAGCTCTTCCCTGAAGTCAAGCTATCTCTCCAAAGTCAAGTCACCTTTTTCATCTGAAGTACAGCCATCTCTCTAAAGTCAAGCTGCCTCTCTCTCCCCTACCTACTGAGCCTGGGGTCTTTATAGGCACAGGATGGGGGAGCAGGGCTGGCCATAGTAGTTTTGGAAAAGGCAACATTCGATTGGCAAAAAGGCATTATTCAGAAAGAAACAATCAAGAGACAGTCGGCAAAAAAAATAGAAGTTCTCATTTTGGGCTGTGGGTTTCAGGCATTTTGGCTTGAAGGTGGGGTTTCACTAAGGACTTGCCCCAGTCAGCCTCCTGCCTCTATAATAAAAACTCTAGAAATCAACCTGGGCAATGCCATTCAGAACATAGGAATGGGAAAAGATTTCATGACAAAGACACCAAAAGCAATGGAAACAACAGCAAAAACTGACAAATAAAATCTAATTAAAACTAAAGAGCTTCTGCACAGCAAAAGAAACTATCAACAGAGTAAAAAGAAAAAAAGAAAAAACAACCTTTTTTTGAGAAAATAGAAATATTTCCAAGTTTGGTGAAAGATGTAAATAAGTGATTGGAGAAACTCATCAAATCAAAATAAAATAAACTCAAAGAAAACTATTCCCAAGTATTTCATAAATTAAACTACTGAAAATAAAAGCTAAAGAAAAAAATCTTAATATATATAAAAGAAAATGGGATATTAATGGGACAACTGTGGAGGCTAGTAGACCATGTGTGAAACATTTTTAAAACAATCCAGTGTTCTTCATCCAAAAAACATTTTGCAGTAATGAAGTGAAATATACATAACTTTAGATGAAGGAAAACCAAGAGAACTTGTTGTCAACAGTCCCGCTCTAAAACAATGCTAAAGAAAGTTGTTCAGGCTGAAGGATAATGAAACTAGAGGCCAGGCATGGTGGCTCACGCCTAAAATCCCAGCACTTTGGGAGGCCAAGGCGGGCAGATCACCTGAGGTCGGGAGTTTGAGATCAGCCTGGCCAACGTGGTGAAACCCTGTCTCTACTAAAAATACAAAAATTAGCCAGGGGTGGTGGCACTCGTCTGTAATCCCAGCTACTTGGGAGACTGAAGACGAGAATTTCTTGAACCTGGGAGGTAGAGGTTGCAGTTAACTGAGATCACACCACTGCACTCCAGGCTGGGTGACAGAGTGACGCTCTGTCAAAACAAAACAAAACAAAACAAAAAAGAAAAGAAAACTAGAGGCAAACTTTAAACTTCAAGAATAAAAGATATATACTAAATATGTTGGTAAAAATAAAAATCATTTTTCCTTTTATGTTTTAAAAATATATATGGCAAATAAAATGAAAATTTACACCTTTTTTGCTGTGATTTTCTGTGTTTGTAGATAAATATATAATCCTATAAGGAGGAGAGTAAAGAAAACTACAAATAAGAATATTTTTATACCCAAAGTAATGTTGCAAATTCAGAAAAATTAAGATTGTTAGAATGATTTAATTTAATATACACTATACGTGCTAATTTCATTGCTTATCACAATAATTTATTTTATGGCACTTTTCCCTATAGGACAATATCTAGTTTAGGATTACATGTTGCAATTAGTCAGGTTTCTTTAATCTCCTGTAATCTGGAAGAATACCTTTGCTTTTCTTTGTATTTCATAATATTAACAGCTTAAAAAATACTGGATAATTATTTTTTATTATTATTATTATTTTGAGACAGAGTCTTGCTCTGTCACTCAGGCTGGAGTGCAGTGGCATGATCTCGGCTTACTGCAACCTCTGCCTCCCAGATTCAAGCAATTCTCCTGCATCATCCTCCCAAGTAGCTGGGATTACAGGCATATGCCACCATGCCTGGCAAATTTTTGTATTTTTAGTAGAGATAGGGTTTCGCCATGTTGGCCAGGCTGGTCTCGAACTCCTGACCTCAGGTGATCCACCTGCCTTGGCCTCCCAAAGTGCTGGGATTACAGGCATGAACCACCGTGCCTGGCCCTGGATAATTATTTTATAGAATATTCCTGTTTGGTTTTGTCTGATGTCTCTTCATGATCAGATTCAAGTAATGTATTCCCACCTCTAGGTATATTGTGTAAAAAATATTTTGATCTTTACAGAATATCCCATTTGGAGGCACATGGCATCTGCCTACCCTTTATTGGTGATGTTAATTTTGATCACAAGCTCAGAATGTTCTCTAATTTCTTCACTGAATAGCTACTGTTTTTGCTTTGCAACTAATAAGCAATCTATGGGTAGACATTGAAATTATGCAGATATCCTAATCTCCATCAAATTTTGCTCCCCTAGATTTAATACTGGTTCATGATTCTTGAAATATTTAAAATGCTAATTTCAAAATAATAATTCTCCAAATCCATTACTCCGTGTATATTTATCAATCTGCATTTTTCTATGAGATTCTTATCTAATCTATCTAGCTAATAAACTCCTATTTTTTACAAAAAGTAATAATTTATTATTGAACACATTTCATTTGATATTCCAAGTGAACCAAATTTGGTCAGTGGGAATCTTGTTAATCTTTCTCCTATGTCCCCTTCAGTTTTTTTTTTACACTACTTATTTTGTGGCATAACAATAAATTCTAGGCTCACCTTGGACCTTTTCTGCCCAGGCATGGAATGAGCCATTTTTCCAAGAAGCTCTAATCCTTTTTAGTGGGAAATGGTATTTACAAACCAAAATTTCAGCAGCTAGGTATATTTATTACTACTAGAGCATCATCACTTTTAGAACGTTTAGTGGACAGAGATAAGATGTAGGTACGGAGTTTTAGTTTAGTTCAGTTTAATTTCCCTAATTTGAGTCAAATTGTTTCCCTAATATTTCCCTAATTAGTCAAAGTCTTATTGTCTAGCAGTTATTTAAATTATTTTCTTTACTGGTTCATTGTGGTTGTTCTTCATTTACAATAATAGTTGGGTTCTTTTCCTTCTGTTTGCAGTTCATTTTAGAATTCTTTTTATCTTCATTGATTTAATTTTGCATGATTAGAATATGAATGTGCTTCCAAAATTAATAAAAAGGTATACTCAGAGAAGTTTTATTCTATCCCCCATCTCATCCCTTTTCCCCTAGGACCTGACACCATAACTCGCCAATTTCACAGGGTTCTGGTTATCCACTCTGTGTTTTTCTCTAACAAAAGTAAGCAAATTCATATCGCTTTTCTTGTTCCTTCATCTTTCTTACACAACGGAAAAAAATACTTTACTTTTCTAATATATTATATATTATAAAATACACAATACTTTTGTAAATAAATTCAATCAGTTTATAGATGTCTTTTTCATTTTTTGTCACAGCGGAATGGTATCTATTTTGTTGTGTACACTATACCTAATTTAAACATTTCCCTGTATTTGGACATTTAAACTAACATTTTATAATTACAAATAATTTTTAATAAATGATATTGAGACAAGCTATTTTTGTATGGTTTGAGGTGTATCTTCAGAGTTAATTCCCAAAATATAGATTGGTGAGTCAAAGGATAAATACATATGTAGAATTTTAGGCTTTGCCAAATTCCCCTCAGTAGTGGTCGTATCGTTTTAGGCTCACCGATAACATCTGAGATGGACTGTTGCCCGAGAGTTTCACCAACATAGCCCTAGTAAAATATACTGTCAAGCTTTTGAATTTTGTCCAGTATTTCAGTTATCTCATGAGTGAAGTTGAACATCTGTTCATATATTTAAATATTTAAAAATTCTATGTATGTGTCTACTGATATGTGTGTCTATTCATGCCATTTACCCATTTTTCTATAAGATTTTTTTCTTCCTCGAAATTATTAAAATTTCTTTATATATGAGAATATTAACTTCATACCTGTGTTAGATGTAGAAAATATTTTCTTCCAGTTTGTCATTTGCCTTTTGATTTTGCTTATGATGTTCTTAGGATGAAAAGTTTGCATTTTCCATACAAATTTTAATGAATGTACAATATTTATTATAAATATATAATCATTTATTGACATATGTATAAGCATTTATACACACTTATGTATATCTAAATATATTAAATATTTATAAACATAAATATGAACAAGATCTAAAGTAATTATGCTTATTTGTACTGTATTTGAATTTTTATATATAGCTAGAAAGCCTTTCCCTACACTGTCATAAAGGAATTCATTCAAGTTTACCTCTAGTACTTCAACAGTTTTATATTTTATAATCAGAACTCTGATTTATTTGAAGTTTATTCTATGTATGTTCTGAAGGAAAGGTCTAATTTTATTTTTCAAAAATTTGTCTAAGTGTTCCAACATCATTGCTTAAAAAACGGAGCTTTGCCCTAGCTATTTGTGATGTTTCTTGACCATGTGCTATATTTGCATATGTACTTGGGTTTATTTCTGGAATTATTTGTTTAGTCATGTGCCAATCATACATATTTTCATTATAAAGACTTTGTAGTATGTTAACATATTGGAAAAGATGATTTCTACTCAAAGCTCTACCTTTCCAGTAGTGTCTTATCTAATTTTAGCTTTAAAATGTACAAGTTGAATTGATATAGGTATGTATTATGAACTAATTATCACAATCAAGACAATTAACATTCATCATTTCACATAGTTACAATCTTCTTGTGTGTGGATGTGTGTGTGTGTGTGTGTGTGTGGTGAGAATATTTCAGCAAATTTAAATATATAATATGGTATTATTAACCATAGTCACAGTGCTATACATTGTATTTCTAGAACTTTTGTATATTGCATAACTAAACTTTATACCCCTTCACTAACATTTTTCCTTTTCCCCTCCCTTAGCCTCTGGCAACCACCATTCTATTCTCTGTTCCTAACAGTTTGACTATTTTATGTTTCACATACTATTGAGAAGAAGGAACATTTTCAACCTCTTTTTACAAGGCCAGCATGAAAAATCCAACAAACATGTAAAAAAAAAAAAAAAAAAAAACTACAGCCCATATCCTTAATAAACATAGATGAAAAATCCTCAACAAAATACTAGCAAACAGAATTCAACAGCACATTGAAAGGATCATGCACCTTTGGTCTCCCAAATATGTAGAAACTAAACAACATACTTGTGAACAGCCATTGGATCAAAAAGAAAATCAAAAGGGAATTTAAGAAGTATCTAGCAACAAATGAAATAAGAACACTACATACCAGAAATCACAACCCATAAGCAAAAGTAGTGCTTTTGGAGCAAGATGGAACAAGAAATTCCTACCTTTAGAAAGAAGAAAGATCTCCAATACATAACCTAGGTTTACATCTTAATAAACTAGGACAAGAAGGACAAACAAATCTCAAAGTTAGAAGAAGAAAATAAATAATAAAAATTAGAGAAAAACTAAATCAAATCATAAAAAGTATAGAAAAAACTACAAAACTAAGTTGTTTTTTGAAAAGATAAACAAAATTGACAAATTCTTAGCTAGAGTAAGACAAAAGACTCAAAATCAGAAATGAAGGAAACATGATCATAGGTGCCTCAGAAATAAAAATATTCATAAGCGGCTACTATGAACAATTATATGCCAGTAAACTGAATAGCCTAGAAGGAATAAACACATTCTTAAACACATACGCTCTGCCAAGACTGAATTAAGAAGAAATTGAAAGCCTGAACAGATCAATAACAAATAAGGAGATAGAATCAGTAATCAAAAACCTCCCAACAAAGAAAATCCCAGGACCAGATGGCTTCATGGGTGAATTTTACCAAATATTCAAAGAAGAATTAATATCAACCCTTTCAAACTCTTCCAAAATACACAAGCAAAGGAAACACTTCTAAACTCATTTTATGAGGCTGGCATCACTCTGATGCCAAAATCTAGCTATAGTTATGTGTAAATTTTCCTAGTAAACTTGATTAGTTCCAGAGAAAACTCCATGGTATTTTTATTCATATCACATTAAGTCTATAAATTAATTTAAGGAGAATTTATATCTTGATGCTGTTTGATATCCTAAAGAGGTTTTTTTTTTAATACTACTTTTGTAAAATTCCAGAGTACTTGATATTTTTATGTGTTCCAACATTTACGTTAAATGTATTTCTAAGTATTTTATCATGTTTGTTGTTATACAATTAAACTCTTCATTGTGTTCAATATTCTATAGACTTGGTTTTAATATCCTTGACAGTTTTGATGAGTGCCGGCTAGGTATTTTGTAGAATGCTCCTCTGTGGGAATTTGTTTGATGTTTTTCTTTTGTTTAAATTGGATTTGTGGGCATTTATTTGAGTGAAGGGGAGAGATCACAGAGATCAAGCGTCATTTTTATTACCTCACTCACACAAGATCATATCAGTATGAATTATTATTTACAGCATTAACTTTAATTCCCTGGCTGAGCTAGTACTGATCAGGAGTCTCCACTGTAGGTGACTCTTTTCCTGCCCTTTCCGTGCTCTGTTTATTCACTTTCTATAGTATGCTTTTTGAAAGACAATCACTTAAGAAGTGGGGATTTATGTTACTCCTCCTTTAGGGAAGAATATCAACATAAATTATTTGAAATTATTTGGCATAGGAGATTTGTATATTTTCCTCTATTTATTTATTCAATTATTTGCATATGTGTCTATGGATTTATGAATATTTAATTTATACTTTAGGCTAAAGCCCAATACTATACTATTTATCTTATTACTCAAATTCTTCCAGCTTTGACAATCACAAACTATTTCAATTTGCTCCTGTGTACTTTTGATATACCTATCACTGTGGGGTTTGATTTTTCAGTTCACCATATTCACCATACTGTCTGGCTCTACAAGATGCTCTAGACTGATCTGGTAAATTTCCTTCCCCAGTGCTAGACCACCCATTAGTTTAAGAAGCCATCATTTATTTTATTGGAGAATAGTATTAAAAATCAAGATCTGTTCCATAAAAACACATTGTCTTTGGAGTAACATTGCTTCTTTGCTGACAGAGCAAGAACATGTCTGTTTCTTGTAAAGGTAAACTGAGGCTGGAGCCAAACCGGGAACGAAAACACAAGGCAAATGGCAGTGAGAATAGCCTTTATTAGGGCTTGTGGGTGAAGTTTCTTGGTCCAAAGGCGTGTGCCGAGGAAGTCGCGCTGAGGGAGGAGGGTAGGGGCTTTTTATAGCCCAAGAGGTAGGGAAGCTGGTTGTGCAAACAGGGCCTGGGGGGTCTTAGTAACGGTCATGAGGAAGGGGGCTTTGGAAACTGTTAACCAAAACTGCTGTTTACCAACTTGTGGAATGCAGGTGAGCTGCAGGTCATGGGGGAGTGTGGTTGCCCAGCCGGAACCTCTGATGTATGCAAGTCTGCAGGTGTGTTCAAAGAGGAAGGGAAGTCTCGAACAAAGGGCCTGCTATGCCGGGTAATGCCGCCATGTTGGGTCTAGATTCCTGCCTAACATTCCGACCTCTTTCTAATAAGAAAATGGGGCGACATGTTCATCTGGCTGCTTCCTGCTGGTATGGGTCGTCATGGGGTTCTTCAGAGGTCGGAACTTGGGTATAGGGGTGGAGCAGCATCTGATTGAAAGTGACCTGGGAGACTTCTTTCATGCGGTCCTGGATGAAGGGTAGGACACAGGGAGCTATGAGTAGCAAGACGCCAATGATTAGCAAGGGGCTTAGAAAGGGTGGGACTTAACCGGCCTACAGATGACTGCCACCACCTAAGTGAGGGCCTCGATCTGAGATTTTTCTGGTGGAATCTTTCCTGCATCTTTTCTAGAGTGAGGAGATTGGTTTCTACTAGTCCTGACTCATTGATGTAGTGTTCGGCTGGGAAGGGGAAAGGAGGGGGTTAGGTTAGAGGAATAAAAAGGGCTAGGTAAAGGTACCGCAACCAGTGGGGGCTTATTCAAGACTGCACACAAGAAACAAGGAGAGATGTTGTGTACCTCGGCCATATGTACCACTTGAGCCCCTTCCCTGACTAAGGTTAGCCAGGAAAAAGGGTTGCTGCTGTCCTGGGGCTTGCTGCCTGAGATAGAGCTGAGATGGCTTCCTCCTGTTGTCTGATGTCAGAGGCCAGGCTGACGAAGCTGCTTATGACCTTGATGTAGGCCTTAAAGATCCTGACTCAGGCCACGGGATAAGACTCACTGTGCCCACCAGTCCTAGGAAGGACAAGATCTCTTCCACATCCTGAGGAGGCTGGAGAGTTTCAATGCGGCTTATTCTATCTGCTGTGAGGCTTTTTGTAGTGGGTGTGAGGGGTATGAAGGGCTGCAAAGTTGATCCTTAGCTGGGGTAACTTGATAACCTCGGTCGCCTAGAAAATTTAAAAGTGTAGCAGTATCTGCAAGGGAGAACTCCTAGGAAGGACTACATAGTAATAAGTCATCGACATACTGCAATAGTGTGCTGTGGGTCAGGGGACAGAGGACAATATCCTGTGCCAGTACCTGTCTGAAAAAATGGGGGCTATCATGGGACTTTTGAGGCAAAAGAATCCAAGTCAGCTGGGAAGAAATATGAGTGTCTGGATCTTCCAATGTAAAAGCAAACAGAAAGTGGCAGTCTGGGTGGAGAGGGATGGTTAAGAAGGCATCCTTCAGGTCAAGGACAGTGAAATGGGTGGTGTCAGGGAGAACGCATGAGAGGAGTGTATATGGATTAGGAACAACTGGAAAGGTAGGGACTACTGCCTCATTGATGAGGCCTAGGTCCTAAACGAGACGATAGGCCCCAGAGCTTTTCCGTACAGGCAGGATAGGAGTATTGCATGGTGAGTTGGCGGGAACTAGAATGTGCTGCCGGAGCAGGCATGTAATGATGGGTTTTAGTCCTTGTCAGTGTTCAAGGGAGATAGGGAACTGGGGTCTAGAGGGGAACTTGGAAGGGTCTTTTAGCCAAATGTGGACTGAAGTGTGGTGCTGGGCAATGATAGGGGTGGAGGTGTCCCACACCTTAGGGTTAATGGGGACTGGAAATGGGAGTGGGGGGTCAGCCTGGTGGTGTTTGTCAGGTGAGAGAAGGGGGAAGAGGAACGCGAGGTGTGGGGAGGGGTTGGGTCGAAAGTGAACTGAGGCCCCTAGCCAGTGAGATCTCATCCTAACAAGGGGACTGGGCATGAAGGAATGATAAGAAATGAGTGCAAGAAGAGGGAGCCATCCAGGTGGCAAGACAGAGGAGGAGTCTGGAGGTAGTTGGAGGGAGTGCTGTCAATTCCCATGACTGTGACAGTGGAGAGGTGGCTGGGGCCACTGAAGGAAGGCAAAACAGAGTAGATAGCCTCTGTGTCCATAAGGAAGGATATGGACTTACCCGCTACCTGGAGCATAACCCTGGGCTCGGTGAGAGTGAGAGGGGTCTCCGAGACTGGGCGTCTTCAATCTTCGTCGGTGTCGAGGAGCTGGAAGGTGCCTCCAATACCTGGAGGATGGTCATCACGTGGAGGCGCAGTGACTGTCCTTAGGTCGGGGCAGTCTGAATTCCAGTGGCCCATCTACCGACAGTTCGGACAGGGGCGAGTTGGCTCCTTTGGGTTAGGGCACTGCCTGGCCCAGTGGCCATCATTGCCGCACTTGAAGCAGGCACCAGGTGGCGCTCGGGTAGTACCTCTTTTCTGGGAGTTCCTGGAGCCAGCCGGCCTCAGGGCTGCTACCAAAGCAGGGTTTGGAGTTGTACCTTCTGTTTTAGCCTGGCCTGTTGTTAGGCCTCAGCTGCTTCTTCCCTGGAGTTGTAGACCTTGAAGGCCAGTTTGACTAAATCTTGGATGGGAGTTTGAGGGCCGTCCTCTGCCTTTTTAAACTTTTTTTGGATATGGGGGGCCAACTGAGAAATAAAGTATGAAGCTAAGATGACTTCTCCTGCAGGGGAGGCAGGATCAAGGCGGGTGTACTGAATAAGTGACTCTGTCAGTCGGTTAAGAAAAATAGCCAGATTTTCATCTGAGCCTTGGACTATCTCCTTGAACTTACTAAAATTGACTGACTTATTGGAGGGTGCCTGCATGCCAGCAAGAAGGCACTGGACCATCATATCTCGGCAGCGGCGGCCTGCCTGACCAACCTGCTAGTCCTAGTTGGGCTCGGCCGAGGGCACCGCCTCAGTGCCAACTTGGCATGGCATGGTCAGTTAAATGAACCTGGTCAGCGTGCTGCCTGGCTGCCGCTAGGATACACTCTCGTTCCTCAGGGGACAGGGTTGAGGTCATAATGACATGGGGATCATGCCAGGTGAGGTCATATGCCTGCCACAGATATCTGAACTTTTTGAAATACTGAGTGGGGTTGGCCAAGAAAGAGCCTACACGCTCTTCAATCTTAGACAGGTCTGCCAGCGAAAACAGCACATGGACCCGGAACACTCCTTCTGCACCTGCCACCTCTCACAAGGGACACAGGAAGTCGGTCCCGGACCGAGTATGGGCTGAGACAGGCGAAGAAGGGGAGGAGGTGGAGGTAGGGGAGACAGAATCTGTCAGGTTTGGCGAGGGCACAGGAGGGGTGGAAGGGAAGGGAGGCGCTGACGAGGACGGGGATAATGGCGAGTCAGGGTAAGGAGAAGGTTGGGTGGGAGACCAAAGGGGTGGCCGGGATAGGGTGTCAGGAGGCTCAGAAAAAAAGGAGGAATCATCCCTCTCCTTGCTCGAGGGAAGAGACTTTATGAGTAGGACCTGAGCTAACGAGCATTGAGGACAGAGATCTGGGTAAGAATGCAAGTCCCAAAAGGCTTGAACATAGGGTATCTCGTACCATTTGCCTAGTCTCTTGCAGAAGTTAGTCAGATCTGTGAGGATGTTAAAGTCTAGAGTGCCTTCTGCAGGCCACTGAGACTGATTATCCAATTTATACTGCAGTCACGTTACTGTGCGGAAGAAAATGAGCCACTTTCATTTTATGTCTTGGCTGAGACTTAAAGTCTGGAGATTCACCAAGAGGCACCCCAGAGGAGATTTTCAGTTTGGTTTGGACTGAGTAGTTCCCATGGTCTCAAGGCGGGCAGTCCGGAGGCAATGGGAGTGTCCTCTCACTGCCACGCGGAGTGCTGGGTACGGTGACTTCCGGGGAGGTTGGACGTCTCCTAGTCCCCGGTGCTAAGGTCACAGTTGACCGGAGATAGCCCCTGATGTGGCCGCGTGTTTTGGACAGGGACTCCCAGAAGGAGCCTTCAGGACAGGGGGAAACTTACCCAGCAGTGATAGAATTGAGTCTTGAATTTGGTGAGATGGCTCCAGGCTTGAGGAGGGGATCTCAGCTCTGAGGAGGAGATCCCAGCTCGGGGAGAGGAGAGCCTGCCCGACCTAGTGGGGGTCCGGGGAGGGGTCTCTTCCCGGGTTTCGGCACCAAATGTAAAGGTAAACTGAGGCTGGAGCCGAACTGGGAACGAAGACACAAGGCAAATGGCAGTGAAAATAGCCTTTATTAGGGCTTGTGGGTGAGGTTCCTCGGTCCAAAAGCGTGGGCCGAGAAAGTTGCGCTGAGGGAGGAGGGTAGGGGCTTTTTATAGCCCAAGAGGTAGGGAAGCTGGTTGTGCAAACAGGGCCTGGGGGATCTTAGTAACGGTCATGAGGAAGGGGTCTTTGGAAACTGTTAACCAAAACTGCTGTTTACCAACTTGTGGAATGCAGGTGAGCTGCAGGTCATGGGGGAGTGTGGTTGCCCAGCTGGAACCTCTGACGTATGCAAGTCTGCAGGTGTGTTCAAAGAGGAAGGGAAGTCTCGAACAAAGGACCTGCTATGCCGGGTAATGCCGCCATGTTGGGTCTAGATTTCATAGGAGACTTGTATATTTTCCTCTATTTATTTATTTATTCAATTATTTGCATATGTGTCTACGGATTTATGAATATTTAATTTATACTTTGGGCTAAAGTCCAGTACTATACTATTTATCTTGTTACTCAAATTCTCCCAGCTTTGACAATCACGAACTATTTCAATTTGCTCCTGTGTACTTTTGATATACCTATCACTGTGGGGTTTGATTTTTTAGTTCACCATATTCACCATACTGTCTGGCTCTACAAGATGCTCTAGACTGATCTTGTAAATTTCCTTCCCCAGTGCTGGACCACCCATTAGTTTAAGAAACCATGATTTATTTTATTAGAGAACAGTATTAAAAATCAAGATCTGTTCCATAAAAACACATTGTCTTTGGAGTAACATTGCTTCTTTGCTGACAGAGCAAGAACATGTTTGTTTCTGTAATTCAATTTTAAAAATCTTTTGAGATAAAAATTGTGTCCTGTGTCAGTTTGTTTGAAGAATACTCTGAGATTGCAAGGTATTATAGTTTAACTTTTTTCATTTGCAAAAAAATAAAAAGGTACCTGGTTGACTCAGCCTTTTCATAATTTAATTTAACCAAAAAATATAAAACATAACTATATACTGTGATTAATATAATTGAGACTATAATCCATAACTATGAATTTAAAATGGCTACATTCATTAAATTATTCTTACTGTTTGGCTTACTTTAAAAGTCATAATTATCCTGAACTTTAATTTTAGAAAATATATGAATACAAATTTCACTGATATCTTTTCATAAATCATATTTTTGCATAAGATTTATTTGACAATGGGTATGATTTTTAAAAAGTTTAAAAACACACATATGATCAACAGAATATCCTATGCTATTTTGGACTCAGAGCAAATTTTTGTTAACACTTTACTTTGTTTATATCTTCTCTCCCTGAGGAGAACATTAAACCTCTACCTACAGTTGTGGAATCTTTAATTGACTAGATGCACTAAATGTGAGTGTGATTTAAAGTATTTTCTTTATTTTTGTATAAGTTTGTCTTGTGTAACTAAACCAAAATCTCTATGAAAGTTGAAATATATTCTATTTCTATTTTGTGTGTGTTATCCATTGGTCTTGTCACTCAATTCAATTGAGGATTGAAGAAGAGTCCCTTACGTATACATTGTATAGAATTGTCCTAGAAGTAAACATATCTTAAAATAGATTTCATAGTAGGAAATAAATACGAGCAAGATGACCTCATTTTTTTCCTTCTCTATGTCAACTTGCACAAAGTTGACTATTGTTTCTGGAAACAATAAATAATAACATTTACAAGTCTAACACATCCTCATGTAACCAAAGATAAAGCCACATATTTCTCTTAACATCCCCAGATAGCTACATTAGCAGACTGAAGTTACCGTAGAATATGAACCCTTGGAAACACCTTATTCCATGAAGACATTCAGTACCAGCGCTCCTTAAGTATAAATGACAACACAAGTAGGCCTCTAAGAAATTTTAAAAACAAATAAATTAGAGTCTAGTTTCAGACATAGTAGCTATATCATAACCTGTGGAGAAACCGAAAATAGAGAAGAATCAGGGACAGAGATCAGAGTGTAGAAAATCTGGATATGGCAAATTACAGACCCTGACACTATAACTGAAATTTTTCCCTCCAATCGAGATATGTTTTCTCAGCTATTCATCTTGCCACACACATACTCCTTTCCTCCTACTCCTTCTCCAAATTAAAAAAAAAAGAAGAAGAAGACCACACAAGGTCAAAATTATTTCCCTGTTTTTTCCTGATTGCTGCCTATCTTTCTCTTCTTCTTTTTCCTAGGAAACGAAGGGGAAATTGGGAAGGGGAAATCTCATTTTCCTGGAAAGTAGATGGTTCTTTCAGATTATGGCATTGAAGACAGAAAGTAACTCAGATGCTATTTCTACTTTATGAGCAGCATTTGCAAAATGAAATGGAGGATGTAAAATGGGATATTTTCAGATTCTCTCTTTAATGTGTTCAGGGTCGCAAAGGATTCTGACTCACCTGAATCTATTGACTATGTTTTCTTTGATTAAGGAGATCCAGAGTCACACTTATTAAAAAGCCTCTGCCATTATCCTTGCCAAGTACTTTTATTCCTTTGCCATTAGTTTAGGGACCAAGAGTTTCTTGTCCCCATAGACAGTTTCAGAGACACTAAACTTCTGTTTTATACAGTTATCCCTTTCAAGTGTCTTCAACACAGTATATTTAGTCTTCTGATTACAGTATTAAATAATGTTTACTTTTATTGTGTAGAGATACGTAATTACAAACAATGTCTAATAGGAATACTGAACAGAGAGTTCCCTAACTGAATGGCTATCACATGTATTTACTTCCTACCAATATGCATAGTAATCTAGTAATCATTTTAATCAGTGGACACAGTCATCCATTTCCCCCTCTTAACAGGAAGTCCAGTTCAGGCTGTTGGTACTCCCTAGAATTCTCTTCTCTCTTTTTCCTGTTGTTTTCTCTCTTTCCAACACATTACCCTCTGTTATAAAGGAAGTAAGATCATTTCTAACCTAATCTCCAGGTGTAAATTTGCTAATACTAAGACAAATCTTTTCATTTTGTTCAGGAGAATGTGAAATGCAGAGAACGTTAACATTTTGCCAAATCATATATATACACACACATATGTGTGTGTGTGTGTGTGTGTGTGTATATCTGTTGCTAGAAAATTATCAGATTAGATTTTTTAAATATAACTTTTAAATTATAAGTAATGAAACTAAAATTAAATAATGTAGAGCTGATGAGAATAAAGACTGGAATGAATTATGTTGCACAAATAGTAAATAAAAGCCAGTTGTATTGGGCAAAATATAATTCAAGGAAAAGTTATTGATGGGAAATCAGACAGACAAATAACATTAATAAAAAGAAACAACAATGACATAAAATACTCACTATACATTTATTAGATCACAAACAAAATCTCAAAAATTTTCTCAAAAAAATCAATATCATAGAGTCCATGTTCACTGCCCACAATTCAGTGTGATTAGAATTCAGAAAAAAATGTTTGCTAAAATATAACACTCAAAAGCTAAAAAGTTAATTTTAAGTAATTCATAAGCTAAAGTGGAAATCAGGAAGACATTACAAAATATTTAAGCTTGAAATAAACCAAAAGTACAATATATCAAAATGCTTGAGTATAACAAAATTATATAAAAACAACATTTGAAGGTTAAAAGGCATTTGAAGGACAAAATTTTCAATTCTAGTGATTAGACATACAATCAGCAATAAAATAGATCCATATAATCACAATAAGGATATAATTATAAAGAAGAGTAGTGATTAAAATATGAAAATATATTTTAAAAAGAAATAAAGTTAATTAAAAAATGAGATGGAGAAACCTATAATTTCAAAAACTCCTGGCAAATATGATTAAGTAGAGTCAATCTATCTGGCTTTGTAAAACCTACATTGTAAGGGAAGTAAAATAAAGTATTAGTAAATAAGCCCTTAGTTTAACTGTACTTTGTATTCAAACCACAGCCTTTGCCCTTGCCAGGGCATGGGGTGAGGCAGAAGAGCAGGTTCATTGCCTCTATTTCTAACCAATTTTGTGTAAAGTTCACTGGGCATTATTTTACAAGTGACTGTATTGATAGATGCTTGCTTTTTAAATTCTTTCTACAGATATTTCAGAAGGCAGTCTAACTAAGCGAGATTATAAACTCCCTGTTTCATACTCCATTTGGTTTCCAACACCTGCTCTCAGAAAAAAAGCTGATATTAACCATAGTGTTAAAAAATGTTATTCTATCCAAGGACAGCTCATGTAAAATTTGACTTCTATCTATGGCATGAGAGGTTCAGATATAGCGACGTTCAGGACAAGGCAGAGAAGTGTGCCTCACTCAAGGGAAATTATAATATACATGCAGACACTGATTTATCTGGGCTAAGCCCAGAGTCACTGCCTCCTTCCCTAAAATGTGTCTCCAGGCACTTTCCACAAGCTGAAGGACTATGGCCTTAAACCTGGCATTGTCTATCTCATCAATTAAGAGTCGAATTAATATTTGGCCTTTCTAAGGTCTATTAGGCAATTCTCTTAGAACACTCTAACAAAAAGTCATTTTCGTTCTAGTAATCATCAGTTTTTGTTTCCGTTACGTCTTAGGAAGACCTTATGCTCATAACATTCCAGGAAATATTTTATGCCTCCCAGGAAAGATCTGTTCTTTTATGGTTATTGAAGGACCTCTTAGCAAAGAAAATAAAGTAGATGACTAAGTGCAAAACATTCATTAAAGTGTTCTTCAAACATGTTTTGTATGAAAAAAAGATTTGGCTATAGAGAATGATTGGTATGTCAAGAATTTCATTTCAGGCAACAATTTTGTTATTAGAACAAGCTTCAGTTGTCTACACATTGGTTTTGTTCTGAAGATGTAATGCAAGATAAATAGAAGAGAGAACTTCGAATGCTGTTATCTGCCATGCAAGTCTTCCTTTGTAAGTACAGATAACAACAGTGCTAATATTTTTTTTCATTTCCTTGGGCACCAAATCTCCTTCTCACTGCACACGATGCCCTTTACACTGTAGCCACTGCTCCAGCAGCTCCAGAGACCTGAACAAATAATCAAGCCATTTGTCTCTTGGGAGGAGAAAATATACTCTTATCTTTAAATTCAGTTTCTTGTATGTCTTGCAAGGAACAACTGAAGTCTAAAGTGTTTCTTATAGTCCAGGATACCTCAAGAATGAAAGTCATTTAAAATAGAGGCATTTTATCCTGCAGCCATTCTCTAGATAGGTGATTACTTAAGAAAACATGGAAGTGGGAATGTTGGGAGTGGCTAAGTTCACATGTGTGCAGCAATATACTGCCGTCCCTAGATGAAGACTCAGAGCTGGATTTCATGTGATGCTCCTGCAGCCCCACAAGAAAAATGTAACTTTTGCATGCAGATTACAGTTTTACAGGCATGTATATATATTCTATCAACAACTCTGGAATTTTCACAGGTGAAGTATTTCTTCCTCTCCTTACATAATTGCCAAGTATCATTTAAAAATACACCACAGTATTTGAAATACAGAATTTCCATGACAGAAGAGACAGGTCATCATGGTTAAATGATATGATAAAAAGTGTCCCAATTCAAAGGTGGGAAAACCTGAATGTTAATTATAACTTCCTTAGGGTCTCCAAACTACAAAGAAGAGATAGCACCTGCCTCCCATGGGAGTTATAAAACTATAAGGAGTGAGTATAGGAAAGGGCGCTTTGAAAAACATGGACTGTTATAAAACAGTGACACCCAGACTTCAGTGTCCATCAAGTTTTGTTAAAACATAGATTTCTGGGTTCTAGTCCCTGGATTTCTGACTCAGTGGGTGTGGGTTAGGGCTGAAAATGTGCATTTCTAAAGTACCAGGTGATGCAGATATTGCAGGTCTAGGTAGCACACTTTGAAAATAACAGCTATAAATCAATTGCTTTCAAACTACATTTGACAAAGCCTGAGAACCCTAGGGGGTATCTAGAGGGTCTGACATAAGGGTCAGCCAAGAAATGTTTCAGTGGACAGGGCTGGAGTCTCCAGGTTCAGCATTTCACTCTCACCCTGGACCCCCATAAATCTCTGCTTCAAACACAGTAGCTAGTCATGTTTTTTTTTTTTTTTGTATCTTTGCCATTATTGGGGTTATAGGTAATATTCTATTTAAAAGAAGTGTTAAAATAATGGATTTGAAAAAAGTGTTTATCAAAGTGTTAACATAATGAACTGTATATCTTTTATATCATATCAAAATTGTAATGGTGTTTATAAATTATCTGAGTAGTTTGATCAAATAGAATACCTAAATTAAATATTATGACCTCAAAATCTGAAAGTTTTGAGTTGGCCTCATTTATCTTTCTTTCCCTAAGTACTTAGGACATTCTAAATTGTTTTAAGTGGGGATGTTGAGGTACTTCTTCAGAAATGGCTATTTCCATATTTGGGACAAGAAATATACAAGACAAGCCTGGGAAATCTTATTTTACCAGGAAGAAAAGTTTTCAGATGACTAGTAAGAGTCAAGACATGCAACCTAGGAACCAACATGAAGGGCCTGCTACTAGTAATGTTGGACCAATTTTTATCATTAAAATAATATTGATTGAAATTGATTAAAATAAATCATATGTAAATTACTGTATTGTTAATTATTTTTTAAAAACCACTATTGGCCAACATTGCTAATTACTAGTGCACAAATTCATTAACATTAACATTGAAAAGTAAAGGAAAATGTTCAAGCATTTATTCTATAATTACTAAATGACCTGATTTTCAGAATAATCAATAGTGAGGAAAAATTGTTCTTTATAGAAAAGGTTCAGCTTAAAAAATGCAAGAAGCCTGATAGAATTAGAAAATCACCCAAAGTAAGCTAATAGCCCTAAGAAACAATTATTAAATGGATTCTAAAGGTATTAAGTGAAATGTTAATGAGAAACTTTGTGGTATAAATTAGGTTAACCCCACCTGTATCCACTGATCAATTTCAGCATTCACTAAAAACACAAGAACAAGACATTGTGTTTCAAGATATCCTTCAAAAGGAAGTTGAAAGCATCCATCCATATGGGAAGTATTCTTGCCAAATAATGTGTCTGAATCTAATCACTCTTCCACATCTAACTACAAGTTCCCAGAGAAAAGAAGAAAAATTAATTACATCAAAAGAAATGTTCATCCAAATGTGTAAATTGAAGCATTCCATTGGATAAGAGAATTGGTTTCTCCAACAGAGCAATGGCATCAAAAGTAGGATGTGGACTGCGCAGTTGGAGTTGAAACAGAGAAACAAATCACAACAATGAGACCTTAATTTGATTTTAATTTGACAAACAAACATATAATCATATGTTTGTGGAAAATTTGAAATATTTTAATATAGACAAGATGTTGGGTCTTAGTAATGGAATATTATTAATATATGTAATGATGGCATAGTAATTATATACACTCTTAAAAACTATTAAGGGCCCCAAAGAGCTGAATTTTTAATTTTTTTAATTGACAGATGAAATTGTATGCATTTATTGTGTCCAACAGGATGTTTTGAAGTATATGTACATTGTGGAATAGTTCATTCTAGGTAATTAGCAAATGTATTACCTCACATAGGTATTACTTTTGTAGTGAGAAAACTTGAATTAATTCTCTTTGCACTTTTTAAGAATAAAACATATCATTAAGTATAATCACCATGCTTTCATAACAGAGCTCCTGGCCTTATATCTCCTATTTTACTGTAATTATCCATCTTATAACCAACTTCTCTCCATCCTCTGCTCCCTGCTAACCACCCCAGCCCCTGGAAACTACCATTCTATTTTTCTACTTTCATGAGATCAAAATTTTAAGACTCTGTGTATGAGTGAGATCATGTGGTATTTGTCTTTCTGTGCCTGTCTTATTTCACTTAACGTAATACCCTCCAGATTCTTCCATATTGTTGTAAATGACTGGCTTTTGTTCTTTTTTATGACTGACTAGCATTCCATTCTGTACACATACCACATTTTCATTACTCATCTGTTGATGAGTTTAGGTTGTTTCCCTATCTTAACCACAGATAATAGTGCTGCAATAAACTGAAAGTGCATGTATCTCTTTGACAACTGATTTCATTCCTTTGAATAATACCCAGTATTGAGACTGCTGGGTCATATGGAAGTTCTATTTTTAATTTTTTGAGGAAACTCCATACAGTTTTCCGTACTGGCATGATAGTAATTTCTGTGCTAATTTACATTTCCACTCACAGTGTGTAAAGGGTTCCTTTTAAGCCACATCCTTGCCAATACTTGCTATCTTATGTCTTTCCACTAATAGCCACTCTAACTGGGGTGAGGTGATGTCTCATTATGGCTTTGATTGGCATTTTCTTGATAATTAGTGATGTTGAGCATCTCTTCATATGCCAGTGGGCTATTTGTGTCTTCTTTGGAGAAATGTCAAAGAACTTCTTTATAAAATATGAGTTATATCTATCAACATTCACAATGTTAGAATTAATATAGACATTTAAAACTATTTATTTATAAATTGTTTTTAAAACAACAGGCTGGACTCAATGGATCATAACTGTAGTCCCAGCACATTGGGAGGCTGAAGCAAGAGCACTGCTTGAGACCAGAACTTTGAAACCAACCTGGGAAACACAGCAATACCAAGTCTCTACAAAAATTTCAAAATTAGCCAGGTGTGGCAATGGACTCCTGTAGTCCTAGCTGCTCAGGAGGCTGAGGCAAGAGTATTGCTTGAGCCCAGGTGTTCAATGCTGCAGTGAGCAATGATAGTGTCACTGTACTCCAGCATAGGTGTCAGAGTGATATCCTTTCTCAAAAATAATAATAGTGCTAATAATAATAAAGACATTGTATGCTAATATAAATAACATAGATTTTGTTTTAAAAAACTATTTTCTATAAAATTGTTCAGGAGAGTAACATTGTTTTATTAATGCATTTGAAAATTTCTTTCATTTTTTCTTAAGAGAAGAAAGTTAGATTCTTATATCTGCTTCTTTATCCAATGTATTGCAATATCTTGTTGTGGTTGAAATATGTGAAGAAAACGCAGCCTCACAAAAATAACTACTTAGAAAACGAAGGAGTGTTTAATAATCTTTTCAAATAACTTTGAGTATTCTTCTTTGATGTGACACCAAGATTTTATAAGTATTATTCCTTAAATATTAGTTGCAGTATGGAATCTGAATCTATATGATTATTTTTTATGTTCTATTACATGTTCTATTATAATAAAATTCATTAGTTCATCTTGCATTATAATTTTATTTTTAAATTTTTAATTATTACAGGTGTATAGTAGGTGTATATACTTATAGATCAACTACCTTGAAATAGGCATACAAATCATAATAATCACATAAGGGTAAATGGGTATCCATCACCTCAAGCATTTACAATTTCTTTGTGTTATAAACATTCCAATTATACTCTTTAGTTACCAGCTTATACTTTAAATGGTTATGTTTTCCATGTTTTCCATTCTATAAAATCAGACATTGGCCATTTGAGAAATGTTGGTTCACTAAATTATATGGTTTGTCTAAATGTTGGCATGTTTCATCATATAATTTCAAAATATCACATTTTAAATACTACAACATATATTAGAAACCTCTTTACATATTGCAAAGCCATGAAGCTCATGATGATGGATAAACATTTTCTAAAATTCTAATTTTTGCTTGAAAATTTTAATTTCATAATTGGCAATAAATATTGTTTGTTTTTTCTTGACATGATGAGTTTTTGGTTTGTTTTCAATAAAATTTTGCCTAATATCCAAATGTTTCAAATCACGTTTGTCAGTCCATCATTCTTTCGAGTAAAGGTAACGTCCAATTTTTTTTATAAAGTTGCTGATTTCAACCAACAGATCAAAAAATTATACAAACACTTCTTTTCTTCTGAAACAACCATCCAATTTTGCCAACTGACAGAAGCGCTTTATTCAAATTGTCTCTTTTGCCACATAAAATATTAAAGAATAGTGTATATAAAGACAGAGATTTAATACAATTAACGTATTATGGCTCCACCATGAGCATTTTTAAGTGAAACCATTTTTTAAATTATAACTTAAGTTCTAGGATACATGTGCACAACGTGCAGGTTTGTTACATATGTATACATGTGCCATGTTGGTGTGCTGCACCTATTAACTCGTCATTTACATTAGGCATATCTCCTAATGCTATCCCTCCCCCCTGCCCCCACCCCATGACAGGCCCCAGTGTGTGATGTTCCCCTTCCTGTGTCCAAGTGTTCTCATTGTTCAGTTCCCGCCTATGAGTGCGAACATGCAGTGTTTGTTTTTTTGTCCTTGTGATAAGTTTGCTGAGAATGATGGTTTACAGCTTCACCCATGTCCCTACAAAGGACATGAATTCATCCTTTTTTATTGCTGCATAGTATTCCATGATGTACATATGGATACACATCTTCTTTTTTTGTGTGTGTTTGTTTCTGTTTGTTTTTTGTTTTTGTTTTTTATTATACTTTAAGTTCTAGGGCACCTGTGCACAATATGCAGGTTTGTTACATATGCATACATGTGCCATGTTGGTGTGCTGCACCCATTAACTTGTCATTTACATTAGGTATGTCTCCTAATGCTATCTCTCCCCCTCCCCCATCCCCACAATAGGACACAGTGTGTGATGTTCCCCTTCCTGTGTCCAAGTGATCTCATTGTTCAATTCCCACCCATGAGTGAGAACATGCGGTATTTGGTTTTCTGTTCTTGTGATAGTTTACTGAGAATGATGGTTTCCAGCTGCATGTCCCTACAAAGGACACGAACTCATCCTTTTTTATGGCTGCATAGTATTCCATGGTGTATATGTGCCACATTTTCTTAATCCAGTCTGTCACTGATGGACATTTGGGTTGATTCCAAGTCTTTGCTATTGTGAATAGTGCCACAATAAACATACTTGTGCATGTGTCTTGATAGCAGCATGACTTATAATCCTTTGGGTATATCCACAGTAATGGGATGGCTGGGTCAAATGTTATTTCTAGTTCTAGATCCTTAAGGAATTGCCATGCTGTCTTTCACAATGGTTGAACTATAGTCCCACCAACAGTGTAAAAGTGTTCCTATTTCTCTATATACTCTCCAGCACCTGTTGTTTCCTGATTTTTTAATGATCACCATTCTAACTGGTGTGAGATAGTATCTCATTGTGGTTTAGATTTGCATTTCTCTGATGGCCAGTGATGATGAACATTTTTTCATGTGTCTGTTGGCTGCATAAATGTCTTCTTTTCAGAAGTGTCTGTTCACATCCTTTGCCCACTTTTAATGGGGTTGTTTCCTTTTTTCTTGTACATTTGTTGGAGTTCTTTGTAGATTCTGGATATTAGCCCTTTGTCAGATGAGTAGATTGCAAAAATTTTCTCCCATTATGTAGGTTGCCTGGTCACACTTATGGTAGTTTATTTTGCTGTGCAGAAGCTCTTAAGTTTAATTAGATCTCATTTTGTCAATTTTGGCTTTTGTTGTCATTACGTTTGGTGTTTTAGACATGAAGTCCTTGCCCATGCCTATGTCCTGAATGGTATTGCCTAGCTTTTCTTCTGGGGTTTTTATGGTTTTAGGTCTAACATTTAAGTCTCTAATCCATCTTGAATTAATTTTTGTATAAGGTATAAGGAAGGGATCCAGTTTCAGCTTTCTACATATGGCTAACCAGTTTTCCCAGCATCATTTATTAAATAGGGAATCCTTTCCCCATTTCTTGTTTTTGTCAGGTTTGTCAAAGATCAGATGGCTGTAGATGTGTGGTATTATTTCTGAGGACTCTGTTCTGTTCCATTGGTCTATATCTCTTGGTACAAGTACCATGCTGTTTTGGTAACTGTAGCCTTGTAGTATAGTTTGAAGTCAGGTAGCATGATGCCTCCAGCTTTGTTCTTTTGGCTTAGGATTGATTTGCCAATGCGGGCACTTTTTTGGTTCCATATGAACTTTAAAGTAGTTTGTTCAAATTCAAGCAGTGTGTAGAGGGAAAGTTATAGCACTAAATGTCCACAAGAGAAAGCTGGGAAGATCTAAAATTGACACCCTAACATCACAATTAAAAGAACAAAGAAGCAAGAGCAAACACATTCAAAAGTTAGCAGAAGGCAAGAAATAAATAAGGTCAGAGCAGAACTGAAGGAGATAGAGACACAAAAAACCCTTCAAAAAATCAATGAATCTAGGACTTGGTTTTTTGAAAAGATCAATAAAATTGATAGACTGCTAGCAAGACTAATAAAGAAGAAAAGAGAGAAGAATCAAATAGACACCATAAAAATGATAAAGAGAATATCACCACCGATCCCACAGAAATACAAATTACCCTCAGAGAATACTATAAACACCTCTACGCAAATCAACTAGAAAATCTAGAAGAAATGGATAAATTCCTGGAAACAAACACCCTCCCAAGACTAAACCAGGAAGAAGGTGAATTCCTGAGTATACAAATAGCAGGCTCTGAAATTGAGGCAATAATTAATAGCCAACAAACTAAAAAAAGTCCAGGAACAGACAGATTCACTGAATTCTACCAGAGGTAGAAGGAGGAGCTGGTACCATTCCTTCTGAAACTATTCCAATCAATAGAAAAAGAGGGACTCATCCCTAACTCATTTTATGAAGCCAGCATCATCCTGATACCAAAGCCGGGCAGAGACACAACAAAAAAAGAGACTTTTAGGCCAATATCCCTGATGAACATCGATGCAAAAATCCTTGATAAAACACTGGCAAACCGAATCCAGGAGCACAACAGAAAACTTATACACCATGATCAAGCGGGCTTCATCCCTGGGATGCAACGCTGGTTCAACATTCACAAATCAATAAGTGTAATCCAGCATATAAACAGAACCAAAGACAAAAACCACATGATTGTCTCAATAGATGCAGAGAAGGCCTTTGACAAAATTCAGCAGCCCTTCATGCTAAAAACTCTCAATAAATTCGGTATTGACAGGATGCATCTCAAAATAATAAGAGCTATTGAGGACAAACTCACAGCCAATATCATGCTTACTGGGCAAAAACTAGAAGCATTCCCTTTGAAAACTGGCACAAGACAGGGATGCCCTCTCTCACCACTCCTATTCAACATACTGTTGGAAGTTCTGGCAAGGGCAATCAGGCAGGAGAAAGAAATGAAGGGTATTCAATTAGGAAAAGAAGAAGTCAAATTGTCCCTGTTTGCAGATGACATGATTGTATATTTAAGAAACCCCATCATCTCAGCCCAAAATCTCCTTATGCTGATAAGCAACTTCAGCAAAGTCTCAGGATGCAAAATTAATGGGCAAAAATCACAAGCATTCTTATACACCAGTAACAGACAAAGAGAGAGCCAAATCATGAATGAACTCCCATTCACAATAGCTTCAAAGAGAATAAAATACCAAGGAATCCAGCTGACAAGGGATGTGAAGGATGCCTTCAAGGAGACCTACAAATCATTGCTCAACGAAATAAAAGAGGACACAAACAAATGGAAGAACATTCCATGCTCATGGAGAGGAAGAATCAATATCAGGAAAACGGCCACCCTGCCCAAGGTAATTTACAGATTCAATGCCATCCCCATCAAGCTACCAATGACTTTCTTCACAAAAGTGGAAACTATTTTTATATTTTTAAAAATATTTAACTATGAGTGGATGACAGTAAAGAAAACAATAATTACAGGAACAGTTTAGTACTAGTGGTTTGATTCCAGGCCAAGACATCCTCAGTTTTATTAACCATTGCTTCTGCACCATCAGTGAAAATGACAACACAGTGAAAAAGGCAAATAAGTTAGTATTATTATCAAAGCAGTGTTTGACCTCATGTCTGCACGGTAAGCACTAGTCTTTTTTTTTTTTTTTTTTTTTAATATACTTTAAGTTCTAGGGTACATGTGCATAACGTGCAGGTTTGTTACATATGTATACTTGTGCCATGTTGGTGTGCTGCACCCATCAACTCGTCAGCACACATCAACTCGTCATTTACATCAGGTATAACTCCCAATGCAATCCCTCCTCCCTCCCCCTTCAGCATGATAGGCCCCGGTGTGTGATGTTCCCCTTCTGAAGTACAAGTGATCTCATTGTTCAGTTCCCACCTGTGAGTGAGAACATGCGGTGTTTGGTTTTCTGTTCTTGTGATAGTTTGCTAAGAATGATGGTTTCCAGCTGCATCCATGTCCCTACAAAGGATACAAACTCATCCTTTTTTATGGCTGCATAGTATTCCATGGTGTATATGTGCCACATTTTCTTAATCCAGTCTCTTACTGATGGACATTTGGGTTGATTCCAAGTCTTTGCTATTGTGAATAGTGCCACAATAAACATACTTGTGCATGTGTCTTTATAGCAGCATGACTTATAATCCTTTGGGTATATACCCAGTAATGGGATGACTGGCTTATATGGTACTTCTAGTTCTAGATCCTTGAGGAATCGCCATACTGTTTTCCATAATGGTTGAACTACTTTACAATCCCACCAACAGTGTAAAAGTGTCCCTATTTCTTCACATCCTCTCCAGCACCTGTTGTTTCCTGACTTTTTAATGATTGCCATTCTAACTGGTGTGAGATGATATCTCATTGTGGTTTTGATTTGCATTTCTCTGATGGCCAGTGATGATGAGCATTTTTTCATGTGTCTGTTGGCTGTATGAATGTCTTCTTTTGAGAAATGTCTGTTCATATCCTTTGCCCACTTTTTGATGGGGTTGTTTGTTTTTTTCTTGTAAATTTGTTTGAGTTCTTTGTAGGTTCTGGATATTAGGCCTTTGTCAGATGAGTAGGTTGCAAAAATTTTCTCCCATTCTGTAGGTTGCCTGTTCATTCTGATGGTAGTTTCTTTTCCTTTGCAGAAACTCTTTAGTTTAATTAGATCCCATTTGTCAATTTTGGCTTTTGCTGCCGTTGCTTTTGGTGTTTTAGACATGAAGTCCTTGCCCATGCCTATGTCCTGAATGGTACTACCTAGATTTTCTTCTAGGGTTTTTATGGTTTTAGGTCTAACATTTAAGTCTCTAACGCATCTTGAATTAATTTTTGTATAAGGAGTAAGGAAAGGATCCAGTTTCAGCTTTCTACTTATGGCTAGCCAATTTTCCCAGCACCATTTATTAAATAGGGAATCCTTTCCCCATTTCTTGTTTCTCTCAGGTTTGTCAAAGATCAGATGGCTGTAGATGTGTGGTATTATTTCTGAGGACTCTGTTCTGTTCCATTCGTCTGGAGATCCATTCCAGATCTCTGTTTTGGTACCAGTACCATGCTGTTTTGGTTACTGTAGCCTTGTAATATAGTTTGAAGTCAGGTAGCATGATGTCTACAGCTGTGTTCTTTTGACTTAGGATTGTCTTGGCAATGCGGGCTCTTTTTTGGTTCCATATGAACTTTAAAGCAGTTTTTCCCAATTCTGTGAAGAAACTGATTGGTAGCTTGATGGGGATGGCATTGAATTTATAAATAACCTTGGGCAGTATGGCCATTTTCACGATATTGATTCTTCCTATCCATGAGCATGGTATATTCTTCCATTTGTTTGTGTCCTCTTTGATTTCACTGAGCAGTGGTTTGTAGTTCTCCTTGAAGAGGTCCTTTACATCCCTTGTAAGTTGGATTCCTAGGTATTTTCTTCTCTTTGAAGCAATTGTGAATGGAAGTTCATTCATGATTTGGCTCTCTGTTTGTCTGTTACTGGTGTATAAGAATGCTTGTGATTTTTGCACATGAATTTTGTATCCTGAGACTTTGCTGAAGTTGCTTATCAGCTTAAGGAGATTTTGGGCTGAGACGATGGGGTTTTCTAAATATACAATCATGTCATCTGCAAACAGGGACAATTTGACTTCTTTTTTTCCTAACTGAATACCCTTGATTTCTTCCTCTTGCCTGATTGCCCTAGGCAGAACTTCCAACAGTATGTTGAATAGGAGTGGTGAGAGAGGGCATCCCTGTCTTGGGCCAGTTTTCAAAGGGAATTTTTCCAGTTTTTGCCCATTGAGTATGATATTGGCTGTGCGTTTGTCATAAATAGCTCTTATTATTTTGTGGTACGTTCCATCAATACTGAATTTATTGAGAGTTTTTAGCATGAAGGGCTGTTGAATTTTGTTAAAAGCCTTTTCTGTATCTATTGAGATAATCATGTGGTTCTTGTCTTTACTTCTGTTTATATGCTGGATTACATTTATTGATTTGTGAATGTTGAACCAGCCTTGCATCCCAGGGATGAAGCCCACTTGATCATGTTGGATAAGCTTTTTGATATGCTGCTGGATCCGGTTTGGCAGTATCTTATTAAGCATTTTTGCATCGATGTTCATAAGGGATATTGGTCTAAAATTCTCTTTTTTTGTTGTGTCTCTGCCAGGCTTTGGTATCAGGATGATGTTGGCCTCATAAAATGAGTTAGGGAGGATTCCCTCTTTTTCTATTGATTGGAATAGTTTCAGAAGGTATGGTAACAGCTCCTCCTTGTACCTCTGGTAGAATTCAGCTGTGAATCCATCTGGTCCTGGACTTTTTTTGGTTGGTAGCCTATTCATTATTGCCTCAATTTCAGAGCCTGATCTTGGTCTATTCAGGGATTCAGCTTCTTCCTGGTTTAGGCTTGGAAGAGTGTAAGTGTCCAGGAAATTATCCATTTCTTCTAGATTTTCTAGTTGATTTGCGTAGAGGTGTTTATAGTATTCTCTGATGGTAGTTTGTATTTCTGTGGGGTCGGTGGTGATATCCCCTTTATCATTTTTTATTGCGTCTATTTGATTCTTCTCTCTTTTCTTCTTTATTAGTCTTGCTCGCAGTCTATCATTTTGTTGATCTTTTCAAAAAACCCACTCTGGATTCATTGACTTTTTGGAGGGTTTTTTGTGTCTCTATCTCCTTCAGTTCTGCTCTGATCTTAGTTATTTCTTGCCTTCTGCTAATTTTTTAATGTGTTTGCTCTTGCTTCTCTAGTTCTTTGAATTGTGATGTTAGAATGTCAATTTTAGGTCTTTCTTCCTTTCTCTTGTGGGCATTTAGTGCTATAAATTTCCCTCTACACACTGCTTTAAATGTGTCCCTGAGATTCTGGTATGTTGTATCTTTGTTCTTATTGGTTTCAAAGAACATATTTATTTCTGCCTTCATTTCGTTGTGTACCCAGTAGTCATTCAGGAGCAGGTTGTTCAGTTTCCATGTATTTGAGTGGTTTTGATTGAGTTTCTTTGTCCTGAGTTCTAGTTTGATTGCACTGTGGTCTGAGAGATAGTTTGTTATAATTTCTGTTCTTGTACATTTGCTGAGGAGTGCTTTACTTCCAATTATGTGGTCAATTTTGGAATAAGTGTGATGTGGTGCTGAGAAGAATGTATATTCTGTTGATTTGGGGTGGAGAGTTCTATAGATGTCTATTAGGTCTGCTTGGTGCAGAGATGAGTTCAATTCCTGGATATCCTTGCTAACTTTCTGTCTCGTTGATCTGTCTAATGTTGACAGTGGAGTGTTGAAGTCTCCCAGTATTATTGTATGGGAGTCTAAGTCTCTTTGTAAGTCTCTAAGGACTTGCTTTATGAATCTGGGTGCTCCTGTATTGGGTGCATATATATTTAGGATAGTTAGCTCTTCCTGTTGAATTGATCCCTTTACCATTATGTAAAGGCCTTCTTTGTCTCTTTTGATCTTTGATGGTTTAAAGTCTGTTTTATCAGAGACTAGGATTGCAACCCCTGCTTTTTCTTGTTCTCCATTTGCTTGGTAGATCTTCCTCCATCCCTTTATTTTGAGCCTATGTATGTCTCTGCATGTGAGATGGGGCTCCTGAATACAACAGACTGTTGGGTCTTGACTCTTTATCCAGTTTGCCAGTCTGTGTCTTTTATTTGGAGCATTTAGTCCATTTACATTTAAGGTTAATATTGTTATGTGGGAACTTGATCCTGACATTATGATATTAACTGGTTTTTTTGCTGGTTAGTTGATGTAGTTTCTTCCTAGCCTCGATGGTCTTTATATTTTCGCATGTTTTTGCAATGGCTGGTACGGGTTGTTCCTTTCCATGTTTAGTGCTTCCTTCAGGGTGTCTTGTAAGGCAGGCCTGCTGGTGGCAAAATCTCTAAGCATTTGCTTATCTGTAAAGGATTTTATTTCTCCTTCACTTATGAAACTTAGTTTGGCTGGATATGAAATTCTGGGTTGAAAATTCTTTTCTTTAAGAATGTTGAATATTGGCCCCCACTCTCTTCTGGCTTGTAGAGTTTCTGCCGAGAGATCTGCTGCTAGTCTGATGGGCTTCCCTTTGTGGGTAACCCGACCTGTCTCTCTGGCTGCCCTTAAGATTTTTTCCTTCATTTCAACTTTGGTAAATCTGGCAATTATGTGTCTTGAAGTTGCTCTTCTCGAGGAGTATCTTTGTGGTGTTCTCTGTATTTCCTGAAATTGAATGTTGGTCTGCCCTACTAGGTTGGGGAAGTTCTCCTGGATGATATCCTGAAGAGTGTTTTCCAACTTGGTTCCATTTTCCCCCTGACTTTCAAGCACCCCAATCAGACGTAGATTTGGTCTTTTTACATAATCCCATACTTCTTGCAGGCTTTGTTCATTTCTTTTTCTTCTTTTTTCTTTTGGTTTCTCTTCTTGCTTCATTTCATTCATTTGATCCTGAATCACTGATACTCTTTCTTCCGGTTGATCAAGTCGGTTACTGAAGCTTGTGCATTTGTTATGTATTTCTCGTGTCATGGCTTTCATTTCTGTCATTTCGTTTATGACCTTCTCTGCATTAATTATTCTAGCTATCAATTCTTCCACTCTTTTTTCAAGATTTTTAGTTTCTTTGCGCTGGGTACGTAATTCCTCCTTTAGATCTGAGAAGTTTGATGGACTGAAGCCTTCTCTCATCTCGTCAAAGTCATTCTCCGTCCAGCTTTGATCCGTTGCTGGTGATGAGCTGCACTCCTTTGCAGGGGGAGATGCGCTCTTATTTTTTGAATTTCCAGCTTTTCTGCCCTCCTTTTTCCCCATCTTTGTGTTTTTATCTGCCTCTGGTCTTTGATGATGGTGACGTACTGATGGGTTTTGGTGTAGGTGTCCTTCATGTTTGATAGTTTTCGTTGTAACAGTCAGGACCCTCAGCTGTAGGTCTGTTGGAGATTGCTTGAGGTCCACTCCAGACCCTGTTTTCCTGGGTATCCATAGCAGAGGCTGCAGAAGATAGAATATTGCTGAACAGCGAGTGCACTTGTCTGATTCTTACTTCAGGAGCGTCCTCTCAGGGGTGTACTCCACCATGTGAGGTGTGGGGTGTCAGTCTGCCCCTAGTGGGGGATGTCTCCCAGTTAGGCTACTCAGGGGTCAGGGACCCACTTGAGCAGGCAGTCTGTCTCTTGTCAGATCTCAACCTCCATGTGGGGAGATCCACTGCTCTCTTCAAACCTGTCAGAGTCAGTTGTGTCTGCAGAGGTTTCTGCTCCTTTTGTTGTTGTTGTTGTTGTTGTTGTTGTTGTTGTTTAGTCGTGCCCTGTCCCCAGAGGTGGAGTCTACAGAGACAGGCAGGCTTCCTTGAGCTGCTGTGAGCTCCACCCAGTTCGAGCTTCCCAGCGGCTTTACCTACTTAAGCCTCAGCAATGGCGGGCGCCCCTCCCCCAGCCTTGCTGCTGCCTTGCGGTTAGATCACTGACTGCTGTGCTAGCAATGAGGGAGGCTCCGTGGGCGTGGGATCCTCCCGGCCAGATGTGGGATATAATCTCCTGGTGTGCCTGTTTGCTTAAAGCGCAGTATTGGGGTGGGAGTTACCCGATTTTCCAGGTGTTGTGTGTCTCAGTTCCCCTGGCTAGGAAAAGGGATTCCCTTCCCCCTTGTGCTTCCCAGGTGAGGCGATGCCTCGCCCTGCTTCAGCTCTTGCTGGTCGGGCTGCAGCAGCTGACCAGCACTGATTGTCCGGCACTCCCTAGTGAGATGAACCCAGTAACTCAGTTGAAAATGCAGAAATCACTAGTCTTCTGTGTAGCTCGCATTGGGAGTTGGAGACTGGAGCTGTTTCTATTCGGCCATCTTGCTCCGCCCCCTTCGGATGCACTAGTCTTGCTTAAACTTCCCTTGATTATCTAGTAAATATATGAGTAAATGTCATCAGTGGAAAATGCTATTGTAATCAAGTTTCTTTTTCTAAAAAACCCTTCCCTACACTCAATAGTTTTCATAAAAAGTAGTTAGGTTTAGGCCAGGCGCAGTGGCTCACACCTGTAATCCCAGCACTTTGGGAGGCCGAGGCAGGCAGATCACGAGGTCAGGAGATCGAGACCATCCTGGCTAACACGGTGAAACCCTGTCTCCACTAAAAATACAAAAAATTAGCCAGGCATGGTGGTGGGTGCCTGTAGTCCCAGCTACTAGGGAGGCTGAGGCGGGAGAATGGCCTGAACCCAGGAGGCGAATCTTGCAGTGAGCTGAAGTCACGCCACTGCACTCCAGCCTTAGAAAAAAAAAAGGGGGGGGGGGGTTGGTGGGGGATTAGGTTTATACAGAAATTGTTAAAACAGAAATTTAGTCTACAATTTTAAGCTTGAAAAGAGCTTCTTAGAAGTTATATTTATTAACATGCAAAATTAATTATTATGAGGCTTCTTTGACAAAAATAATGAAAAGCTGTGAGCATAACAGGGTTTTCCTTTGTATAAGATTTGCTAGGTGGGAAACATGCTATAAAGTTACAAGTTGCTTCAAAGTATCAGTTGCATGTTCCCCACCAGATTAGCTAGACACAGAGTGCTCATTGGTGCGTTTACAAGCCTTTAGCTAGACACAGAGTGCTGATTTGTGTGTTTACAATCCTTTAGCTAGAGTGAAACATTCTCCAAGTCCCCACCCATCCCAGAAGTCCAGCCAGCTTCACCTCTCACTGTCACTCACCGCAGGACCCTGCAGCACCCAGCCTGGGCACTCCGGCAGCCCAGAGGGAGCTCTTCCCTGATCAAGCCTAGCACATGCTGGCTGGCCACCGGTGCGGAGTGCAGGGCCCACCAAGCCCACACCCACCCGGAACCCACGCTGGCCTGCAAGTGCTGCACGCAGCCCTGGCTCCAACCTGCGCCTCTCCCTCTACACCTCCCAGTGAGCAGAGAGAGCTGGCTCCGGCCTTGGCCAGCCCCAGAGAGGGACCCTCATAATGCAGCAGCGGGCTGAAGGGTTCCTCCAGTGTGGCCAGAGTGGACGCCCAGGCTGAGGAGGTGCCAAGAGCGAGTGAGGGCTGCTAGCATGTTGTCACCTCTCAATGCCCCCTCTAAACAAGACACCCCAACTGCTGTTGGGAATTTGGCCAGTGATCACTCTAGCTACTTCCTGCTGCATAGGGATGAAGAAGAGGCCCTGCAGTTGCAGTGTCCTCCAGAGGGGAGCTCTTTAGGCCAGCGGAAGAGCCAGGAGGTTGGTTCAGGGGTCCTCGGTAGAAGTTGTTAGTTGAACTCATTTGGGGTTCCATTTGTAAGACCATCTGTAGCTTGATGGCCTTGATTCTAGAGGAAACAAATTTGACAAGAAGGTTAAAAACACAGGGTCCAAAGGTGAGTAATAGCAAGATGGCTGCCACGGGACCTAGAAAGGGGTGAAGCCATGTTGCCCAACTCCAGAGGCTGGAATAAGAGTTTGAAAAGTGTTGTCTGGATCTAGAACTAGATGTACCATATGACCCAGCCATCCCATTACTGGGTATATACCCATAGGATTATAAATTATTCTACTACAAAGACACATGCACACGTATGTTTATTGCGGCACTATTCACAATAGCAAAGACTTGGAATCAACCCAAATGTCCATCTGTGACAGACTGGATTAAGAAAATGTGGCACATATACACCATGGAATACTATGCAGCCATCAAAAAGGATGAGTTTGTATCCTTTGTAGGGACATGGATGCAGCTGGAAACCATCATTCTTAGCAAACTATCACAAGAACAGAAAACCAAACACCGCATGTTCTCACTCACAGGTGGGAACTGAACAATGAGATCACTTGGACTTGGGAAGGGGAACATCACACACTGGGGCCTATCATGGGGAGGGGGGAAGGGGGAAGGATTGCATTTGGTGTTACTGTGGGATGAGTAGAGGCTTTCATTCAGCCATTTTGCTTTACCTACTCAGAAATGAGTTTGCCTTGCTAATTACTGTATCTACATTTCTTAGCCCAGTGTAAACTTATAAAAGAAGCTCAATAGATGCTGATAAACGAATCATAAACTTTAGTATAACAGGCCATCCACCTTTTGGTAAGGGTAATACTCAATTCAACAAGAAAATGTACTATTTCTAAAACATGCTATGTGTTATGATTTGCACAATGGATTGTGACCTGCATAAATGACATCCTTTGTAACTATTCAAATCATCATTGAAATATAGGTTATCAGACTTGCCCTACTTGTGTAGCAAATCCACAGTTTATGTAAATTATAGGAAAGGCAAGATTCAGTCACTCAGTAAGTCTTTCCATTTGAATCTCCCTTCATGTTTGTGAAGTTTAAACCAATCCATTGCTGTAATTATGGATGCTCTCTTGAAGCAATAGCATGAAGGTTTTGCAAATGGCCTTAGGAAACTCCAAGGAAACTGCTTGGAATTTTTGTTACCTTGTTTTGTTTTGTTTGAGACACGGTGAATTACTCCGTCACCCAGGCTGAGTGCAATGGCATGATCATGGCTCACTGTAACCTCAAAATCTTGGGCCCAAGTGATCCTCCCACTTCAGCTTCCTGAGTGGCTGGAACTACATGTGCATATCACAATGCTGGCTAAGCCTTGGAATTTTCATCATCCAACATCATCCATGAGAGGGTATTATAATGGTCAACATGTTTTCTCATCTGTATGGGTATGTGGTTTTATTTAAATATATTCTTCTGGATTCCGAGAATCAAATCAACAATTTATGTTTATAATGTAATTACTTATAAAATCAATAAAGAATATTCATTTTGCAGATTAACAAGGATGGTCCCTTTGCTTTTAAAGTATACATTTAGTATGTATTTCCAACTTAATAATAAAGATTTTCTTTGCATGTTGGAAAGTCATAGATTTGTATTTTTTTTTAATGCAACGAGATTCCTTGGTTACTTAGAAACTTTTTCGTATCTATATCATCATAAAAGAGTGTACAAGCTGGAAGATATATTTGTGGTAAATGTAGCTATTACTCTTAAAACGTGCAGCTGGGCATGATGGCTCACATCTGTACTCCTAGCACTTTGGAGGCCAAGGCAGGTGGATCACTGAGGCCAGGAGTTCAAGACCAGTCTGGAAAACATGACGAGAGCCTGTCTCTACTAAAAAGACAAAAAAAAATTTTTTGCTGGACATGATGGTGCATGCCTGTAATCCCAACTACTTGGGAGGTTGAGGCACAATAATCACTTGAACCTGGGAAGCAGATGTTGCAGTGAGCCAAGGTCATGCCACTGCACTTCAGCCTGGATAAAAGAGCGAGACTCTGTCTCAAACAACAAAAACAAAAACAGACCAAGACAATATGATGTGTGAGAGCTATCAATTTAGCCAAATAAGCAGAATGAGTTTTTGGTGGTTCAGCTGTTATAACATGTCTAACACATAATATTCTTTGATTAAGATATGAGACATCAACAAATAATATTCTATCAGGATTTCTAGGAGGGACATCTGTAAAGTTAGTAGAGGACATGCTTACAGCATGAAGAAATGTTAAACAATTATGAAATTCACCTTTAACAAAAGAGTGATGTAAAATAGTTTAATTCAGATTGGATTAGCATTTGGAGGTTTTATGGAAAGTAAACTATAAAAGAATTTTGGAGAGTGTAACTCAGCTGGCCAAAAGTTGTTGAGCTTTTTGTTACTTTGTTTTGTTTTGTTTTTCATTCCCCCCAAGATTGTAAGGCTCCTATAGCATACAGATCTTATATACATAAAAGGCCAAGCTTGAAAAATTCTGGTAAGAATTAAATTAATTAGGCTGACACCATTACAGGTTATAAACAAGATGAATATGCTTAAATAAGATTAAAACAAATTGTAAGATATGTAATGAGTTTATGATGATTTTCCAGTTTCTGGACAAACTTTTTTTTTTTTTGTTATTGAGACAGTCTCTGTTGCCCAGGCTGGAGTGCAGTGGCACGATCGTGGCTCACTGCAAGCTCCACCTCCTGGGTTTGCCATTCTCCTGCCTCAGCGTCCCAAGTAGCTGGGACTATAGGCACCCGCCATCACACCCGGCTAAATGTTTGTATTTTTAACAGAGACGGGGTTTCACCGTGTTAGGCAGGATGGTCTCGATCTCCTGACCTTGTGATCCACCCGCCTCGGCCTTCCAAAGTGCTAGGATTACAGGCTTTACGCACAAAAGTGAGTACAGTTTAACATAGCTAGGCTATCCCAAATTTAGAGGATTTCTCTTATGTTTGATTAATGAAGAAGAAGGCAACTACCACTTCCAGCCATGACACAGTAACAGGGACTGAATGTGTTGTCCAACTCTAAAATAACCAGTAAACTGGTAAAATATATGAGATAATTTACAGACACTGGACTACAGTCAACACAGAGTTGTGATACTTAGAGGATTTTGGATTCATGATCCTTCATTTAAGGAGTTAGGAAAGAGTAAAAATAGTTACAAGAAAGATGAAGTAACTATTTAAAATATGTTTCCCGGCCGGGCGCGGTGGCTCAAGCCTGTAATCCCAGCACGTTGGGAGGCCGAGGCGGGCGGATCACGAGGTCAGGAGATCGAGACCCTCCTGGCTAACACGGTGAAACCCCGTCTCTACTAAAAATACAAAAAACTAGCCGGGCGCGGTGGCGGCGCCTGTAGTCCCAGCTACTCGGGAGGCTGAGGCGGGAGAATGGCGGGAACCCGGGAGGCGGAGCTTGCAGTGAGCCGAGATCGCACCACTGCACTCCAGCCTGGGCGACACAGCAAGACTCCGTCTCAAAAAAAAAAAAAAAAAAAAAAGTTTCCCCCAAATTTTCTGTGTTACTATGCTGGGTGTAACGTTAGTGTGTGATATTTGTGTCATATGTTCCCTGTTAATTAAAAACCAATGAAAACTTATGGTAAATGTATAACTCTTAAAACTTCAGATATTCTTAGGATAGTGGGAAAGATGGTGTGTATTATAAGAAAATATGTTGATGGACTGATGAACTTTCCTCAGGATATGCACATTTTAATAATGAAAACTAGTTATAAGCATCCAAATACCTTTAGTGTAATACGCACTATAATAAAACAATGTACAAACTTTTATGAAAGCCAAGAACAGGCAGAAAAAAAGCTATGTCTGACCTGTGACCTTACAGATTTTGATGTTTTAGATGGAGACCGAAATATAAGTGGGAAATTCCTGAACAGAGAAAAATTTGTGTTTATTTGGTACACTTCTATTAAACACATGCCTGGCAAATGTATATTATTTGTTGAATAAAAAATAGATGTTGTGGAATGAAAATAGGTAAAATAACATGGAAAGAAATAGGTATTGTTTCACTAATAATACCTAGGGGCAGATTATGTCTGAAAGGCAGGCTAATCAAGTTGATTAAGTAATATTAATAATTAAGTAATGCTATCTTTTAAAGTAATTCACTGGCCGGGCGCAGTGGCTCAAGCCTGTAATCCCAGCACTTTGGGAGGCCGAGACGGGCGGATCACGAGGTCAGGAGATCGAGACCATCCTGGCTAACACGGTGAAACCCCGTCTCTACTAAAAAAAATACAGAAAACTAGCCGGGCGAGGTGGCGGGCGCCTGTAGTCCCAGCTACTCGGGAGGCTGAGGCAGGAGAATGGCGTAAACCCGGGAGGCGGAGCTTGCAGTGAGCTGAGATCCGGCCACTGCACTCCAGCCTGGGCGACAGAGCGAAACTCCGTCTCAACAACAACAAAAAAAAAATAAATAAAGTAATTCACTGACTACCAGAATAGTGTCTTTTAAAGGGCAGCCAACATAGTTCACATGTAGGAAAATAATAGCCCACAAATAAAATTTTCACACTTTCTGCTAAAATTAGGCCATAGCAGAAAAGTTTCACACTCTTTTATTTGAAAAATTATTTCAGAAGCAATGTTTCCCTAAGCTAAATCTCACATTAGTATCCCTGACAACTTTATTTTCATCCAAATAAAAATGGAATCATCACCTTAAGAAAAGTCATATGACTTTCATTATCCTCATGGAAAATAGGTATAATAGCAACAACGCTAGGATAGAAATTGGGATAACTTGGATTTAGTGTAACCTATATATTAAAAATTAACATGGCTTTGAAGAAACCAAGGTCTCATTTTTTCATCTATAACATGAGAAGGACTACACATTCTCTATGGCCTCACTCCAAATCAAATATGCTGGGACCTTGGTAAACACAGATCATTTTTTCTTGATGTTTCAGATGTGCATTTTCAAGTTTTTTATGTGTGTTATTGTGTGCACTTGCATGCCTGTAAATGTGTGTTTGTGTGTGCGTAGTATATCATATTTCTTATCTCAGAAACAGGAATATAACCAGTTTAGGTAGGAATTTCTTTGACAGGCACGTATTTTCATTCAATAAGTAAACCACACTTTAGGGTATTAAACTAACTCCCAGGTTTTGTGTACCTAGGCCAATAAATATGTCAACTCTATCTTGCTGTTGATATCAGTTATACTTTTATTTTCTAGTTCTTTCTAGTTAATAGACTAGTAAGTCAGTGAAAGGACAAATAAAACCAAGACCAATCACCTGAAAGAAGAATAGTTTTCAGAATTTCGTCTGTGTGAGACTTAAATTTACAATTGCACTTCTTTTCTCTGCTAAGACCTATTAGAAGTCCAAAAAATACATAAAGAATAGGTAGGTATTTCAATGAAAATATGTTAAGTTTGATGTTGATAGAAGGTAGTAGTCTTAGTATCAAAATGCAATTGATTTGAACAAGGACAGATGAAATTTTCTTAGTATATAACTTTCTTTTATTTTCAAAAAATTTTAATCACATTAAAACGTTCTCTTTGGAAAAGGTTAAATGGTATAGAAACAGACAAAGTAAAATAAGAGCCTCTCCACTACCAACTATTGCTACCACTTCCTTTACACAGGTAAGCCACTGCCAGAGATCCAGTATGCTTTCTGTCAGGCCTCTCTATGTGTAGAGATTCATTTTTATACATAGATTTCACATGTAAATTAAAATCATCATATGTATGCTATGACTCCTATGTAATTATTATAACTTACATGTCTTTCTGTGTTGGTACATTTAGGTTCCTCTCATTGTCTCTAACAGATACAAGAGTGTGACTATGCCCATATTTCTGTGTTCGCAACAAAACTTGACATTTTCAAACTTAAAATATGTATTAATGTTATAGATGAAAACAATATCACTTTTTTAAATTCTCAAATACAACTATGATTCAGCACTTTTCATATATGTATTAGACATTCGCATTCTCTTTTTGAATGACTGACGAAAGCCTTTCCACATCTTTTAATTGACCTGCTGTCCTTTTACAGTCTCTATATATTCTGCATAGAAATCCTTTTCAGTTAAATGTGTTGCACAGATTTTCTTCTAGTTTGCTAATTGTCTTTTAACTTTGTATGTAAAATCCTTATTGAGCTACTGTGAACTTGTATGTCATTTGATCTAGCATTCTTTCTTGTGGCTGCTAGGTTATGTTTTACTCAGAAAAGCATTTCTTATTTTAAGATTATTTTTAGATTAATGTTTTCTTTAATTTTGTTTTAGTTTTTTTCTGTGTTGTTTACACTTCGTATTAATTCACCTGGAATTATGTTTTGTCAGGGAATGAGGTAGGAGTGCATCTAATCTGTTTTTTCCTCCAGATGAATAACTCATTTTTCTAATTTAAAATAATATATTTTCTCTGACCCACCTTGCAAGCCTGCTTTAAAATTCTATATATATCATGAACCAAATACTTATGTAAAAATATCTCCTTATGAATGCTATTTAAAGCAACATTTTTCTACTTGTCTTTTAGTGTCTCGATATAATTTTTAAAATTACTATAGCTTTTAGACATAATTAAGTATATGGTAATGTAGGTCACAGCACACTGGGAATTTTTTTAAAAAATTAGCATTATTTTGCAATTTTTCCTTATAGAGTGATTTCAAATTTTTTCAAATTTTATAAATTATCCTCCTTGCATCCAGTAGAAATGACACTGAATTCATAGAATTTACATTAATAGTAAGACTCTTCAATTGATTAATTGATTGATTTGTATACAACCCACAGAAAAGTTTTTTTAATAAAGAAACAATTCTTAGACTTATTCCTATGTATTTTATTTTCTTGCAATAGTAAAATAGATTGATTTCTTCTGTTCCTGAATAAATTCTGATGCATTTTTAAGCAGAAAACATTCTGTTTATTTTGGATGTTGATCTTTTTTTAGCTATCTTAATAGAATATCTCGTGAGTTATAATTTTTTAATTGATTTACTTAGATTTTATAAATAAACCGTAATAGCACCTTCAAATAGTTACAAGTGCTTTTTTTTCTCTTGTTAATCTTCAGTGAAATATTGAATAGTAGCAGTGACCATGGGCAATCTTGTCTTACAGTACTGTCTTTGTTGAGAACATAATTAATTTTTTATGATCACATATGTTCCTTAGTGTAGTGTTGCTTGTTTTTATCTTTATACTGAACTAGAGACTGTGCTTGTGCCTCTTGCTTATTGAAGTTTAAGTTTGTTTAATTATATGTAGGCTTGAATGTTATCTAAAGCCCTTTGTATTAAACCTTTTTGCAATCCTGGACCAAACTCTACTGTGTCATAACGTAATCTCTCAATTTCTCTTTGCCTACACACTAGTTTGCACTATCCTTGGAATAAACTAGTCTTGAAGTGAGATAGTACTGCAAGGACCTAGGTCCTTAATCTAATCTGCTTGAAGGGCCCAAAAAAATTGCCTTCATGTCTCTTATTCTCTAAAATTTAACTCTATTAAAAGATGTTTGTGGTGGAAAGTTATCATTTTGCTGTTGAAATACAAAAACAAGTGTAATGGGACAGTTAATTATCTAAAACAATCAGATGCTTTTGTCTACTACGTCAAATGTAAGTGCACTAGTTTTGGGAATCTAATTTTCAACTAACTCAAATATCAGGGAGGCTTTTGCTAAAAGATTTTACTTTTTCATAAATGGCAAATAAAGCAATGTAATAATTTTTTCTTCCATCTTTTTCTCTGTTTTTTTAAGATTTATTTAACCTTTATCTATAGGTTCTAACCTTTACACACCATTAGTGTGTGACTAATAGTCCTAAGAGGATGAATTAAAGAAATTCTACACTAGCAGCTCATTATCATTTCAACTTATTGCAAGGTGCAAGTCCCTTCTCCTCAGTTACTCTTCTCTCCTTTCAGTAGATGAAGGGTTGGCCTAAAATAAAGACCCTCTAGTTTGGTCCCCAGTGCTTTTATTCCCTCATTGTAATTTAATCCATTTTGTCATTGGGTACATATTTATTGAGCAACTATTAGTTATCCAGTACTGTCCTCAGTGCTGGGGACAGAATGGGGACTAAGGCAAGGTTCTCATCCTTATAATATTTGCATTATAGTGGGAGGAATCAGTGGGGGTGACCTTGACAATAAGAAAATATATAAATGATAAAGAGTGAAACATGCTTAAAGAAAATAAAAAGGAATGATTGAAAGATGGAGGAAGGCCCATCTGAAGAGGTAAAATTTGAAATGAGACCTGAATGGTAAGAAGGAGCTGTCTACGGTAAAATTCTTATGAAAGATGATTACTAGTAGAGGTGAAAGTATCAGCTATAGATCCAGAGAAGGAATGAGGTTGATAGATTCAAGGAACAGAAATAAGGCAAAGCCTCATGAACCATATTTACTTCCTACTGAACTCTGCCTATTCCCTTCTAATAGACACTTTGGAAATCATAACTTATTACAAAGCCAGACTACCCACTGGGAAGTGGCATGGAACACTAGTCATAATTAAATGTAACCTTCTTTCTATTTTGTCATATTTTCATCATTATCTTAGCATATTCCTCACGATACTAATTAGAGTCTTTTTTTTAGATCTTTGCCTCCAGCACTGAACTGTGAAATCCTTAATCCTTAACTGAAGAGTCTGTCTTATTCAGTTGTGCCTTAGGCCCCTATTGGCTAACAAAGTATTTTTAACATAATATTATACACTAAAGAAAATCTTACATGATCCATTATTTTCTAATATATTCATATGAATGACAAATAATGGCATAAAAATGTTGTGGAGGAAAAGTAGGTAGTGTCAGAAAATATAAATGAGCCAAATGCAAAGATTATAGGATAAATAAAATTTCTCAAAAAAAATAAAAAAATTAAAAAAATAAAATAAAATAAAATTTCTCGAAAAATTTATATATTACAAAATCTCTATCCTTTAGTTAAATATATCTAGATTTCAGTAACTAAGACAGGTGATCAAGAATAACAGAAGATATCATATTTGGGAAAGTATTTGCTCATTTGATTGCAGTAAACATTTTATAAGGCATTGCTAAATTTATAAGGTACATTTTGGTACAGAACATATTTTTGGAACTCATTGCAGAAAAATTCTTAGAATGGCAAGGGAAAATTCTAACGGTGAATAAAATGTTTGAAAATATGTTTGAAAAATAAATGTGGCTTAGGTAAAAAATTAGATAATTATCTGAAAAAGAGACAGCAATCCCTCCCTTTTATCAAGAAAGAAGTAGTGGAATTTTGCCCCTTTTGAGTTTTGTTGACTAGGTTTCATTGATTGACTTCAGGTAACATGTCTCAGATTGTAATTGACTTTGTTTATGTATATGCAGGGCAAATTGTAATACTACTTGAATAAGTAACATGGATTTTGTTTTAACCAAAAATTGCTCATTAAAGTTATATCTCTCCAAGTGATTCTCAAAATTGCCATGATCCTTTCCTCCACCTTTCATATTTTTTCTCTATATTGCTACTTGTGGCCAATAGGCTGAAGCTATGCTTATTTGGAAATCAAATAACAATAGATGTCTTACTTCAACTAAACCATGTAAAACCCAGTAAATACTTTGTGTAAATTGACATGTCTTTAAAAAGCAAGTTTGTTTAAGTATGCCAGGCTGGTGGAAAGAACTTTGATTTATATCAGAAGAACTAGATTTTACTTCCAAATCAGTTAAGAATAACACTATATGATCTTACAAATATTCTATCAGTTATCTTTAATCCATAATAAAGTACACTTTACATGTTTCCCTTTTATTTTATAAGTGATACCATTAACAACAGACTAAAATTGCTATTTGCACTAACTTAGTAAAGTGCATCATAATGGCAACTAATGAAGATTGAATGCTTACAGTAAGTGAGGTACGGTGATAACAGTTTCATATACATAAACATAAATACGTAGTTATTTTTCTATCTTTAAGATTTACAATTGAGGATACTAGGGTTAAAAAGTATGTTATTAACTTGCCCAAGGTCATGGAGCTAGTAAATGGCTGAGCCAAAATTACAGTTTAGAGTATTTGATTGAAGCATATGCCCTTAAATGCTGAAATGTGATTATCTTGGCTTTATGCTCTTTTATCTAATCTCCCATGTAACACATTGCACATATTTGCAGGAGAGTTTATATGATTTCAGAGTATAACAAGTGGCCATAAAGCTTCTCTGTGTGTGGCTAACTGATCTATTGAGAAATAAAAAATATAACATCATCTGCTATTCACCTGAGTTTACTGGTCTTGACTGAAGAAACAGATGACATGCCTGTGACTATGCAATAGCACATAAACATTCTGGAATGGAGTAAATGAGATCACAAGACTAAAAGCAACATTGCCATAGCTTTAGAACCAACTCTATGTTTTTCCCTCTCTTTTAGCAATTTATTTGCTAAGTGATTATATTATGCATGATATTTATGGACACATTGGGCATACTTTGACCATAATCGTCATCATGAAAGAATGCATGTTTAGATTAGCTGAATTATGAATATATCAATTATTACTAATATTATGATTACAAATAAAATTACATTAAGAATTTCATAAGCATGGCAAATGTATTTCAACAATATTATTGTGTTTGGTACTTTAAAAGATTTGAAATAGTTCTTGTAATTATAACTAAGTCAATTATCCCCCAATTATTTCATAAATTTAATGTAATTACAATCAAGTTCTCAGGGCATTCTTTTTCTTGTAGCAATTTGGTATATCAATATTTAGGTTCATCTAAAGAATAAAGAAGTAGGGGATTACCCTACTACATGTAAAATATATTAAAGCCATAGCAATAAAATGTATGGTACTAGTATTTGATGGTTTTTTTTTTTTTTTTTTTTTTTTTTTTGAGATGGAGTCTCGCTCTGTCGCCCAGGCTGGAGTGCAGTGGCCGGATCTCAGCTCACTGCAAGCTCCGCCTCCCAGGTTTAGGCCACTCTCCTGCCTCAGCCTCCCGAGTAGCTGGGACTACAGGGGCCCGCCACCTTGTCCGGCTAGTTTTTTGTATTTTTTAGTAGATACAGGGTTTCACCGTGTTAGCCAGGATGGTCTCGATCTCCTGACCTCGTGATCCGCCCGTCTCGGCCTCCCAAAGTGCTGGGATTACAGGCTTGAGCCACCGCGCCCGGCCCGTACTAGTATTTGAATAGATGTATTTGAAAGAGAAAAGAAAATCCAGAAATAGATACTGAGATGTATGGAAAATTCATTATTATGATGGCTAAACTTGATTTCAGTGAGGATAGAATATCCACTAAAATATGCTAGGACAAATTGTTACAATAGATGAGTCAATACTGAATGAGAGTTCCTGTTGTCCCACAATTTTGTCAGCATTTGATGTTATCAGTGTTTGGGGTTTTAGCCATCCTAATAGGTGTGCAGTAGTATTTTATTGTCATTTTAATTTACAATTCCCCAATAACATATTTTTGTATGCTTATTTTGTGTCATCTTTTGTGAGATTCAGATATTTGCCAACTTTTAATTGGGTCATTTGCTTTCTCATTATTCAGTTTTAAGAGTTGTTTGAATATCTAGGATACCAGTTTTTATCAGATATGTGTTTTTAGAAATATGTTATCCAGCTTGTGACTTTTTATTCTCTTAACAGTGTCTCTCATAGAAGAAAGGTTTTTAATTTTAATAAAGTCCAAATTATTGATTTTTGCTTTTATGAATTGTGCTTTGGCTATTGTATCTATAAAACCATAGCCAAAGCCAAAACCATCAAGATTTTCTCCCAGCCTTCAAGCTATGTTTGTTCTAGGCCTTTTATAGTTGTACATTAACTCTGAATTTAAATTTTATCTTCTTCCAATATTTCAATTTGATATTCCACTATCATCTAGCCCATACTCATTCTGATAAAAATCTGCAGTCTTTTGAATTGTTGCTTCTCTGTATGTAATATGTCATTTCTTTCCTGTTATCACTTTGACTATTTTTCTTAATCTTTTGCTTTCAGTAGTTTGATTGTATGTTTAGATGTGATTTCTTAGTATGCATTCAGCTTGGAGATAATTGAGCTTCTTGAATTTATACAGCTATGTCTTTCACCAGATTAGGAAATTTGAACACATTATTATTTCAAATATTTTTTCTTCCCCAATGTACCTCATTTAATTCAGGGACTCTAACCACATACATTTAAAATTTCTGAAATTGTCCCACAGGGATCTGGTTTCTCTTAATCTTTGATTTTTTTCTGGCATTGGTTAATTATGTTCATATCTCCTGAAGTTTATTCACATTTTTGTCATCTCCAATCTTCTATTAAGTGCATCTAAATACTTATTTCAGATATGGTACTTTTCAGTTCTATAATTTTCACGTTTCTTATCTAAACTTTCTATTGAACTTCTGGATTTTATATAGCTCATTCATTACAAGCAATTTGCCTTTATACCCTTTAGCAATACAATAGCAGCATTAATAATTATTGTCAGCTAATTCCAACATTTGACTCCACTTAGGGTCAGTTTCCATTAATTGCCTTTTCTCTTGAGTGTAGCTACCTATTTCTTATTTATTTTTATATGGCAAATTAGGTAGACTACACGCTGACTTCTGAATTATACATAGACACTTTGGATTTTGTTATGTCTCCCCAAAAGGAAAATTTTTGCAGAGAGTTGTCTTGTCTTACTTAACTCAAGGTCAAACTGCAAAAATGGCCTTTCCAGTGGTCAGTGCTGGCTGAAATGTCACTTCTGTTCTTTCAGCTTAACTGGGCTACTTGGAATCTATTTGGTACATGTGCAGCTCAAGTATTACATAGAAATTTGAGCAGAGATCATAAAAAGAATTTTGGTCTTCTCTATTTCTCTTCTTTCTGGAATTTCTGTGTTCACTTTTCAGTTGCCATGATTGCCCTGAATTTTATTCTCTAACACTGCAAGTCTGTCATAATGAAGGTTTTTTTTTTTCTTTTTTTTTTGAGACAGAGTCTCTCTCTGTTGCCCAGGCTGGAGTGCAGTGGCACAGTCTCGGCTCACTGCAAGCTCTGCCTCCCGGATTCACGCCATTCTCCTGCCTCAGCCTCCGGAGTAGTTGGGACTACAGGCGCCCGCCACCAGGCCCAGCTAATTTTTGTATTTTTAGTACAGATGGGGTTTCACCATGTTAGCCAGGAATGAAGGTTTTATTATGCCTGTATTAGCCACCTGGCACAGCACATACTAAAACATATTTTATTTTTAAAGGGATAAAAATCTCACACAGTACAGTTTTTTTCTTCCAAGAAGGGACTCCAACCAGATCTTCCTGCTATCAGTCACTCTCCAGTGCTCTCAGATAGTTATTTTATTTTAATTTCGTGTCTAGAGTTTATGGTTGTTATTTGTCCCAATAAGAGCTACTCTGCCATTGCAAAAACTGAAAACTTTGAAGCAATGTTTTCGGTAGCAAAAAATTGCATATAACCCAATGTCCAGCGGCAGTGAGTGGTATGGTTACATAAATTGTATTATAATCACAAAAAGGAGTGTTAAACAGCCCTAAAAATGAATGAGTTATAGCTATATCCCATAGCATAGGTGAATGTTATATAATATTTTATGTTAGACATATTATGCCACTTCAGAAACAACATATGATAACCTTTATGACTAAAGAGAACACCAGCTTAATACTACACATTGCAACACTGCCATCGCTCCAAAGCAGGGATCAGCAAACTTTTTTGGAAAGGAGCTAGATGACAAATATTTTAGACTTTTCAGGCTACAGGGTCTTTGTTGCAACTGCTTACCTTCATCAAAATATGAAGTCAGCCATAGACAATACAACAATAAATGACTGTATTGGGCAGGGCTATGTTCCAATAAATTTTTATCTCCAAAATCAGGCAGGGGGTTGGATTTAGTCCGTGGTCATAGTTGTCAATCCTTGTTCTGGATGATTTCCAAGAGCACTTCTGAGCTACTACAGAAAAGCTATCTGTAGTTTTTAGAAATATTTTAGAAATATACTAAAATATGCTATAGAAAAGCTTGCTGAAGTAGCTCAGAGACTCAGGCTGCTTTGACCCTTTGGCACCACGTAATCTCAGAATCAGGGCTTCTCCAAGATCACAATATCATTTTAAAAAGAACACTGGAGGCAATTTTATACCAACAATTAATTGGTGCAGTCCAGAATTTATACACACTACTTCTACTCAGAGTCTGTTTCTCAAAATTGACCTTGTGTTCCAAACCAAGTATGAGAAAGCTGAGAAAGAGAGGAGAACACTTGTAAACATTAGAATTGTCTGACTTAATGCTGAGGGGAAAAGAAGTCCCACATGATTATACACAGCATAAGAAGTATATTATACTGTAAAATCCAGCAAAAACTCAGTAACATTGGTAGGTATTTAAAGATATGTTATGATAACAAAAGGTCAAAAATGCAAATAAGTGATCAACTCAAAATTAAGAATGTTAATTTGCTGTAGACAGCAGTAATAGACAAATATAATGGAAGAGCACATAGGTACAATTAAACTTGTGGTGTTATTTTAATTCTTAGACTAAGCAATGTGTTTAAGAATGTTTATTATTAGAAAAGAAAATATTTCCGTTATGAGAATTATATATAGTCAGAGATTATATATTACTTCTCCCACAAAATAAACCTTTGGAACAAGTTATATCTTTATATTACATGCTTACATTGCACATTACCTGTCCTCACTGTAATTTTAGAAGTTTTTATATAATTATATTTGTTGAACAACCATTGCTTCCATTACATGGAAAGCTCTATGAGAAAGTGGCTATGTATGTCTTTTTCTTCTTATCTTTCTAATGCCCATCATGATTTCTGCATTATTACAGGTATTTTAAAAATATTTGAATAAGTGAACTTGCAAGCACAGAAAATAAAATGAAAAAAATTGCTTAAATATCTCATACTAAAAACAACTCAATACAAAATATAGGTTACTTAATTTTAGATTTTTTGCTATTATTTTTTCTTCATTTGTATTACATAGTTATGATCACACATTTATTTTCATGTTGCTTTTTTTACTTAACATGACAACATAAGTCATTTCCATATTAATATAAGCACTAACATAATAATTTTATAGGACTTTATTTCTGAATGTTTCATTCAGAAATGTTTCTACAGTCGGCTTACCCATTTCTCTAGTAAATAGTGGAGATTGAGTTTTGTCACTGTTAGGGTTACCACGATTTAAAAATACGAGAATAAACATTTTTGACAGTTTCTATGACCGGTTTTTATCTTAGGTGATACATTCATAATACAAATTCTGGTGACATTTTATGATAATTTTACAGATTTTTAATGATTATTGAAAAGTCAACATTTACCTTTGACTTTATTTAATGAAAATTCAACTGTGATCTGATAACTAGATTAGTGGCCTGCTAAATTAAAGGATTTAGGTATTTGTTATTGTTATTTAGTATTGGATGATATATTTTTTCCAGTAGTGGACACTGTAAATGCTACAGAAAAATAAATTTTTATAACGTAAGTACCTTTAGACAGAAAGCATGCCAGAGAAGACAGAATCTTGATTCTTCTGGAGGGTAGTTTTGAAAAGCATGGCAGAGTTTCAGCTAGCCAAGCAATTCCCTTGAGGACAAATGTAGAGTATAAAGAGTTGATTCCAAGAATGCTTACGGAAGATGAAATTATAAAGATAACCGCAAGCTATATGAGTTGCATTTACTGTTCTCCTAATTGAGAAGAGGCACTCAAAATCCAGGTATTAAGGACTCAGTAATATGTAATATGCATATCCAGGAATATTGCCACAGACTCCAAACCTCTTACTTTAGCCTAGTCCTGCTTATTTCCAGAAAAGATAACCAAATCAATTTTATTTAAATGCTAAATGAAGTAAAAAAAAAACTTAGCATGTAAGAGTAGTCATAAAATGCTATATAAAATGCTTGACAAAGTGGGTTGCTTTCCATTTAAAGATGCAAGAATGTTGACACAGATTTTGAATGTTGGATAATCATTAGCTATCATTTTTGGAACTGACAGAGGAAGAATGGAAAAACAACTTTGCACACTTTTTCTGAGGCATATATGACCATATTGTACTTAAGTGACCAAATATCTTTGGTCCAACTAACTAATGATTTTCACCTTCCTATGACATGGACATAAATTTAGGAAAAAATAGTTAGAATTGTTTTTTCACCTGAAACTAATTTTTAGATTTTTCAGAGACCTCCGGAAAAAAATACTGTTTTACCTTATGAAAAATGAATGCAAGAAATAATTAGCTATTTGGTAACTCCATATTTATTAATTAGCTCAGGACAATTAGAAGAGCTTTTTGGGAACAGTGGTCAAACCAAAAGAGAAACTTTGTCCTTTTTATGTTAATTTTGCACATTTAAAATAGTACTAATATAAATATTTCAGAGACAGTAATGTACATAAAGGTCTTAGAGACTTGTCAATATGCTTACTTTCCATAATACGTTCTGACCCTCAGAGAATATGCTGATTAATTTCTTATGAAATGGTGAGATATTGTACCTCAGGAGAGAATTTGACTTTCCTCCAGTCTGCTATTGTTGGTTACTGTAATAAAGTAATCACAACCATTTAGTCTTCAAAAGAGAAAATTACATTAAAAAATTTGAAATACGATTATATTTATGTTTTTAATTTTGAGAATTAAAATATTTTACTTCACTTCACTATAAGGGGACACGTTAGAACAAAAACTAAATTCCCTTTTATAGGGACATAAAAACACAAGACACATTTACTGTGGCTTTGTGCTTGTCTATCATTACGGAAAGATAAAGTATGTGTTTAATGAAGAAACAGAAGATAACATTCATCTGGCACTTGTTTGTGGTTTTCACTAATGTGTATTATTCTCAAAGGCCATGAAGATATGGTCTAAGCTCGTTTTCAAAAAATAAACAGCATATAATCAATTCTTCAGATTAAATCTTACTTCCAAGGTCAACATTTAAAATGTTACCAATATTGTCCCTCTAGTTAAAGTTGTTGTGTGACTCCTTGGCCTTGTCTCCTGGACTTATTTGCCTCAATATTCCACAATTGCTGAGAACCAACCCCCGCAAGCCTAGTATGAATCAGGCCCCAGGATGCACAGTCATTAGTAAGGACTGACTGAAATGGGAGTAGAATGTGAAAGAAGAGATCTTGCTGTCACACACCTCTGTAAAGATCCATATGAATGTCACCCATATGAATGACACTCTTCTCTCTCTTTTTAAGGATATTTATTCAGAATACTTTTTCATGAAATAATGATCTCATAATTTGTATCTTTTACATCCTATACTCAACAGCTACTATTTAATTGCCAAGCACCAAACTCTGGTTATGTGCTTTTTAAACATTGTTGATGAATCAGAAAGGTAGGTATTTCTATTTCCAATAGAAGATTCACAAAGTAGTGCTTAGAAAAGTTAAATCCCTTGTCTAAATGAAATATATATATATAATAATTATATATATATTTATATATATGGTAGCATATCCACTACGCAAACTTATGTATCTTAGATATTTTTAAATAACATTATTTTCTTTATGACATTTTGCCTTCTAGTAAAATTTTAAGTGTAGAAGAATTTTGGAATCATACCTTGTCACCTTTAATCTTTAACAAACTGTCTAGTTCAAATATATTTAAAGGCAGCTTTTTCTTCATCTAAGCATTTGATCAATGTGATAAACACGTTTACAGTGTCTAAATGCTAAAGCATAAGACAAACTTAATTTATGTCTTTGTGAAAAGTGAATGAAGTTCCATTGTGTTTCATAGTACACTGGAAAGAGGAAAAGAAGAGTTGTAGCGTTTCAGTCACATTCACGAGTTGAATTATGTAGCATCTAATTATTCTGGCAAAAGATAAAATGGCTGGATAAAGCAAAGAAAAAATCCAAAAAAGTGAATGAAAATTTCATTTTTCAATTCATAATCACTGATGAAAGTCCCCATTCAGTAGTTAATCATGGCCAAACAGCAAGTTCTAGAGGCCAGAATGGAACCCTGTTAGAGATAATTGGTAAATCAACATTAACAAATTATTGCTTTGCTGTTTGTCAACCTTGTCAAAACACTGAATAGAATTTTAAAAAATGCTTTGTGTGTATTATGACCATCTAAAAGAAAGTTTGTATTTTCTTATGACCACATGAAAGAAAGTTTAAATTTTCCTAATCCCATTTGGAATCACTTTTAATAAATTATGAGATACCAGTAGTTGAACATAAATATCTCATTGCAGTGTATTCCAGCTAACTCTTTGGAGTTCAAACAAGTTTTTTATAGTAGATGAAAAATAATATTGGTATGAGGCATGTTTATTAAAACTTTGCTGATCTTGCAATAAATTTTGTCTCGTGTAGGATGTCTGTCTTCTTAGGGAAACATAGAGAAGAAGACAACAGACGTAATACAGTGAACACACTTGAAAAAGACCTTGCAATATCAGAGCATGTGCTATAAATTTATTCTGTCTTTCCCCAAAGGGACTTACAGCCATTTACAAGAGTACGAATACATGAGGAAATGGAAAAATCCTGATATTTGTTGGACTATTTGGGTTCTACTGTTTTTGTCCTAATACTAATACTTGGGAATCCAGAACACTGGAATCCACAGGTCCAAGTGGTAGTTTATTGAAATTGGTAATAAATGGCTAATTAACTAACTCTTTTCATGTGGCCCAGTGAATCTTTGAAACAAACAAGTTGTCACCTTGATTCCCAAATTAAGACAAGAATAAATATAATCAGAACCTGAGAGGGTATCCATAATAACTCTCTGTCCTCTGGTCTAAAGGCTAATATGTATGGAAGAGTCAATAGGAAGATCCTCATCATCTTTCTTCCTCTCAAAAAAGTAAAACATTTGTAAAATCTCATGGTTGGGTAAAATTAGTGCCACTGATAAAAGCAAGAGATATAGTAGTGTTAGTTGAAATCATATCATGATTTCACATGTCTGTTGTTTCACGCAGAAGGTTGGTAGATCTTGGAGAATGAGTAAATTACCATAAATTCAATAAGTTAGTAATTCCAGTTGCTGATATTATTTCACATTATATTCATTATCACCTTGTATTCATGTGGTGTCTTCCTGGGCATATCAACGTAACTCCCAGCAAGTTATATGCAAGTATTAATCTTGAATATGTTTTCTTCCTCTATCCCAAAAGTTATCAAAATAATCAGGATTCATTTATTTAGTAAGGGTAACATTGTATCTTTATTAACTTGCTTGCATGGTTCTGTGTCACTCAAGACATTTTCATCTTCAATCTTCTCACCAAGGCTATACACTACTTTGCTACCTTGATAATATCAGGTTCCCAAGACCTGATGAACAGAAAACAACAGGTCTGCCAGATGACTGGGAAAACACTATTGCTAGAGGATGGGAAATAAACATTATAAAAACACAGGAGCAGGATTCCTGAGTGAAACTCTGGAGAATTTAGAAGTCTAGAAATATTGGAATATTCCTTTCAAAATGAAAGATAGTTTGCTTCACCTTGCACTCTGTAGCACAAAGAATGTAAAATAACACATAGTACATTCTTTTGGATTTTTCAGGGAAAAATATAATTGATTTGTGTGTGTTGCTCTGATTCATTTACAGAGAAGCTCAAAATGATACCAGTATTGAGAGAAAAATAAAAAAGAAAAGATAGTCTAACTGATTTGGGCTTTATGCCAGTAGCCTCTCACTGAAACCTTATGACCTAAGGAATCCAATATTGTTCAAAGTGTCTGTGGCATACCTGGATAACATATGGCATTTGTGGTAAGCCCATACTCAGAGAATCATAGCAAAGTTTCTCTGTTTTTAAAGTAAAGTCAGCCCTTCACTGACAAGTAATTATTCTCCTTTAGAAAAACAATTCTTGGCTTACTCCTGAGTCCTGGTAGAGATTCAATGCCTAATTATAAAACTCGGTAGGCAGGTAAACTGAGCTACGTATCATGTCTGGATGTTATTAGATTGTATGAGCCAGAGAAATCAAGCATGTTCTTCAGACCTAAATCATGAAGCAAAAATGTGAACAGAATCTGAAAGCACATGTATGTTACTTTAAGAAATAACTAATGCCTCCACTGAATTTACACCTGACATAATTCTACCGCTCCCTCAACACACAACTGCAGATGGAGGAGCATGCTGTAAACCAGAGCCAAAAGATATCCTGAAGACCTTTCATAGTACACTGGAAAGAGGAAAAGAAGAGTTGTAGCGTTTCAGTCCCACTCACGAGTTGAATTATGTAGCATCTAATTCTTCTGGCAAAAGATAAAACAGCTGGATAAAACAAAGATAAAAATCGACATAAGTTAGGGGTGGACAACTGTTTGAACAGAGAAGAACCTGGAAAAACTGGTATATTGGGATTTGTTACTAGCATGTTTTAGAAAGAAGTATATAGATGGAACTTTTGAAATGGATTCAGAGTGTGAGAATTTTATGCAACATGTAAAATGTGAATGTTCACTAAAACTAGTTGGGACTCTAAATTTTCTAGTGGTTCTCAGTTGGCCTCTCTTCCAAGCTTCCTTACTGCTTGGCCAATTAACTCCATGATCTTGCTGGCAGAGTCAGATGCTATGTGGCAACAAATACTTTCCTACGCCACAGCTTACTGGCTTTCGCCTCTGCTGAATATTTAAATCGCCAGCACCAGTAAAAGAGAACAAACCTAAATGTGTTAATCTCTGACGATCCAGCCAAACACACGATTTGGATTAAAATACTGGGCCTCTTCCATCGTGAAGAGGATAATAATTTATTCAAACTAGACTAGGCATTTACTCTGGATTAGGATTTTTCTTCCATTCCTGACATGCTATTTCCAGCAACTCCATCTCTGGGTTTATGTAACGCTTTATTTACAATGTTGCTTCTGACAAAATAACTAATTTTATGTGGACACAATTAAGATAATGGCCTAAAAATCATACAATTTACTGTCTTACCATGTACGTTATCCCACAGAATCATTTGGCCTTACAGAGAGTTGAAATTGTCTGAAAACTGAATGGAAGTAAGACCACAGGTAACATCTAATAAATTAGACTGCTATCCAATGTGAAGTGTGTATTTTCTCTGAATCAGGCCAGAGTGTATGTTAGACTTGTCGCTCTCATACCTAATGAAACCCTCACAAGATGTTTGCATTCTTCCATTTCTGGGTCCTGCTAGTTAGCCTGTCTTAGGGCCTTGACAAGAAGTTTTAGAACACAAGGATAAGTTACTCCATCAGAGGACCCTACAATGGTCTCACTGAATTGGAGTCTCAAATTGCCATTTGTCCATTTCAAGCTCTTCATGCTGCAGGACAAAGATGCAAAATAGAAGGTATGGATCTTGATTATTAAGAGGAAACAGGTTTGCTGGGGATAGGGCTAGTATATTTAGACCCCAAGGTCTTCTCTTGGGTGCCTCCTACTCTGACACCTATAGGAGTAAAATTTATTGGAAGACTCCGAGAACCTCAGAGACTGCAGAAACTTCATGCAGGGAGCACTGCCAATACATTCTATTCTTCAGAAATCACAGTTGGATTTACCTCATCATGGAAAAAGCCTCAATGCCTGCAGTGTTGGCTGATGAGGGAAAATGAAATATTAAACGATTAATGGAGAATGAAAGCATAAATATCAGAAGTAGCCTTGTGACATCAGGAGAAACATAATGGCTTAATTCGGGTTCTCTAGAAAGTACAGCTTAAGGCATAGTTTATATACTAATGTTTTAGGGATGAGTGTTCAATTCCAGGAAAGCAATAGTGAAGCGAAAAAAAGAGAAATGAGTCCGAAAGAAGGAGAAGCAAAAAAAGAGTAGCACATTTTATAACTTTCTAAATTTCTTAAAAGAACCCAGCTGATTTCTAGGTCAAGGGACTTTTTAGAGAAACCATATAAAACCATTACCTCTAGGAATGGTCCATTATAGGCAGGAAGGGGACGCAATGAATCTACTGGGTACTTCACACTCTCCTTTCTTTCACTGGTCAAAGTTCAACCCATGGGTAGATAAGAGCCCCTCTCTTCCAGCTTGTGTTAATCAGCCCCTTACTAACTTTGGAAACGTCAGAGACTTAGTGGATTCATTTGTAATGAACCTGGGGGCTTGGGCAGGTAGACTCAGTGGAGCCTGACAAAAACCCAGCCCTTGAACTGAATGAGGCTGACACTATCTGTAATGTTAGGATGTGAAGTCCATAACAGACAGGGCTTAGTGGCTATTCAGAGCTATTCTATCCTAATGTATGGTAAGTCCTTGTATTAAATGGTTCTCACGCTCCTGATAAAGACGTAACTAAGACTGGGAACTTTACAAAGAAAAAGAGGTTTAGTGGACTCACAGTTCCACGTGGCTGAAGAGGCCTCACAATCATGGAGGAAGGTGAAAGGCACATCTTACATGGCAGCAGGCAAGACAGAATGAGATCCAATTGGACACGGTTTCCCCTTATAAAACCATCAAATCTCGTGAGACTTATTTACTAACATGAGAATAGAATGAGGGAAATCCCCCGTGATTCAATTATCTCTCACCGATCTCTCCCACAACCTGTGGGAATTATGGGAGCTACAGTTCAAGATGAGATTTGGGTGGGGACACAGTCAAACTTTATCAGTCCTGAAGGCTTAGAGTACAAGTACGTCATCTGAATGTACCAGCATATAGACTTGATCGTGTACTCATGGGCTGTGGTATCTACTCATATCTGTATCCTTTCAGTGTCATGATTCGATTTAAGTGATTTTAACTTGTTTATATTTGTTCCCTTTCTCTGTTCCTTTCTTCTTAGATGCAGGGTATGTAGGTGGTGGCTGGTTTTAACAGTTTTTAGGTCATAGTTTAGAGAATACCCAAAAGCAACAACCAGAGGAGGAATAAAAACACTATGAGAATCTGGACTTGAAGAAGATGGCATTAACTGTTGAAATTTTTGTTAACAACATTTGGAGACAAACAAATGCAAACTTTTACTTGTATAAGTGATAGTTGCATTGTTTTAGCTACATGCATTTTGTTGTAATTGTTATTGTTTGGAAGTCTGAGGTTGGAAGAGGGAGTGTTTTGAATTGGAACAGGTGAAGCATTGACTCATATTTCCTAACATCTTATGAGCTTTACATATATTAATTTTAAGGATGACATGGTATTTCCATTTATTTTATAAATAGATATAACAACTTTAGAAATTAATTTTTCACTTTGTCAAAACTACACATATACACATGCATGCACACATACACGTACATATATATAGCTAACAAAAAACTCACTCAAGAATGACATAAAGTATAGCAAAACTAAGATATGCTGAACAATAAAATCAGCTAAACCTTTGTTTACATTGGAATTTAAATTGCATATTTTGGAGTACACCCAAACTTGAAAACAGAGAAAATTGTAAATTATGCCAAAATAACCACATTTAAAAAATTTTTGGAATTTTTAATAAATGAATCTCACTAAATGAGAAATACAGTTAATTAGAATTTTATGTAAAGAGGGCCTAGTTTGTATTCTCTCCAACTTTATTGATAGAAATCTTGAACTTTATTTTTGCTTAAATAAAATATTCATTCATAGTATTTTCAACTTTTAGAAAGATTGGAGGTGGCAAACTGTCTTTTAATGTGTTAAAAGAGGAAAATTGGTTATTTAAATACGATTTTTATCTACCAGAAATTTATAATTTTTTCTATTCACAGCCAAATGTCATTTCAAAATCATTTTAATTTCTTGTCAGAAAGCCACTGGATCAACTACAGCACTTTAGCCAAGTGGTAGAAAAATATTGCTTATAACAGGCGCACTATATCCTCTAACCATCCTGTGATAGGCCAAATCATTTTCTGCAAAGTTAACACCATATTAAAAAGAGAATAATAGCCACAAACAGTATCACATTACATTTTCTGATTATAAAATATATTAATGTAGAAAATTCCCAAAGTTAAGATAATTTGAACAAGAAAATAATATACTTTATTATACAATTCATAGTTAATTTATGATACTCTAATAAAGTAGACTTCTGGTTACATGTAAATATAAATATGTATGTACACATTTTTGAGATAATATATACAATTTTGAGGATTATATTTGATGTGTATAAATGTATATAAAATTTTTGCATTATAGCATTTATCCTTCCTTACTGTTTTAAAGACTATGATCTATAACATGTACCTCACACTTCGTGTGGATACACTATAATTTTCTGATTGAACATTTTATTGCTTATCTGTATTATGACAAATAATATAGGATAAAGATCCTGTTATGTTATTTTCTTTCTTTTTTCTTTTTTTTATTTTTAAGATAAGATTCAAATGCCCAGAAAAGATATGAACAATTTTACATTTTTGATACTGAGTACTGTATCTCTTATCTGAAAGGTTCTAGTAGTTTACATTTCTAAGAGCAGGGTATTATATTTCCAGTTTCAGCGCAACTACACCAAAACTATAATTTTTCTTTTTAATTAAAAAAATACAAACTATGTTTAATTTATATGTTTGTATAATACTAATTTTAAAATCAAAGTTTAGCAATTTTTACTTTTCCCTTATGAACTGCCTTTCACAATCTCTCTCTGGAGTTTCATAATTTTCTTATTAATGTGTAATAACAGTTCTTTATATATTAAATATACTAAGTATATATAACACACAATTTTTTCTAGATTTTTAGTTTCTTAAAATATTTGTGTTACATCTTAAAGAGAACATTTTAAAGTTTGAACTAGATTTACCTATCAATTTTTATTTATTTATTTTCTTACCCATTAAGCTAAGAAAGTTAGACAAAAAATTAATCATATGTATCTCTACTTTCTTATGGTTTTACCTTCTGTTCTTAAGTATTTTATTTTGGCGCCAAGGTAATTTATAATTACTCCAGCTCCATGTATTGATGAATCCTTCTTTACAAGTATTATTTTTAAGTATAAATAAAGAATATTTTATTTTATTTTTTATTTTTTATTTTTTGAGACGGAGTCTCGCTCCGTCCCCCAGGCTGGAGTGCAGTGGCGTGATCTCGGCTCACTGCAAGCTCTGCCTCCTGGGTTCACGCCATTCTCCTGCCTCAGCCTCCCGAGTAGCTGGGACTACAGGCGCCCGCCACCACGCCCGGCTAATTTTTTGTATTTTTAGTAGAGACGGGGTTTCACCGTGGTCTCGATCTCCTGACCTTGTGATCCGCCCGCCTCGGCCTCCCAAAGTGCTGGGATTACAGGCGTGAGCCACCGTGCCCGGCCAAATAAATAATATTTTAAGGCTTTCTGGCCTGTTTCAATACTTTGTCTATTTGTTCAGAAACATCACATCATTTAGTTAGTTTTTCCTCTATAAAAATATGTGACAGTCTAAAAGAAACATAAATCTCCTTTATAGTTTTTCAGAATTGTCTTGTGCCCTCTATCCATGTATTTTCTCAGATAATTTGCAAAAGTCCCTTGTCCAAGTTCACATTTTTACTGAATGGTTCATTCTATTGAATTCTATTGAAATCCCATTGAAATGTTTCTGCAATAGTCAAGCTCACTTTGATGAGTTTATAATATTTTGTAGCTTTTTAGTCATTCACCTTTCAAATTTAGCACATACTATGAATATATAAAGTATTATATGTATATAGCTTTACATTGTGTATATGTATATATATATGTGTGCATATATTTTTGGATTACATATAAGAATATGTGTGTGTATGTGTGTATAAAAGAAATATATGTAAAAGAATATATATGTGTGTATGTGTGTAACTATCTTCTTCCCATTCTTGCATTAAAATATTTTTAGCATCTATGGATGTAAAATTTTATAACTATCCATTTTGTGGACAGTAATGAAGTTTTTCTCTAATAACATACTGAGATTTTGCATTTAATTCATTCTAAAGTATGCAATTGGATTTAATTTTATTTGCATATTTAAGATTCTTTAATTTTTATAAAAGATTATCTCTAGTTTTGTTTTTGTTTCAAGCTCTCAAACCTACTTTATAATGGTGAAAATCTTTTCTACATCTTTCTATCATTTTATATTATAGATGAATTTACATATTATAAGAAGTATCTTTCACACCAATTTTTGTTTGTTTGTTTGTTTTAACTCACTGAAAAAATCTGGTTCCTGCATTATTTCCAGTAGTAATTTTGTTACACCTTTTTTCTCTCTTTCTCTGTTTTCTATGCTTGTTGGTTAACTCATCTTTTTGGTAATTTTTAAAATTTTTACTTAATAGGAAATCTTTCTTTTGACCTTGTACAAATATTTTGAAACATATTTTGTTGTGTGTGTATGTTTTAAATTTATTCTATTTTGTAATATTCTCTGATATGTTTAACTTCACTTGTTTCTCAGTGATATAATGATTCAAATACAAAATATAAAACAAAAGTCCACTAATTTACTAAAAGTGTCACTCAAAAGCATATTTCTACAAAACCTCATCACAGTATTTCAGATTAGACTCCATAGAATATTTGGTTTACACTTTGCTATGGCTGCTTTTGATTTTTTAAACACACACTTTTGCTTTTCTTTCAATTTATTTTGGAAAGACAACTTTGCTTCTTATGTGCCTTTCATAACATGCTATTGTCTTTTTAAAAATTATCTTAAATCACCCACAAAGGAAATTTCACTCTTTGGAATGACATTATTTCACTTTTAAAGTAATAGCGGTATATAGATTTTCATTTGGAAGTTTGTGGTATTTACAAAGAAATAGATTAGGAGAACAATAACAACTACAAAATCTTTGCTAACCACCATCTAAATAAGAAGGAAGGCAAGGACAAAACACAGTTGACCCATTCCTGATTAAAGCAAAAATGTGAGAACAAGAAGCCTATTTTAAGGTAACCAAAGAACATGGAAAGTGAATTCTATGATTCACCTGCCAAAGGTGAATACCCTTGTTTCTGAAGACAAGCCAGCTGAGAGATCATAAATGCTTTGTAGTTTCTTTCTACAAGCATTAAAACAAAAAAATCTAATGATTAACAAAAAAGCACACTGAGCTTTTACATTTACTTGAGTCAACATTTGCCAGTTTCTGCTCTTGAGTATTTTCTTACCAATAAAATAGTACCATTGTTGCATAAATTGCTTATTCTAGTTACCATGGAAATTTTCTATTAATCTGTAAACATGATAAAACCATAATATAAAATAGTTTTTAGGAGTCTATTTTTTAAAAGGTTTTCCCAAGTTTTATATCATGAACTCTTGCAACCCTATTCTACAGTTTTACAAAGAAATGTTTTATTCATATACAATCCTCGTATTCTCCTGTCTGGTAAGCACTTGTTTCACATGCACTCTTGAGTGGAACCTATTTCAAAAAAAAAAGTCAATGTTGGATGACTTTTTAGATGTTTGAATAATATCCCAATGTGAATAACAGTCTATATTCTACCGCATGGACTTTTTATGTTTATTCTAGATTTTAGATTATAATTATCGTGTGGATTATATTAAACTAGAAAAAAAGGAGACAGGACAGGGTAAGTCAATGAATATTTCTGTTCTACTTTAGAGGGCTTTTAATTAATCATAGAAACTTACTGAAAATCCTCCATTGTTTTCCAATATTTTGAGTACCAAAGAAACTGACATCTTGACACTGTGAGTTTAAAATAAAATATCAAAGAAAACTTTATTTGGTTGTTTTCCTGCACTTAATAAATGAAAGAAACTGGGAAAGCGAAAAAAATGAAAGTAAACTAAATATTCTATTTATTCTTCCTTCATATTATAATAAATTAAATGTCAAACTTTCTCTCTTATGCATTTAGGAACATACCATGCCACACACTTATATCATTTATCATCAACCTGAGACAGTTTTGAGAGTGAAAAAGAATACTTTCATAATTATTCTAGGAAAACAGGCATAAAACAGGACCCTATCAGGCAAACTAGAAAGCATAACTAAAATACTATAATGGCTTGTCTTTAAAACATTAATTTACTTATATTTTCATGAAATATTAAAATGTAATTTTTCTTCTAGTAGTTTCATATCTTAGATTTGTCTTTAATTCATTCTGGTTTGATTTTTGTATATGAAGAAAGATAGGGACCTTGTTTTATTCTTCTCCAGGTGGATATCCAGTTTCCCAGCACCAATTATTGAAGACATTGTCCTTTCCCTAATGTACATTTTTGGTGCCTTTAACACAAATGAGTTGACTGTAAATGCAGGGATTTATTTCTGGGTTCTCTATTCTGTTCCATTGGTCTATGTGTCTGTTTCTATGCCAATACCACGCTGCCTTGGTTACTATAGGCTTGTAGTGTAACTTGAATACAGGCAATGTGAATACTCTAGCTTTATTCTTTTTCTTGATTTTTAATTTTTGTGGGTATATATTGGATGTATATATTTATAAGGTAAATGAGATATTTTAATACAGGCATGCATTACATAATATAAAGTCATGTAAAATAGGGTATCCTTCCAATTAAGAATTTATTCTTTGTGTTATAAACAGTCCAATTATATTCTTTTAGTTATTTTAGAATATATAGTTAAATTATTATTGACTACAGCCACCCTTTTGGGATATCAAATAATACTAGGTCCTACTGATTCCTTTTTTTTTTCCTGTACCAATTAACAATCCCCATCTCCTTCCCACTTTCCCATTACCCTTCCCAGCCTCCAGTAACCATTCTTCTATGTTCACGAATTCAATTGTTTTGATTTTTGAATCCCACAAGTGAGAACTTTCATTTTTCTGTGCCTAGCTCACCTCATTTAACACAATGACCTCCAGTTCTGATGGCGGTGGTGGCCCATCTTGGAGTGGCTGCTGCGAGGACTCCAGTTGCAGTGGCGGAGGCACTACCTGGACTGCACTCTCTGCAGACCAGCAGGGGCTGGGAACAGGTGATCCCAGTGGGAGCCCCCACACTCCACCGAGTTGGTCAGGAGAACAGGCTCTTGGGCACAGCTGTAAGTGCCAAGCCACACCTCTGGCCCCAGGCATTCCTGTACTCTCAGGGGCTTGAGAAGCCTCTTACCCCTGCAGGCTTGTAAGTGCATGCTCCTGCTGTCTGGCTTCTCTCCACTCCCAGCACCCAAACAGGTGTGAAACAAAGTTGTGGCACCCAAATAGGTGTGGAGCAAAGTTGTGGTCGAGCCTGGGTGCTGCTGTGACATAGCCAGGTTTAAGTGCACTCAGGACAGTGCTGAAATACTAGTCCCCTACCGCCCTGGTCCCCTCTGAACTTTGGGTGCCAAGGAGTGGGGAAGGGAGGTAAAGGGTGTTGGGGGCAGTTTGGCATGTGCTTGAGGGTACCCTTTGGTGCAGACAGCCTGGGCACCATGGATGGCATGTGGATGGTGGTGGGAGGCAGAAAGATTCCTAGGCAGGAAGGAGTGGGTCCCCAGTGAAACCCAACCTTTAATCCTGGGATGGCCTGAAGCTTGGAGGCCAGCCTGCCAGTTTTGTGTGGAGTAGGAACGGGAGCCAGAACTTCACTGATGCCTTTAGGCCAATCAGATGGTACTTTTTCCAGGTCTGCCTATGGCTGCCCATAAACCAATCAGCACGCACTTCCTCCATCCTGAGCACATAAAGAGCCCACACTCAGCCAGATTTAGACACTCTTTGGGATGACCTGCCTAAAAAGGAGCTATCTGCTTCAGGTCTCCTGAGAACTGTTCTGTTGCTCAAAAAAGTACCTCTCCACCTTGCTCACCCTCCAGTTGGCTGCATAACCTCATTCTTCCTGGACATGGGACAACCTGAGCCCTGCTGAATGGTGGGAGTGAAAGGAGCTGTAACATGTACCTGGCCAGCTCACTGAGCTGCAAGCAGTGACACACTCCCAGACTGCAGCAGTGAAGAATGGCAACCCTTCCATGGGCCCAGACTTCAGAGTTCCCTGAGCAAGAGCTGCTATAATACTGTAGCCCTCCTGCCCTCCACTGGTGCCAGGTGGCTACCCACACGATGAGAAGCAGTGACAGGGCTGGGCCAGCCCAGGAGCCACAGGCTGGAGTTGGGTGGTGGGACTGAAAGAACTGTAACACAAATGGGCTGAAACATGCCCTCCAGCTCGCGGTGGTGCAGGCAGCAAGAGGGAGAGAAGAGCTGTGGCCCTTCTCTATTTTTTTGGAATAGTCTGAGTAGGACTGGCATTAGTTCTTTAAATGTTTGGTAGAATTCAGTAGTGAAGCTATTGGGTTCTGACCTTTTTATTTCCTGGGAGAAGTTTTATCACAGAATAAATCTCATTACTTGTTATTGGTCTGTTCAGGTTTTGGATTTGTTTAATCTTGGTAGGCTGTATGTTTCCATGAATTTAACTATTTCCTCTAGGCTTTTCAATTTACTGGTATATAGTTACTCATAGTAGCCAATAATGATCCTTTGAATTTCTCAGAATCAGTTGTAATGTCTCACTTTTAAACTCTGATTTTATTTACTTGGGTCTTTTCACTTTTTTTATTAGTCTAGATAAAGATTTGTCAGTTTTGATTATTTTTTCAGAAAATAAACTTCTCGTTTTGTTGATCTTTTATAGTGTTTTCTTCACTTCATTTCCATGTAGTCCTGCTCAGGTCTTTATTATCTCCTTTCTTTTACTAATTTTGGGTTTGGATTGCTCTTGCATTTTTAGTTTCTTAAGATGCATGATTAGATTATTGGAAGTTTTTGTTCTTTTTTATTTGGGCACTTATAAATTTGCCTCTTTGGACTTTTCCCCTGTATCCCATAGGTTTGGAAATGATATGTTTGCATTATAATTTGTTTCAATAAATTTTAAAATTTTCTTAATTTTTTTATTGACTCACTTGTCATTCACAAACATATTGTTTAATTTTCATGTGTTTGTATAATTTCCCAAATTCCTCTTGTTGTTGATTTCTAGTTTTATTCCACTGTGGTCAAAGAAGATGCTTGATATTATTTCAATTTTTTGAAAGTTTTAACATTTGTTATTTGACTGAACATATGGTCTATCCTTGAGAGTGATCCACGTGCTGATGAAAAGAATCTGTAAGTCTGTATATAAAGTCTATAAAGTTCATTTCTTTTATAGTGCAGATTAAGTCTGATGTTTCTTTGTTGATTTTCTGTCTGGAAAATCTGTCCAATTCTGAAAGTGGAGTGTTGAAGGCTCCAACTATTATTGTATTGATGTTGTAAAAGGAAAATATCTTGGGGCCCTAAAATCACTAAGCTAAAGGGAAAAGTCAAGCTGGGAACTGCTTGGGGCAAATCTGCCTCCCATTCTATTCAAAGTCTCCCCTTTGTTCACTGAGATAAATGCATATCTGGCTGCCTTTGGAGAGGCTAATCAGAAACTCAAAAGAATGCAACCATTTTTCTCTGTTCTACCTACAACCTGTAAGCTCGCCCCCCTCCCTGCTTCTAGTTGTCCTACCTTTCCAGACTGAACCAATATTCATCTTACGTATGTTGATTGATGTATCATGTCTTCCTAAAATGTATAAAACTAAGCTCTGTTCTGAACACGTTGGGCACATGTCATCAGGACCTCCTGAGGCTGTGTCATGAGCGTGTGTGTCCTCAACCTTGGAAAAATAAATTTTCCAAATTAATTGCAACCTGTCTCAGATTCTCGGGCTCATAAGATTTATCTCTCTTTAACTCTAATAATAATATATTTATCTGAGTGCTCCAGTGTTGGGTGCATATATAGTAATAATTTTTGTATCCTCTTGCTCAATTGACCTCTTTATCAGAAAATGGTGAATTTCTTTGTCTCTTCTTACAAATTTGTCTTGAAATTTATTTTGTCTGATATGAATATAGCTACTCTTGCTTTTTTTTGTTTCCATTGGCATGAACTATCTTTTTACATCTCTTTAATTTTATTCTATGTGTATCTTTTTAGGCGCAATGTGTTTTTGTAGGCAATAAATCATTGGGTCTCTTTTTTTTTATCCACTCTATGTCTTTTGATTGGAGAATTCAGTCCAATTAAACTCAGTGTTATTACTGATAAGTAAGGACTTACTCCTGCCATTCTGTTACTTGTTTTCTGGTTGTTTTGTGGCCTTTTTTTCTTTCCTTCCTCCACATCTTCCTTTAAGAAAAGGTAATTTTTCTCTCATGGTATGATTTAATTTCTTCATTTCTATTTTTTATATCCATGGTATATTTTTTGATTTGTGGCTATCATTAGGCTTGCAAATAATATCTTATGATCCATTATTTTAAACTGATAATTTAACACTGATTGCATAAACAAATACATGAAAATAATACTAATAAGAGCTCCACACTTTAACTTTGTCCCCCCTTTTTAATTTTTGTTGTTTTTCTTTAGGCTTATTGTACTGTGTCTAAAAACGTTGTTGTAGTTATTATTTTTAAGGATTTATCATTTAGTCTTTCTGCCTAAGAGTAGTTTACATATAACAATTATAATGTTATAATATTATATGATTTTCTGTGTGCTTACTACTACCAGTGAGTTTTGTGGCTTCTGATGATTTCTTCTTACTCATTAGCAACCTTTTCTTTCTTTTTTTTAAAAATTTTTTAATTTTTTTATTATACTTTAAGTTCTAGGGTACATGTGCATAACGTGCAGGTTTGTTACATATGTATACTTGTGCCATGTTGGTGTGCTGCAAAGAACTCAAACAAATTTACAAGAAAAAAACAAACAACCCCATCAAAAAGTGGGCAAAGGATATGAACAGACATTTCTCAAAAGAAGACATTCATACAGCCAACAGACACATGAAAAAATGCTCATCATCACTGGCCATCAGAGAAATGCAAATCAAAACCACAATGAGATACCATCTCACACCAGTTAGAATGGCAATCATTAAAAAGTCAGGAAACAACAGGTGTTGGAGAGGATGCGGAGAAATAGGAACACTTTTACACTGTTGGTGGGATTGTACACTAGTTCAACCATTATGGAAAACAGTATGGCGATTCCTCAAGGATCTAGAACTAGAGGTGCCATATGACCCAGCCATCCCACTACTGAGTATATACCCAAAGGATTATAAAGCATGCTGCTATAAAGACACATGCACACGTATGTTTATTGCGGCACTATTCACAATAGCAAAGACTTGGAATCAACCCAAATGTCCATCTGTGACAGACTGGATTAAGAAAATGTGGCACATATACACCATGGAATACTATGCAGCCATAAAAAAGGATGAGCTTGTGTCCTTTGTAGGGACATGGATGCAGCTGGAAACCATCATTCTCAGCAAACTATCGTAAGAACAGAAAACCAAACACCACATGTTCTCACTCATAGGTGGGAACTGAACAATGACATCACCTGGACTCGGGAAGGGCAACATCACACATGGGGGCCTATCATGGGGAGGGGGGAGGGGGGAGGGATTGCATTGAGAGTTATACCTGATATAAGCAACCTTTTCTTTCATACTGAAGAACTTCCATTAACGTTTAGTTTAGTACAGGTCTCGTGTTAATGAAAGCCCTCGACTTTTGTTTTCTGGGAAAGATTTTATTTCTCCTTTATGTTTGAAGGATATTTTCATCAGATATGCTATTCTAGGGTAAACATTGTTTCCTTTCAGCACTTTATGTCATGCCACTCTCTCCTGGTCTGTAAGGTTGCCACTTAAAAGTCTGCTGCCAGACATACTGGAGCTCCATTGCAGGTTTGTTTTTTTTTTTTCTTGCTACTTTTAGGATTCTTTCTTTATCCTTGATCTTCAGGAGTTCGATTATTAAACCCCATCAGATTGCCTTCTTTTGGTTAAATCTGCTTGATGTTCTATAACCTTCTTGTACTTGGATATTGATATCTATGTCTAGGTTTGGGAGGTTCTTTGTTATTATCCCTTTAAATAAACTTTCTACACCAATCTCTTTCTCTATATCCTCTTTTTTTTTTTTTTTTTGAGGCGGAGTCTCACTCTGTCGCCCAGGTTAGAGTACAGTGGCACAATCTCAGCTCACTGCAAGCTCCGCCTCCCAGGTTCACGCCATTCTCCTGCCTCAGCCTCCCAAGTAGCTGGGACTACAGGCGACTGCCACCTCGCCCGGCTAATTTTTTTTTTTTTGTATTTTTAGTAGAGACAGGGTTTCACCGTGTTAACCAGGATGGTCTCGATCTCCTGACCTTGTGATCCACCTGCCTCGGCCTCCCAAAGTGCTGGGATTACAGGCGTGAGCCACCATGCCCGGCCTCTCTATCTCCTCTTAAAGGCCAGTAACTCTTAGATTTGCCTTTTTGAGGCTATTTTCTAGATCTCAGATGTGTATTTTATCATTTTTTTCTTTTATCTCCTTTATCTGTGTATTTTCAAATACCCGGTCTTCAAGTTCACTCTTTATTCTGTTTGATTAACTCTGTTATTAAAGAACTTTCATGCATTCTTCAGTATGCCAATTGCATTTTAAACACCAGAATTTCTGCTTGATTTTGTAAAATTATTCCAATCTCTTTGTTAAATTTATCTGATAAAATCCTGAATTTCTTCTCTGTGTTATCTTTAATTTCTTCGAGTTTCCTCAAGACATCTATTTTTACGTCTCTGTCTGAAAGGTCACATATCTCTCTTTCCTTCAGATTGGTCCCTTGTGCCTTATTTAGTTCATTTGGTGAGGTCATGTTTTCCTGGATGATCCTGATGCTTGCAGATGCACATATGTCCAGGCATTGAAGAGTCAGGTATTTATTGTAGTCTTCACAAACTGGGCTGTTTTGTGTCTTTTCTTCTTGAGGCTTCCCAAGTATTCAAAGGGACTTGGGCCCCAAGTTCAATAACAGTGTGGCTTTTGCAGACTCATGGAGGAACAGCCTTCTTGGTGTTGGATAAGATCCAGAAGAATTCTCTTGATTACTAGGTAGAAATTCTTTTTATTTTCCATTACTTTCTCCCAAACAAACAGTCTCTCTTTCTGTGCTGAGCTGCCTGCAACTGGTGGTGTCATGATGCAAGCACCCCTGTGGCCATCACCAATGGTTCAGCTGATTCAGAACTGAAGCCAGCACAGCACTAGTTCTCACACAAGGCTCACTGTAACCACTACCTCCCTACTACATAGGTTCACTCAAGACCCTAGGGCTCTATGATTAGCAGGTAATGAAGCCAGCTATGTTTGTGCTCTTCCCTTCAGAGGAGCAAGCTTCCTCTGGCCTCAGGCAAGTCCAGAGATGATGCCTGGCAGCCAGGGATTAGAATCAAAAACCTTAGAAATTTACCTGATATTCTATGCTACTGTGGCTAAACTGGCATCCAAACCACAATACAAGGTCCTCCCTGACCTTCCCTTCCCTTTCCACAGGCAGAGGAACCACCCCCTGTGGCCACCACCACCACCAGCCCATGGGGGCTTCTGCCATGACACTGCCGAAGTTCTTCAGCCAGTTTGCTTATGATTCACCCTTCGGGGCAGTGAAATCCCCTCTGGCCCAGGGCAGGTCCAGAAATACTCTCCAAGAGCCTACACCTGGACTCAGGGACACCAAGAGCCTGCCTGTTGCTCTACCCCACTGTGGCCTAGCTGGTACCTCAGGTTCAAGACAAAGTCCCCTTTACCTCTGCTTTTCTCAAAGAGAAGGAGTCCTTCACAATCACCACAGCTGGGAATGTGATGGGTTATACCTGAAATAAGCATAGCTCAGAGCCCAAGGTCCATGGTGTACTACCTGGATATTGCTGCTGGTTATTCAGGGTCCAAGGGTTCTTTAGTCAGCAGGTGATGAATCCTGCCAGAACTATTCATAGTTCCTGTCCTTCCAGGTAGCAGATTCCGTTTTGGCTTTTGGCCTATGGTGTGTCCAGAAATGCTGTCCATGAGCTAAAACCTGGAATGGGGGCCTCATAACCCTGCCCAGTGCCCTTATCCTACTGTGTCTGAGCTAGTATCAAGATACATACAAAGTTCTCTTTACTGTTCACTCTCCTCTCCTTAAACAGAAGGAAGAAGTCTGCACTGCATGCAGTAGGGGGTGAAATGGCACAAGCACTCCCTTAACCATGTCAGCTCGTTATCTCCCTAGGTCACATGCCAGCCTAGTTCACTGGCTCTGAGCCCAGTCCAGAACTAAAAGTTGCCTAGGAATTACAGTCCTAGTGTTCCATACTGCCTTTCAAGTTTACATAGGACCCAAGAGCACTTTGGTGTGCAGTGGCAAGGTTTGCTGAGAAACTCAAGTTTTGACCACTGGGATGGACACTTCCCTTCTGGCAAGGTCTGGTCCTACTTAAAGTCTCTCAGTTGCTATGCTTTCCCTCTCCTAAGTGCACAAACTCTCCATGCCACATGGCTGCTGCCAGGAGATGGGGAAGTAGTGGCAATTGAAAACTGTCTGCCCTATCCTAAATACCTCTTTTAGAGATTTTCATTTAAAACTAGATACTGTGATTTTTTTACCTGATTTTTGGTTATGGCAATGGTGCTTTTCTATGTACAGAGAGTTGTTAAAATCCGGTGTTCCCGCAGGGTGATAAATGATGTAGGCTTCCATTCCACCATCCTGCTGAACCCTCCCAGCTTTATTCTTTTTGCTTAAGATTGTTTTGGCTATTCTGCGTCTTTTTTGGTTTCATGTAAATTTTAAGATGATTATTTTCTATTTCTGTGAAGAATGTAATTGGTATTTTGATAGGCACTGCATTGAATACATAGATTGCTTTAGGAAATATAAACATTTTAACAATATTCATTCTTCCAATCCATGATCATGGGATGTCTTTCCAATTGTGTGTCCTTTTCAATTTCTTTCATCAATATTTTATTATTTTCATTCAAACTACAAATGAGATATCATCCCATCCTAGTTATAATGGCTTTTATCAAAAAGACAGTCAAGGGGACAGGGAAGATGCTGCATCTAGTGTTATGGTGACCATGCCTTGACCTACGCAGCCTCTTGGAGCAGGCAGATGCCCTGAGCCCTGTGGGTCCTCCAGGGCACAGCTGGCCATATGAAGTGCTGCGCAGGCAGAACCTGGTGTTGATAGGAAGCATTTTTAGCATCCTCCTTATAACAGTGATCCTTATGGCATTTTGGGTCTATAAGCCCATTTAGCATCAGTAACAGCCAAGTAAATAAGTTCTTCCACAAGCATTTGGGAATAGGTTAAGTTCTATTGCGTAAGTGCCAGTGGAGAAGCTGGATAAAGAGATTTTTTTTTTTTTTTTACTTTTTTGGTTCAGTTTATTCTTTGGTATTTTATTTTATTTGTAACTATTGTAAATGGGATTGCTTTCTTGATTTCTTTTTCAGATTGTTCACTGTTGGCATATATAAATACTACTAATTTTTTATGTTTTTTTAATTCTGCAACTTTACTGAACTTGTTTATCACTTCTTGTTTTTTTTTTTTTTTTTTTTGCAGAGTCTTTAGGTTTTTCTAAATATAAGATTATGTCATGGACAGACAAGAATAATTTGACTTGTTCCTTTCCAATTTGAAGGTATTTTATTTATTTCTTTTGTCTAATTGTTCTAGTTAGGATTTCCAATACTATGTTGAACAAAAGTGGTAGAAGTGTGTGTCTCTGTCTTAGAGGAAAGGCTCTCTGACCGTTTTACCCAATTAAGTATGATACTAGCTCTGGGTTTGTTGTGTATGGCTTTTATCATGTTGGTGTATGTTCATTTTCCACTCTGTTTTTTGAGAGTTTTTATGAAAAAGGGATGTTGAATTTTATCAAAATAGATTTTCCAATATCTATTAAAATGATCATATGGACTTTGTCCTTTAATCTCTTGGTGAAACTACTAAAGGAAAACATTAGAGAAGCACTCTGGAAAAATGATCTAGGAAACAATTTCTTGAATAAGATGTCAAAAGCACAGGCAACAGAAGCAAAAATAGAAGTATGGAATCACATCAAGTTAAAAAGCTTCTGCAGAGCAAAGACAACAATCAGCAAACTGAAGAGACAACTATGGAATGAGATAAAATATTTACCAACTACCCAATTGACAATGGATTAAAAGTCAAAATATATACAGAGGTCAAACAACTCAACAGGGAAAAACAATCTGATTTTTAAAGTGGGCAAAAGATATGAATAGACATTTCGCAAAAGAAGACATACAAATGACAAACAAGCATATGAAAAGGTGCTCAACATCACTGGTCATCAGAGAAATGCAAATCAAAACTACAAATGAGATATCATCCCATCCTAGTTATAATGGCTTTTATCAAAAAGACAGTCAAGGGGACAGGGAAGATGCTGCATCTAGTGTTATGGTGACTATGCCTTGACCTACGCAGCCTCTTGGAGCAGGCAGATGCCCTGAGCCCTGTGGGTCCTCCAGAGCACAGCTGGCCATATGAAGTGCTGCGCAGGCAGAACCTGGTGTTGATAGGAAGCATTTTTAGCATCCTCCTTATAACAGTGATCCTTATGGCATTTTGGGTCTATAAGCCCATTTAGCATCAGTAACAGCCAAGTAAATAAGTTCTTCCACAAGCATTTGGGAATAAGTTAAGTTCTATTGCGTAAGTGCCAGTGGAGAAGCTGGATAAAGAGCTTTCCTACTTGGAAATGCCCTTTGGTCTGAACAGTTGCTAAATGCTAAACCCTAAATTATCTAGAAAAAAAAAAATCCACTTGCAATTAATTTTCCTAACACTGTAATACAAATATTAGGTTGGTGCAAAAGTAATTGCACTTTTTGCCATTAAAAACAATGACAGAAACACAATTACTTTTGCATGACTTTAATAATTTACCACTGCCGGGCGTGGTGGCTCAAGCCTGTAATCCCAGCACTTTGGGAGGCCAAGATGGGCGGATCACGAGGTCAGGAGATCGAGACCATCCTGGCTAACACGGTGAAACCCCGTCTCTACTAAAAAATACAAAAAACTAGCTGGGCGACGTGGTGGCCGCCTGTAGTCCCAGCTACTTGGGAGGCTGAGGCAGGAGAATGGCGTGAACCTGGGAGGCGGAGTTTGCAGTGAGCCGAGATTGTGCCACTGCACTCCAGCCTGGGCGGCAGAGCGAGACTCTGTCTCAAAAATAAAATAAAATAATAATAATAATAATAATTTACCACTGAGTCTGCTTCTTGGTGTTTCTTTTTTAACTGTACTTGTTAAAAGTAAGACCTGAAGTTTCCAAAGTTCAGTGTTAAAGATGGAGTGCTTACAAGAAAGAAAATATGGTTAGCTTGTGAGTATCCGTAAGAATCACACTGGAAAGAACTAATCATTAATGCTTGAAAATACTAATAAAAGGGAAACTTACAATGTAGACATTCTCTATTTAAGAGCCATTTGGTCATCACAAATGGGGGTGTGTGTGTGTGTGTGTGTGTTTATTCCATCTGGGTTGGCCTAGAATGCTCTGATTGAAAAGTGGTGTCAGCTGTGGGGAACTTGGGCCATCAACCAATCCTCATCTGTATCTGTCCTACACTCAGGTCTCTCTCTGAAGTCAGGGTCACATCAGGTAGATGACCTGTTACTATGTGCACCCTTGTCTTGGAAGACTCTAGGTATGCATTGGAAATGATATTAGTCGGCCCATCACAAAAAGGGCTCCAACCTGCTCAGACACATTAATCTCTTTATGCTGCACTTAAGTGTTTCCAGCCCATGGTCTGCAACCTGAGGCAGATTTTCTCATATTTGGAATGTAAGAGAGGGCCAGCAGGATCTCCTTTCAGCCCTGTGTTGGGAGGGCCCAACCAACAGAAGTACATGTTCACTGTATGGGCCAGTGTGTGTTGACACAAATTTCATCTCAGCTTTGAAAATACTGCTATTAGTTTGTAACCTTGGTGATCTGGATTTTCCCCCCTATTGAAATGATACTTTCATACTTAAAGTGGTTATTGACATTTATTTTAACATGCTAGATTCAATTTTACTTGTTATTAAATTGAAGTGTTTCTCTTGTGCTTCATTCAAGCACTGAGATTTCTTTATCAGGTATTCAATGTGAAATAATTGATGTAGGATACTGTAACTGTTTGATTTAAGAATTCTGTAATCTTGTAACAGTAAACCATTAATGTTACCATTGAAATATTTACTGTTCTGTGCTTTTGTGCAAAATGTCAATTAAAACTAAAGTAAAATCCTAAAGGGAAAGAAAAGGCAATAATGGATGCTGGTGAAGATGTAGAAAAAAAAAGGAACCTTCATGCTCTATTGGTGGGAATGTAAATTAATAAAGTCACTATGGAGAACAGCAGGTAATTTAAAAAAAAAAAAAAAACTGCAAATAGGACTACCATATGATCAACCACTGGGTATGTATCCAAAAGAAAGAAAATCAGTATTATCGAAGAGATGTCTGCACTCTCAAATATATTGCAGCACTATTAACAGTAGGCCAAGATAACAGAATCAACATAAGTGTCCATCATTAGATGAATGGATAAAGAAAATGTAGTACATACACACAATAGATTATTATCCAACCATAAAACAGAATGAAATCCTGTCATTCATGGCAACATGAATGAACCTGGAGGACATTATGTTAAGTGAAATAAACCATGCACAGATGACAAATATCACACGTTCTCTCTCCCATATGGGATCTAAAATGTGATTTAATTCACAGAAATAGAAAGTAGAATGATGGTTATCAGAGGCTGGGAAGAGTAATGGGGAGGGGAGGAAAGGGCCATGGTTAATGGGTACAAAAATACAGTTAGATGGAAGAAATAAGAACTAGTGTTTAGTAGCACATGAGGTGAAGTTATTGTTAACTTACTGTATATTTTGAAATAACTAAAAGAGTGGAATTAGAATGTTCCTAATAAAAATGATAAATACTTAAGGTGATGAATATCCCAATTTTCCTGATTTTTATCATTACATATTATATACTTGGGTCAAAATATTACATGTGCCCTATAAATATGTCTAAGTATTATGTATTCGTAGTAATTGAAAGTTGTAAAAAGAGTTTTGAGTTATGCTCTAATTTAGGCAATATATCTGGTCTTGTGAAAATTGAATGTAATTTTTAAATTAGACAGATGTAGAAATATCATAAATTTATGTTTTATTTTTATTGATACATAATAATTGTATATATTTATGGGATACATGTGATGTTTTAATATATACATACAATGTGTAATGACCAAATCAGCATAATTGAGATACCTATCACCTCAAACATTTGTCATTTAATTCTGCTGAAAATATCATCTTCAACTGGTAGAAACATTAAATATATTAGCTTGAAGTGTTAATAAACATTCCCTTCTTTAATGAGATTTAAATAAGAAGTTACACAAAAAGAAGACATTTTAAAAACTTTTCAGAATATGCTTTTGTAGTCAGGCCTGAAGTAGCCATTATGAAAACTGTAATTTTTAATGTTGAGTTTTCATAAAGTTGTGCACATCTACAGTGCATTTTTTAAACAGACTTTTAAAATTGATTATCACCCAGTCACTGTCAAATAAAATGTATCTATAAGTGCAAAACACCAAATATTGTTTTGAGTGTTTTTGCTTTTATTGATGAATTTTAACTTCTATTGGTAAAGGCAAGATCCATGAGTAGTTTGTTAATCTTAACTTTTCTTAACTAATCTTACTTATAGAATGTATTATGTAAATCATGGTATGTAACTAATGTATTTGCGCTCTATTTCTAATAAAAATATAAACATTTTTGAAGTAAAAATAGCAATATGTTCATAAAAAATAAAAATAAAATGAAATGGTCCTTGAAAAATATCTTTTATTCTTCCTTTTTCTTTTTTCATTTTTCATGAGTTGTAACAAGGGTTCTTAATGTTTTGTTATGACCACAGCATATATATACACCATATATATGATATATATAGATCTCTCTATATATAACATATAATCAATATTATATATTATAATATATAATATACATTATATTATATAGTATAACAGATATATAAACTATATTATAATATATAGTTTATATAGCTCGCTCTCTCTTTCTACATATCTATGTATATATTGTTATTATTATTATTTTTTGAGATGGAGTCTCAACTCTTACCCAGGCTGGAGTGCAGTAATGTTATCTCAGTTTACTGCACCCTGGATCTCCCTGGGTTCAGTTGATGCTCCCACCTAAGCCTCCCAAGTAGCTGAGACTACAGATGTACACTACCACATCTGGCTAATTTTTTTATTTTTGTAGACATGAGGATTCACCATGTTGCCCATGCTAAGCTCAAACTTGTGGGCTCAAGCCATCTGCCCACGTTTGCCTCCCAAAGTGCTAGGATTACAGATGTGTGCCACCATGCCGGACCACAATGTTTTTACATGTATAAAATAACATATAAATTATATAAATTATAAATACAGGCAGGGTGTAGAGCCTCACTCCTGTAATCCCAGCACTTTGGGAGGCTGAGACAGGCAGATCACTTGAGGCCAGGAGTTGGAGACCAGCCTAGCCAACATGGTGAAACCCCATCTCTACTAAAAATAATACAAAATTAGCCAGGCATAGTGGCGGACATCTGTAATCCCAGTTACTTGGGAGACTGAGGCAGGAGACTCGCTTGAACCTGGGAGACAGAGGTTGCAGTGAGCCGAGATCACACCAGTGCATGCCAGCCTGGGCGACAGAGCAAGACTCCGTTTCAAAAAAAAAAAAAATTATAAATATAAACAGTAATTTTGAAGTGCAGGTATCAAAACATTCAAAATGTATGTGTATTTGCGGTATGGTAATATATATGCTTCTTTATTAAAGCACAAAATTGCAAGACATCAGAGATGGTCTAATAATTACTATAACTTTGAAGTGTCTATAAATGTAAATAGTACTTTCTGTTCTATGCTATGGAGAAATATAATTTCTATTGATGACAAAATTATAGACTCTGATAATATTACTGTTATTATTATTTTATAATTTCAACTTTATTTTAGATACAGAACATACATATGCAGGTTTGTTACATAGGTATATTGCATGATGCTGAGGTTTAGGGTATAAATCCTGTCATCTGGGTCATAAGCATAATACCCAAGGGGCAATTTTTCAACTCTCCCTTCCTTCCTTTCCTGCTAGTAGTCCACTGGGTCTATTGATTCCATCCTTGCATCTATGAATACTCAATGTTTAGCTCACACTTATAAGTGAGAACATGCGATATTTGGTTTTCTGTTCTGGCATATATCCAGTTAAGATAATGGCCTCCAGCTGTATCTATGTTGCTGCAAAGGGCATGACTGTATTGTTTTTTATGACTGTGTAGAATTCCATGCTGTATATGTACCGCATTTTCTTTATCCATTCATCCAATGATGAACACTCAGGTTCATTCCATGTCTTTGCTATTGTACTATTAGTAATATTATTTAAATATTTTACCTAAATTGTTTAAAAATCTAAATTTCAATTCAAAATTAGTGAAAATAAAAATTCATTTCTTCCTTTCCAAATTCAAGGACTTTCTAAATGACTGAACCCAATTTAAGGACACCTGGCTTAAAATAATTATGAGAAAGCCAAAATAGTAAAAGCTCAACTAGGTTCTAAAAATTATAGTTGTCTTATGAATTGACCTTTCTATAATTTGTGTCTTTGCTTTTCAAAATCACAGAAAAATTAACTATATATATATATATATACATTTTCTGTAACACTTTACTAAAATATTGTACTCACAGCTGTGGAAAAAATACATAATTCTGGATATTAATTATCAAAGCTGCCCAAATTACTCAATTACAACCTGCTTAGAGATAAAAATCCTCATTTACTATGCTACAGTGAAGTGGATACTGCTTTCTTTATTCTTTTTATTTTTCTTAATGGAGCTGCAGTTATTAGACCAGCAGTAAGTAACAGCATTCAGATCTAGGCCAATCAGGATTTAAGTCTTGAATATGTGGCACATTTTTCCAAATTAAAATGAAACAAGTTAAACTTTACACTAATTAATGAAACTGCATCATGTATGTAAAATGGTGATGAACTACAATGGATCAACTTTAGAAAAGGTCACAATTCAAATAAAAGTACACTGCCACTTTTATTAAGATTTCATTAAGATCAGAAGTGGTGTTACTTATTTTCAGAAATGTTTTCAGAATTATTAAGGGATGAACAAAATTTTGTTCACCTAATAAAGTTGCTTAGTATAAGTTCAAATCAATCCAAATTAAACTTCTGCAACCCATCAGCTTTTTATTTTTTTAATCATTCAAAGGAAGAATTATCTAGTGATTTTTCACACAATGCAATGAATGGAGGAACAATTAAACTGTGTACCCTGTGCATATATACATACATATGTGTGTGCGTGTGCGTGTGTGTATGTATATAATGAGAGACAGGAAGTGTGGGCTAACACAAATTTATGAACAAACAAAATGTATCCTTAATAAAAAGAATGCATAAGATACTATCTCATTGTAAATGTCTTATTTTAAATTACCTTTAATATATGCTAAGAATTTGGCCAAAGTGCTCTAAGATGCTAGAAACAAAAGTGTACTTGTTTAACAGAAAGTATGTGTGTATGTATATGTTTATATATGTTATATATACATGTTATATATATGATATGTGTGTATATAGAGAGATAATACAAACACACACATTTATGTATGTATATGTGTAAAGGCATATATATGCCTTTTTTCCTGAATTTGCCTGTGTTTACTAGTGGGTTTAGTTATATAAAGTTTTAATCAAGAGGTTATCCTTAATGCTTTTGAATTATTTAGAGAGCTATTCAGACTCCATTGGCCTGGATCAGAAGTCACTGGCCACATCAGAAGCCATCTTTTCATGTGAAGTCTAGGAAATTGACTGGATGGTTAACACAGCAACAGGAAAGACAAACAAATGGAGCTCAAGAATGTTAGAAGTTTGGGGTTCAAACAACAACAAGATCACATCTCTATCTCTATCTCTGTTTCTCTTCGATTATTATTCCATTTCTTCTCTTAGACTGACATCTTCTCAAAGGTCTAGAATCAGAATCGTAAGCCCTTGCACTTCCCATACTTCATAATTCACATTTTTGCTCCATAATATATTTTATATATTACAAGTTAAATATAGTTTAACATCATCTGTTGACACACTTCTAAAATTTGTGAAGAAGAATTCAGGTTAGCCTGTCTTTTCTTAGGGACCAAGCACAGTGCAAATTAACCATGGCCCCCTAGACAATACACTACAAACAACATTCCTGTTGGAAAGATATATCTGCACGGTAGAAAGGAGTAATTGGCCAAGATAAGAGACTACTCTTTAATAAGGAAGCAGTGCTTAAAAAATAAAACAATATATGTTCACTGTAAGATATGCAATGTAAAAATAAAAATAATAATATAGGAGTGGTAATATGAGATTTGAAGCATACAAACTATATTATAATTTTTTTGTATTTTCTTTGGCATAGTGAAATAAATAAAAAATAATTTAATTGCTGGAACAGCATAGATAAGACTTTTAAGTAAGAGAAAAAACTTTAAAGGTAAGAAAAGTTTTGGCCGGGCACGGTGGCTCACGCCTGTAATCCCAGCACTTCGGGAGGCCAAGGCGGGAAGATTACCTGAGGTCAGAAGTTCAAGACCAGCCTGGCCAACATGGTGAAACTCCATCTCTACTAAAAGTACAAATATTAACCGGGCATGGTGGCACACACCTGTAATCCCAGCTACTCGGGAGGCTGAGGCAGGAGAACTGCTTCAGCCCGGGAGATGGAGGTTGCAGTGAACTGAGATTGTGCCACTGCACTCCAGCCTGGCTAACACAGCAAGACTGTGTCTCTAACCAAAACAAAACAAAAAAAGTTTTAATAAACAACATTTTATTTCTAACCTTTCTTGCTGATAAAAACATAACTACAATAAAATGACAATTAATTGTTAAACATAAAATCATAGAGCGTTCTCAAATGCATACCAACGTAATGAAAATTACATTGGTATGTAATTACCAATTCAAATTCAAGGGAAAATATAATCAATGATTCAACGTATTTTTAAGGGCAACCGTATACAATAAAAAGGTGAGATTCTTCATATAAAATTTAAGAAATTTCATACAAAGATACTAATGGATCAAATTATGCACAGTAAAAACTCTGTAAACACATAAGCTATTAATGGAAGCATAGTTTTGTGATGGATTTAACTATACTCAAACAACTTTGACATAATACACATACAATAAATAGATATAAAGCATGAAGGTAATATGTTAAACTTGAAAATATATATCTTATAACACTAAAACTTTTCAAGTATCCCCATTCTGAAATGAATAGATGCTATATTAGGCCACAGGGTCAGTATCAGTAACTTCCTTTTTTTTTTTTTTTAATGAGACGGAGTCTTGCTCTGTTGCCCAGGTTGGAGTGCAGTGGCGCTATCTCGGCTCACTGCAAGTTCAGCCTCTGGGGCTCATGCCATTCTCCTGCCTCAGCCTCCGGAGTAGCTGGGACTACAGGCGCCTGCCACCACACCCCACCAAATTTTTTTGCATTTTCTTAAAACATTATCTGAACTATAATAGTTGCCCACAATGCAATAAACCAGAAACCAATCATAGAAGTATAAAACAATGAGCAATTACAACTTAGAAATACTGCTGGACGCAATGGCTCATGCCTGTAATCCTGGCACTTGGGGAGGCCAAGGCAGGTGGATCACAAGGTCACGAGTTTGAGACCAGCCTGACCCACATGGTGAAACCCCGTCTCTACTAAAAGTACAAAAAAAAAAAAAAAATAGCCAGGCATGGTAGCACATACCTGTAATCCCAGCTACTCAGGAGGCTGAGGCAGGAGAATCGCTTGAACCCGGGAGGCAGAGGTTGCATGCAGTGAACCGAGATCACGCCATTGCACTCCAGCCTGTGCGACAGAGTGATACTCCATCTAAAAAAAAACAAAAAAACAAACCAAAAAAGAAAAAAACTTAGAAATACAATATCTGAAATTCTACTGTATTTAAGAAAACTATTATGTTTACTGTACTAAGACCACATTAATGGAATATTCATAAAATAACATGGGCCTTGATAGTGAAATGTAATGATCATGTAAGAGAAGAAAATATATTATTTTTATTTATTGTATCAATGTATTGATCAATAATATTCATAAATTGGTAATAATTAGTGACATGTCAAAAGCCAATAAAATCAGAATTGATTCTATTTTTTTTTTTTTTTTGAAATGGAGTCTCGCTCTGTCATCCAGACTGGAGTGCAGTGGCGCCATCTTGGCTCACTGCAAGCTCCGCTTCCCGAGTTTACGCCATTCTCCTGCCTCAGCCTCCCGAGGAGCTGGGACTACAGTCGCCCGCCACCTCGCCCAGCTAGTTTTTTGTGTTTTTTTAGTAGAGACGGGGTTTCACTGGGTTAGCCAGGATGGTCTCGATCTCCTGACCTCGTGATCCACCCGTCTCGGCCTCCCAAAGTGCTGGGATTACAGGCTTGAGCCACCACGCCTGGCCCAGAAATGATTCTTAATCTTAAAAGGAATCTGTTAAAACTGGAACTAAACTATTATTTAAACTTGGTAAATATCTTTTTTAAAAAATTGTCTATTTATTTTTTAATTTTTTAAATTTTAATTTTTGTGGAAACATAGTAGGTGTACATATTTATGGGGTACAAGAGATGTTTTCACACAGGGATGCAATGTGAAATAAGCACAGCATCAAAAATAGAGTATCCATCCCCTCAAGCATTTATCCATTGAGTTGCAAACAATCTAATTACACTCTTATTTTAAAATGTACAGTTACTATTGACTATAGTCACCTGGCTGTGATATCAAATAATAGGTCTCACTAATTCTTTTGATATTTTGTATCCATAACCATCTGCAACTACCCCCAAACCTCCCACTACCCTTCACATTCTCTGGTAACCATTCTTCTATTATTTATCTTCATGAGTTCAATTGTTTTGTTTTTCAGATCCCACAAATAAATGAGAGCATGTGATGTTTGTCTTTCTGTGTCTGGCTTATTTCATTTAACACAATGATCTCCACTTCCATCTATGTTGCTGCAAGTGGCTGGATCTTATTCATTTATATGGCTGAATAATACACATTGTGTTCATGCACCACAGTTTCTTTATCCATTCATCTGTTGATGAACACTTAGGTTGCTTCCAGTTGATAGCTATTGAGTGTTGCTATCTCTTGGATATACTGAATTCCTTTCTTTTGAGTATATACCCAGCAGTGGGATTGCTGGATCATATGGTTGCAATTTTTAGCTTCCTGAGTAACTTCCAAACTGTTCTCCGTAGTGGCTGTACTAATTTACATTCCTACCAACAGTGTACCATGATTCCCTTTTGTCCACATCCTTTCCAGCATTTGTTATTGCCTGTCTTTTGGATACAAACCATTTGTTTTAAGAAGGCTTTTTAGATACTTGAAATGACTAGTGTGTTGCAATCTAAGCTGTTTCCACTTTAGGGAGCACCTGAAACTCAGTAACCCTGTTGTTCCTGCAGACTTGTACAGGTACCTCTTTGATGATCTTGTACAAGATAGAGAAGAAGTCTCTGGATTACCAGGCAGAGCTATTTGTTCTCTTTCCTTACTTTTCCCAAAACATACAGAGTCTCTCTCTCTGTTCTGAGCCACCTAAAGCTGGGGTTGGAGTGACACAAGCACCCTTGTGGCCATCATCACTGTAACTGTGCTGGGTCAGACCTGAAGCTAGCACAGTGCTAGTTCTTGCCCAGGGCCTGCTGTGGGTGAGCATCAGCTGAGTTTAGTCTGGGTCTTCTTTCTGCTCCAACAGAACCGCACTCAGTCCAATGCCTCTGCACCAAGTCACTGTTGCTGAGGATGAAGGAGGGATAGCATCAGTAATTTTGATGGAGTTTTCTATTCTGCCATCTTGCTCTGCCTCCATTATTGCCTTTTTTAAAATAACAGATAAATAATAAAACACTAACTAAATTCCAGTTAATATCAACATTCACATAAAAATTATTTACGATTATTACTTGATGACATTTTTTTCTGAAAGATCTAGATAAAACCAAACATAAACATGGAGGGTAGCCATTGGAGAAAAGGTGATGAAATTATTGTAAAATATGGGTATATTGAAAACACCCCAAAAAACCTGATAAAGTCCTAGAATTATATTGAAAACCCAGTCACTTTTCTAGTGACTGGCACTTTTCTATGCCAGTCATGATCAATTTTGTTTTTATGCAACACAGAATCCATTTACAGTAACAAAAACAAACTTTAAAAGATGCTAAAATAGGTAGAAAGAAATTGGACAAAATGTTTGCAACTGACTTGTAGTTACAAAAAATTTATTAATTACTAAAAGCTGTGATTTACATTAAGTAGACATTTCTAATTTCTCAGTATTAGAATTATAGCAATTCCAATTAGTTTATAGACTCAATCCTCAGATAATTAAAATTTCAATCAAATTATAGGGAAGAGTAATATAGCAAATTAAGTAAATAGTGTTCTAAGAAAAATTAAGAGATAAAATAATTATAAAAGTTTTGAAAAAATGAATATCTTGACAGAGAATTACTTTATCAACACTTGAAATACAATAAAATTGTAATATATAAAATAGTATAATACAAAATTGAATACACCTAACAGTAGAAAAATAACACTCTTGTAATTATTCCATTTTTGCTTATTTATACTTTCGATAAATCTAATAATCGATATTGAGCACTTTTTCATATGCTTGTTTCCCGTTTATATGTCTTCTTTTAAGGAATGTCTATCCAAATTGTTTGCCTTTTTTTGTTTAGATTATTAGGTCTTTTCTTGTAAGTTGTTTAAGCTATTTCTATATTCTGGTTATTAATCCCTTGTCAGATGGGTAGTTTGCAAATATTTTCTTCCATTCTGTGGATTGTCTCTTCACTTTGTTGATGGTTTTCTTTGCTGTGTAGAAGCTTTTAAACTTGTTATGATCACATTTGATCATCAAAGAAGTGCACATCAAAACTACAATGACATATTAGCTCACTGTAGTTAAAATAGCTTTTATCCAAAAGACAGACAATAACAAATGCTGGTGAGCGTGTGGGCAAAAGGGAACTCTGGTACACTGTTAGTGGAAATGTAAATTAGTACAACTATTGAGAACCATTTGGAAGTTCCTCAAAAAAACAAAACTAGAGTTGCCATATGATCCAGTAATCCCAATGCCGGGTATACACCCAAAATAAAGGAAATGAGTGTAAAGAGAGACCTGCACTCATATTTGTTTCAGCACCGCTCACAATAAGTAAGATTTGGAAGCAACCTAAGTGTCCATCAACAGAAGAAAGGATAAAGAAAATGCAGTACATATACACAATGGAGCATTTTTCAGCCATAAAAACAAATGACATCCTTTCATTTGCAACAACATGGAAGGAATTGGAAATCATTATTTTAAGTGAAATAAGCCAGGCACAGAAAGACAAGCATCACATGTTCTCACTAACTTGTGGAATCTAAAAATCAAAACAATTAAACTTATGGACATAGACAGTAGGGCTGGGAAGGTAACTGAGGGGTTGAGGGGGACGTAGGGATGTTAATGGGTTAAAAAAAGTAGAATGACTAAGATCTACTGTTTGATAATACAAATAGGGTGACTATAGTAAATAATAACTTAATTGTACATTTTTAAATAACTAAAAGAATGTAATTGGATTGTTTGTAACACAAAGAATAAATGATTGAGAGGATGCATATCCCATTCTCCATGATGTAATAATGTAATACATATATATATACCTACTATGTACCCACTAAAAGTTAAAATTAAAAAATCAATACAAATTTTAAAATACATAAATAATTAAAAATCTGAGACATATAATAAAATATTTATCACTGGTTACTGGAAAACTGTGAAATTTGGGGGAACGAACTTAGCTATAACTGCAATTTGTACCATGTACTCTAATAACAAATCCACCTTGACTAAATTGCTAATTGAATTAAGTCAAAACTGTTTTAAACAAAATGAGCAAAAATTTAATTAGTTTGGAATTAGGAAAGATTTGCTCAGAATAAAATCAATGAAGATCCTATAAAGAAAATGAAGGATGGATTTAACTACATTTAATCAAAAATAGATAATCCCAAAGAACTGGGGATATATATTTATAGCAAATATGATGAGAAAAGTTTATATTAAAAATAAGTAAACAAATACTTTATAGATAAAGAATGCAGGTAACATTACAATTGAAAAGTTAGTGAGAGAAGAAAGCATAAATATTCCTAGAGAAAAATTTAAATGAGAGATTGATATATAACAATTTCTCAATATTCACAGTAATCAAAATAGTGAATATTTTTTAAAAGATACCATATGTCAACAAAGATGTTGAAACATGAAAAACAGTAAATACTATTACTATCTACCTGATGAAGAGTCTAATGGCTATGAAGTGATAATAATCTGTGATGGTAAAGGGGCTTCCATAATCACCCCAAATACCACAAACTTGAAACAAGTCTATCAACATTATGAAAAAGCATTTGGTCATAGTGTATTTTATCAGACAAACTCATGTAAGACCTCAGCTAAGGAGCAGTCACCTGAAATTGGTTACACTGTGGAATCCATTATCAAGAATTGTGATGGTGGAACTTTGACATCCTGTCCCTTTACTCACTGGGGCCTGCTAATGTACCTGTACTGTGCTCAGCTGCAGCTATGGTGGTTTCTTTGCTGCAGCAACCCCTATGGTATAACTGGGGAATTGATCCTTTCTTCATATTCTCTGAGATTAATCTTGGTTATTACTGTTTATTTGAAATGACCTTGAGAGAATTCTGTTTGTTATAACTAAGTATACTGATTATTTCAGAAGTTGGTGCTAGTTTAGTTGCAGACAACTGATTCTGAAATAAATCAATCTAAATCTGGGATTATTTTTCTTGCTTCATTGGACCTGAGGTAGTAAGAGTGTAACTTCTACTACAAATTAGAACTCCATGACTATAACATGCTCTGGCTAAACAGATTTCTCATTTATTATCACCTGTGGTCACTTGGCACTAAGTGACCATTGACAGCAAGAGTTTGAAAGACTCAGTGTCTAATTATATAAAACCCTGTAATGAGCATGAGGACTATGAAATAGATTAATGGCTTCCTGACAGCACTGGAGAAGTATAGAAAGAGGATGGTAAACTCAAAGTTCTAAATTTTTTAATTCAAGGCAGAGTAAGAAAATCAGGGATTTTCGGTGACTGTGCTAAATGAATTTCTTATCACTTGCAGTCATAGGAATAAGAATGTAAAAAATAAAAGTTGGCACACAACTCAATGGTTATCAATTTATAACATCAGTTGAATTACAACTTTGCCAAATCTCTTGTGTAAATGTTGAAAATGACATATTGGGAATGATATATTTGCCAAGAAATGAAATCAGAATTTGTGAAAATATACACATAGTTTAAAGGAATGGTTTACAACTGGAGGTACTACCAGACCCAGAGGGCTCCTATAGTGCATGGAGATTCTTCTACTCGGGCATGCTACTGGCCTTTAGCACTTGGGTACTAAGGATTTTAAATGCCCTAAAATATGGGGCTGGGGTGTGGAAATCCTGCCCAAAAAAGAATTGCTCCACCTAAAATGCCTGTAGCACTCCTATTGAAATCACTAGCTTTGTGTAATAATAAATCTCCAGTTTGACTGAGCTTCCCTTTACTGCAGAACCATCCTCTGAACTCCTGGTAGATGTGGCTGTTTCATTCTTGCTTGAAGATGGTAGATGTGGCTATTTCAGCCTTGCTTGAAGACACTTTGATAACCTTATTCAAACAGTTAACTTGAAAAGTGAAACCATTGAACCTATTACAGGGGGGCGGAGCAAGATGGCTGAATAGGAACAGCTCCAGTCTCCAGCTCCCAGCGCGAGCGACGCAGAAGACAGGTGATTTCTGCATTTTCAATTGAGGTACTGGGTTCATCTCACTAGGGAGTGCCGGACAATCGGTGCTGGTCAGCTGCTGCAGCCCGACCAGGGAGAGGCACCGCCTCACCTGGGAAGCGCAAGGGGGAAGGGAATCCCTTTTCCTAGCCAGGGGAACTGAGACACACAACACCTGGAAAATCGGGTAACGTCCACCCCAATACTGCGCTGTACCAAGGGTCTTAGCAAACGGCCACACCAGGAGATTATATCCCACACTTGGCTGGGAGGGTCCCACACTGCCCACGGAGCCTCCCTCATTGCTAGCACAGCAGTCTGCAATCTAACTGCAAGGCAGCAGCGAGGCTGGGGGAGGGGCGCCCACCATTGCTGAGGCTTAAGTAGGTAAACAAAACCTCTGGAAAGCTCCAAATGAGTGGAGCTCACAGCAGCTCAAGGAGCCCTGTCTGTCTCTGTAGACTCCACCTCTAGGGACAGGGCACAGCTAATCAACAACAACAACAACAACAACAACAACAACAAAGCAGCAGAAACCTCTGCAGACACAAACGACTCGGTCTGACAGCTTTGAAGAGAGCAGTGGATCTCCTAACACAGAGGCTGAGATCTGAGAACGGACAGACTGCCTGCTCAAGTGGGTCCCTGACCCCTGAGTAGCCTAACTGGGAGACATCCTCCACTAGGGGCAGACTGACACCCCACACCTCACACGGTGGAGTACACCCCTGAGATGAAGCTTCCAAAGCAAGAATCATACAGGTACACTCACTGTTCAGCAATATTCTATTTTCTGCAGCCTCTGCTGCTGATACTCAGGCAAACAGGATCTGGAGTGGACCTCAAGCAATCTCCAACAGACCTACAGCTGAGGGTCCTGACTGTTAGAACGAAAACTAACAAACAGGAAGGACAGTCACTCCAAAACCCCATCAGTACGTCACCATCATCAAAGACCAGAGGTACATAAAACCACAAAGATAGGGAAAAAGCAGGGCAGAAAAGCTGGAAATTCAAAAATAAGAGCGCATCTCCCCCTCCAAAGGAACGCAGCTCATCGCCAGCAACGGATCAAAGCTGGATGGAGAAAGACTTTGACGAGATGAGAGAAGAAGGCTTCAGTCCATCAAACTTCTCAGAGCTAAAGGAGGAATTACGTACCCAGCGCAAAGAAACTAAAAATCTGGAAAAAAGAGTGGAAGAATTGATATCTAGAATAATTAATGCAGAGAAGGCCATAAACGAACTGACAGAGATGAAAACCATGACACGAGAAATACGTGACAAATGCAAAAGCTTCAGTAACCGATTCGATCAACTGGAAGAAAGAGTATCAGCGACTGAGGATCAAATGAATGAAATGAAGCGAGAAGAGAAATCTAAAGAAAAAAGAAGAAAAAGAAATGAACAAAGCCTGCAAGAAGTATGGGATTATGTAAAAAGACCAAATCTACGTCTGATTGGGGTGCCTGAAAGTGAGGGAGAAAATGGAACCAAATTGGAAAACACTCTTCAGGATATCATCCAGGAGAACTTCCCCAATCTAGTACGGCAGGCCAACATTCAAATTCAGGAAATACAGAGAACGCCACAAAGATACTCCTCCAGAAGAGCAACTCCAAGACACATAATTGCCAGATTCACCAAAGTTGAAATGAAGGAAAAAATCTTAAGGGCAGCCAGAGAGAAAGGTCGGGTTACCCACAAAGGGAAGCCCATCAGACTAACAGCAGATCTCTCGGCAGAAACTCTACAAGCCAGAAGAGAGTGGGGGCCAATATTCAACATTTTTAAAGAAAAGAATTTTAAACCCAGAATTGCATATCCAGCCAAGCTAAGTTTCATAAGTGAAGGAGAAATAAAATCCTTTACAGATAAGAAAATGCTTAGAGATTTTGTCACCACCAGGCCTGCCTTACAAGACACCCTGAAGGAAGCACTAAACATGGAAAGGAACAACTGGTACCAGCCATTGCAAAAACATGCCAAAATGCAAAGACCATCGAGGCTAGGAAGAAACCGCATCAACTAACCAGCAAAATAACCAGTTAATATCATAATGGCAGGATCAAGTTCACACATAACAATATTAACCTTAAATGTAAATGGACTAAATGATCCAATTAAAAGACACAGACTGGTAAACTGAATAAAGAGTCAGGACCCATCAGTTTGCTGTATTCAGGAGACCCATCTCACATGCAGAGACATACACAGGCTCAAAATAAAGGGATGGAGGAAGATCTACCAAGCAAATGGAACACACAAAAAAGCAGGGGTTGCAATCCTAGTCTCTGATAAAACAGACTTTAAACCATCAAAGATCAAAGAGACAAAGAAGGCCATTACATAATGGTAAAGGGATCAATTCAACAGGAAGAGCTAACTATCCTAAATATATATGCACCCAATACAGGAGCACCCAGATTCATAAAGCAAGTCCTTAAAGACTTACAAAGAGACTTAGACTCCCATACAATAATAATGGGAGAATTCAACACCCCACTGTCAACATTAGACAGATCAACAAGACAGAAAGTTAACAAGGATATCCAGGAATTAAACTCATCACTGCAGCAAGTAGACCTAATAGACATCTACAGAACTTTCCACCCCAAATTAAAAGAATATACATTCTTCTCAGCACCACATCACACTTATTCCAAAATTGACCACATAATTGGAAGTAAAGCACTCCTCAGCAAATGTACAAGAACTGAAATTATAACAAACTGTCTCTCAGACCACAGTGCAATCAAACTAGAACTCAGGACTAAGAAACTCAATCCAAACCGCTCAACTACATGGAAACTGAACAACCTGCTCCTGAATGACTACTGGGTACATAACGAAATGAAGGCAGAAATAAAGATGTTCTTTGAAACCAATGAGAACAAAGATACAACATACCAGAATCTCTGGGACACATTTAAAGCAGTGTGTAGAGGGAAATTTATAGCACTAAATGCCCACAAGAGAAAGCTGGAAAGATCTAAAATTGACATTCTAACATCACAATTAAAAGAACTAGAGAAGCAAGAGCAAACACATTCAAAAGCTAGCAGAAGGCAAGAAATAACTAAGATCAGAGCAAAACTGAAGGAGATAGAGACACAAAAACCCTTCAAAAAATCAGTGAATCCAGGAGTTGGTCTTTTGAAAACATCAACAAAATTGATAAACCGCTAGCAAGACTAATGAAGAAAAGAGAGAACAATCAAATGGACGCAATAAAAAATGATAAAGGGGATATCACCACCAACCACACAGAAATACAAACTACCATCAGAGAATACTATAAACACCTCTATGCAAATCAACTAGAAAATCTAGAAGAAATGGATAATTTCCTGGACACTTACACTCTCCCAAGACTAAACCAGGAAGAAGCTGAATCCCTGAATAGACCAATAGCAGGCTCTGAAATTGAGGCAATAATGAATAGCCTACCAACCAAAAAAAGTCCAGGACCAGATGGATTCACAGCTGATTTCTACCAGAGGTATAAGGAGGAGCTGGTACCATTCCTTCTGAAACTATTCCAATCAACAGAAAAAGAGGTAATCCTCCCTAACTCATTTTATGAGGACAACATCATCTTGATACCAAATCCTGGCAGAGACACAACAAAAAAAGAGACGTTTAGGCCAATATCCCTGAAGAACATCGATGCAAAAATCCTCAATAAAATACTGGCAAACCGGATCCACCAGCACATCAAAGAGCTTACCCACCATGATCAAGTGGGCTTCATCCCTGGGATGCAAGGCTGGTTCAACATATGCAAATCAATAAACGTATTCCAGCATATAAACAGAACCAAAGACAAAAACCACATGATTATCTCAATAGATGCAGAAAAGGCCTTTGACAAAATTCAACAGCCCTTCATGCTAAAAACACTCAATAAATTCGGTATTGATGGAAAGTATCTCAAAAAAATAAGAGCTATTTATGACAAACCCACAGCCAATATCACACTGAATGGGCAAAAACTGGAAAAATTCCCTTTGAAAACTGGCCCAAGACAGGGATGCCCTCTCTCACCACTCCTATTCAACATAGTGTTGGAAGTTCTGGCTAGGGCAATCAGGCAAGAAAAAGAAATCAAGGGTATTCAGTTAGGAAAAGAAGAAGTCAAATTGTCCCTGTTTGCAGATGACATAATTGTATATTTAGAAAATCCCATCGTCTCAGCCCAAAATCTCCTTAAGCTGATAAGCAACTTCAGCAAAGTCACAGGATACAAAATTAATGTGCAAAAATCACAAGCATTCTTATACACCAGTAACAGACAAACAGAAAGCAAAATCATGAATGAACTTCCATTCACAATTGCTTCAAAGAGAATCAAATACCTAGGAATCCAACTTACAAGGGATGTAAAGGACCTCTTCAAGGAGAACTACAAACCACTGCTCAGTGAAATAAAAGAGGACACAAACAAATGGAAGAGCATACCATGCTCATGGATAGGAAGAATCAATATCGTGAAAATGGCCATACTGCCCAAGGTTATTTATAGATTCAATGCCATCCCCATCAAGCTACCAATGAGTTTCTTCACAGAATTGGAAAAAACTGTTTAAAGTTCATATGGAACCAAAAAAGAGCCCGCATTGCCAAGACAATCCTAAGCCAAAAGAACAAAATTGGAGGCATCACGCTACATGACTTCAAACTATACTACAAGGCTACAGTAACCAAAACAGCATGGTACTGGTACCAAAACAGAGATATAGACCAATGGAATAGAAGAGAGTCCTCAGAAATAATATCACACATCTTCAGCCATCTGAACTTTGATAAACCTGAGAAAAACAAGAAATGGGGAAAGGATTCCCTATTTAATAAATGGTGCTGGGAAAATTGGCTAGCCATAAGTACAAAGCTAAAACTGGATCCTTTCCTTAGTCCTTATACGAAAATTAATTCAAGATGGATTAGAGACTTAAATGTTAGACCTAATACCATAAAAACCCAACAAGAAAACCTAGGTAGCACCATTCAGGACATAGGCATGGGCAAGAACTTCATGTCTAAAACACCAAAAGCAATGGCAACAAAAGCCAAAATCGACAAATGGGATCTAATTAAACTAAAGAGCTTCTCCACAGCAAAAGAAACTACCATCAGAGTGAACAGGCAACCTACAGAATGGGAGAAAATTTTTGCAATCTACTCATCTGACAAAGGGCTGATATCCAGAACCTACAAAGAACTCAAACAAATTTACAAAAAAAAAAAACCCCATCGAAAAGTGGGCCAAGGATATGAACAGACATTTCTCAAAAGAAGACATTCATACAGCCAATAGACACATGAAAAAATGCTCGTCATCACTGGCCATCAGAGAAATGCAAATCAAAACCACAATGAGATACCATCTCACACCAGTTAGAATGGCAATCATTAAAAAGTCAGGAAACAACAGGTGCTGGAGAGGATGTGGAGAAATAGGAACACTTTTACACTCTTGATGGGATTGTAAACTAGTTCAACCATTATGGAAAACAGTATGGTGATTCCTCAAGGATCTAGAACTAGAAGTACCATATGACCCAGCCATCCCATTATTGGGTATATACCCAAAGGATGATAAATCATGCTGCTATAAAGTCACATGCACACGTATGTTTATTGCGGCACTATTCACAATAGCAAAGACTTGGAATCAATGCAAATGTCCATCTGTGACAGACTGGATTAAGAAAATGTGGCACATATACACCATGGAATACTATGCAGCCATAAAAAAGGATGAGTTTGTGTCCTTTGTAGGGACATGGATGCAGCTGGAAACCATCATTCTCAGCAAACTATCGCAAGAACAGAAAACCAAACACCACATGTTCTCACTCATAGGTGGGAACTGAACAATGAGATCACTTGGACTTGGGAAGGGGAACATCACACACTGGGGCCTATCATGGGGAGAGGGGAGGGGGGAGGGATTGCATTGGGAGTTATACCTAATGTAAATGATGAGTTGATGGGTGCAGCACACCAACATGGCACAAGTATACATATGTAACAAACCTGCACGTTATGCACATGTACCCTGGAACTTAAAGTATAATAGAAAGAAAGAAAAGAAAGAAAAGAAAGAAAGAAAGAAAGAAAGAAAGAAAGAAAGAAAGAAAGAAAGAAAGAAAGAAAAGAAAAGTGAAACCATTAGAATTAAGTCTAGCTTCCTTATCAGAAAACATCTTAAATTACTTAATCAAAATAGAATTGTTTTTCCCTTTATCTAAAAGCAGTCTAAAAACAGTCAAGAACTTGGAATGGATTTTTCATGGTCACTAGCATCCCAGGATCCAATTATCTTTCTGTTTCTCATCTTTAGTATACTGTCACATTGTCAAAGATGACACCTTAAGCTCCAGTCCTAGTTCTAACACTAACAAGACTGCATGAGAGGAAAAGGGATAAAGAAGGATGAACTCCTCCAACTTTGAGAAGCTTCTCAGAAAGACCATGTAACTTCTATATTGTTCTCATAGACAAGCCTCGGTCATACAGAAAGTCTAGGTGCAAAGGTTGGTGAAATGAAATATTTGCCTTAGGACATATGGTTGTCCATCTAAAAAGTGGGGAAAGGTATAAATGTTGTGATATACAATTAACAGATTCTGCCACACAAAATCAATCCAATTTCTCCTTGCCCTCTCCTAAGCCATCCTTGCTTCTAGACTCTGGGATGAAATGATTTATGCACTAAGTAAGATTCAATATGTTACTGAAATGGTTTGGCTGTGTTTCTACCCAAAATCTCATCTTGAATTGTAATCCCCATAATCTACATAATCCCCATGTTTCAAGGGTGGGACCAGGTGGAGATAATTGGGTCATGGGGGCAGTTTTCCTCATGCTGTTCTCATGGTAGTAACTGAGTTCTCACAAGATCTGCTGGTTTTACAAGTGTCTGTAATTTCCCCTGCTTGTACTCACTCCATTCCTCCACACTGTGAAGAAGGTGCCTGCTTCCCCTTTGCCTTCCATCATGACTTTAAGCTTCCCGAGCCTTCCTCAGCAATTCAGAACTGTGAGTCAATTTAAACTTCTTTCCTTTATAAGTTAACCAGTCTCTAGTATTTCTTCGTAGCAGCGTGAGAACTAATACAATTACTAATTGATATCATTTAATATTTGGAAACTAGGTGGTGGGAATGGATTTTAAGAGTCATCAATCTTAAAGAAGGAGAATAAAGAAGAAAAAGCACTGTTATATCTGATTGAATTTATTGATAGAGACATATTTATAAGAAATTTCGGTTTCAGTGTACTAGCTGAGGTAGGTGAAAGTAGCTTTAATTTTCTCCATTGTTTTACTGAAAAATGTACTTCCTAGTGAACTAAAGTTTGAGATGCTAGAAATTTAAAGAGTTAAAGTAATCCAATAGTATATGGAGAAATAAAAGTTCTGTAAATTTATTATGTAAAACTTACTATGATTTTACAACTAAGAATATTGATTCATATTGAAATTTGTCCCAGTAGTAAGACAGAAGATGATCTTTTTGCCATAATACTGAGAAATACACTGGAGATGGAAGGGCTTAAATCTTTGAAAAATGTTATAGTGGATAATTTTTGTAAGATAAATATACTGGTAGAAGATTCTGATATTAATGGGCTTCTTAATTTTTTTTTTTTTTTTTTTTTTGAAAAAGAGTTTCACTCTTGTTGTCCAGGCTGGAGTGCAGTGGTACGATCTCAGCTCACCGTACCCTCCACCTCCTGGATTCTAGCGATTCTCCTGCCTCAGCCTCCCAAGCAGCTGGGATTACAGGCGCCCACCACCACATCCAGCTATTTTTTAAAATATTTTTAGTAAAGACGGGGTTTCACCCTGTTGGCCAGGCTGGTCTCGAACTCCTGGCTTCATGTGATCTGCCCGCTTTGGCCTCCCAAAGTGCTGGGATTACAGGTGTGAGCCACCGTGCCTGGCCAGTCTTCTTTATTTTAAAGATAACGAAGGAATTATTGGCTGGCAAAGGCCAAATTGTGCTACTTAATTAGTAGGCAGAATTAACCATGACTCCTGTAACACTCAGTAGGGATGGTGTGGTATCAAAATAATACCACCTATAGAGATTATTGAAATCATTATTTGCCATGAAATCGACATGTTCAAATAGATGCAAAGCCAATTAAGGTCTATGCACTGCACATAAGTAAATACATTCTCAGTCTGATGATGGAGACATAACATTAATACCGTAACAATAGTCACAGCCCCTTGCCTAATCCCAGATTTGAGTCAGTTCAGGATTGAGAGTTCCTTGGATACAACAAGGGAAAGATAAAATGAAAGAAAGACTTGTAATAATAACAGTCTGTATAGTAAATTTTTCTCCTGGCACTTTTCAATATAACTTTTATCTTATAGTGGTGTAACTGTGGAATGGGCAAAAGGAGAAAAAAAAAAATGCTATTCCAAAATGATTGGGTTGTATGGTCACTGCTCAGAGTAGGGACTGATATAACTTGTGTGGTCTATCTGTTCAGTTATGTATGTGAATCCTATTATGAGAAAAATCTACCCAACTGGTGAAATGGCATGTCAGAGGCTACCCTTTCTCATGTGTTTAATGAGCAGTTTAGAATGGGGTAGATCAGGGATCTGTACTTCTGTGCACTGCATCTGCATTTAGGCAGGAAAAAGAAAGGTAAAAGACAAAGTCAAATATTTTCTTCACTTGACTTTGTCAGCTTTACTCTGGAAGTACAGCCCTCTTCCAGTGCTTCTGAATTCTCCTTAGCCAGAACTGTCACATCATCATAGCTGGAGAAAGGATAAGCATTTGAATACTGTTTTGGCTCTGGCAGAAAAGAGCAATACTGAAGCAGGAACAAATCATGCTTCAGGTGCAAAATGGAGCTTGAACAAATTTCATCTCATTGGGGGCCCAATGGGATCCCAAGCCCAACTTGTGTTAAAATCTTGCTTTTTTCAAGAATGTAGATAAAAAGATAAACTTCTGAACCAGTATTCACTAAGAGAGTTAAGAATATTTTAATAAAGCTAAGAAACGCCTCTTGAACACCCCCTATCAAAATAACCAAAAATACTATACATCTCTGTGGGAATCACCACTAAAGACTGGAAAAAATAGGCATGATGATTCCTAACATATCACCATTTAACTTGACTGGCCTGTACAGACAGAGGGCTCTTGAAAATCTTATGTAATTAACATAAACATAATCAGGTAGTGATTCTAATCACAGCTGCTATTCCAGATGGGCACTATTTCCTGGAGGAAATCACCACATTTCTGGGTACCTGATATGTATTTATTGATCTGACTCTTTTTTTCCACTTCCGTCTGAGTTAGAAAATCTGAGAAGCTGTTTATTTTAACCTGACAGGGACAGCTGCATACACCTAGCATGCTACAGCAGGTTTTCACTAGCTCTTCACAACTGGACCACAATTTAGTCCACAGGATGCTTGATCATCCCACAGTCTCCAAAGCATCATGTTGATCTTCTTTGGTGATGACGTCATGCTCAGAAAATGTAGCGAAACAGAAAATGAAACTACAGATGCCTTTGTAAGACAGGTGTCAGAAAGTAGGTGATAACATGGCACTAGCCCCTTAAGTTAATGGCCAAGGAGTCCAAGGCATGTCTCCCATTTTTCTTAGCCTGTGTCACTTCGTGAAGCAGAGTCTGATGCATGCAAGTAGCTTATTTAGAAAGTGATCCAAGGAAACAGAAGTGAAGGACTTGGAAAAGTAAAACAAGAAAGGAAAGAGAACCATTTTATTGAGTCAGTCAATTCACCTTAGACCTTCTGAGTTGTAGAAAGTATGCCTCTGAACTGTTTCCCTAAGAAATAGAAAGAGAACAGTTTACTTACCATCTCCATTTCCCATTGGTCAACATATGTAGTTGTGAAGTCATAAAATTGTGAAGTCATGAAATCTGAGTATGTTTCCACTGGGTTCCATGCCATATGGTCAGATTAGCCACAGGACAGGATGTAAGAAATATATGGTACTGTCCTGCTGTCTGTGGAGCTCTGAAACATACCTCAAAATTATCTGCTTGGGCATATATTGAGCATTGTCCAGCCCCAATTATTTACAGACTGCCTATAAGGCATGCTATAGTTTCAATGTTTTTCCCCTTCAAATCTTATGTTGAAACTTGATTCCCAATGTCAGAGATGAGGCCTACTGCGAGGTGTATGTATCATAAGGGTGGATCCCTCACAAAAAGACTAATACCTCCCTTTGGGTTTGAGTTCTCACTATATTAGTTCCCTCAAAAGCTGGTTGTTAAAAAAAAGCCTGGAATCTTCCTCCTCTCTTTTGCTTCCTCTCTTCTCATGTGATCTTCACACATCAGTAGGCCTTTCACCTTCTACCATGCATGGAAGCAACTTGAGGCCCTCACCTAAAGCAGATGCCGGTGCCATGCTCATTGTACATCCTGAAGACTCATGTGCCAAATAAACACCTTGTTCTTATTATGTCCCAGCCTCATGCATTCCTTTATAGGAAAACAAAACAGACTGACAGAATACTCGTACTAGGAGTGGGGTTTCACACTGCCAGTGGCTCTATAATTATGGGGTCTAGAGGACACTGACCCTGCTCTCACAGCTCCACTAGGTACTTCCCTAGTGGAGGCTCTCTGGAGTAGCTCTGCCCTGTGGAGCTTTTCAATGCAACCTTTAAAATCTAGATGGAAGATGCCAAGCATCCACCACTCTTGCATTCTGGGTGCTTGCAAATGTAGCACCACATGGATGCCACTAAATCTTATGGCTTGTATCCTCTGGAGTGGCGGCCTGAGCAGTACCTGGGGTCATCTGCAGATACAGCCAATGTGACCAGGATGCAGGTAGCAGCATCCTGAGGTGGTGCAAGGCAACAGTGCCACAGGCCTGTTTCTTGAAACACTTCTATTCTCCTAGACCTCTGGATCTTTGATGGGAGGCACATCCTCAAAGATTTCTGAAATGCCTTTGGGAGTCTTTTGCTCATTGTCTTGACTAATAGCACCTGGCATCATTTTATCTGTGCTAACTATCTAGCAAGTGGTTTCTTCATAGCACCCTAGGACTCCTTTCCTGAAAACTTTCTTTTCTTCTCTACCACATGACCACATTGTAAATTTTTTAAAATTTATACACTCTACCTCTCTTTTAATTATAAGTTCCACCTTTAGGTCATTGCTTTGCTGCCCTTTCTTATCATAAGCTGTTATAAGTAATCACACCACTGCTTAAATGTTTTGGTGCTTAAAAATTTCTTCCAGATACCCTAGATCATCACTCTTAAGTTCAGCTTTCCAGAAAACCCTAAGGCATGAACACAATGCAGTGAAGTTCTTTTCTATGGTATACCAAGAGTTACATTGTCTTTTCTTTTTTTTTGTTTTTGTTTTTGTTTTTGGGGGGGTCTTTTTTTGGGGGGGTGGAGTTTCGCTCTTATTGACCAGGTTGGAGTGCAGTGGCACAATCTCGGCTCACTGCAACCTCCGCCTTCTGGTTTCAAGTGATTCTCCTGCCTCAGCCTCCCGAGTAGCTGGGACTACAGGCATGTGCCACCATGCCCAGCTAATTTTTGTATTTTTAGTAGACACGGGGTTTCACCATGTTGGCCAGGATGGTCTCAATCTCTTGACCTCATGATCTGCCCGCCTCGGCCTCCCAAAGTGCTGGGATTACAGGTGTGAGCCACTGTGCCGGGCCAAGGTTTACCTTTTCAACAGTTTCCCAAAAGTTTCTCATTTCCATCTGAGACCTCACCAGCATGACCTTTACTATGTTTCTATAAGCATTTTGTCACAACCACTCAACCAATTTCTAAGATGCTCCAAACTTTGCTAATCTTTTAGTCTTCTTTTGAACACACCAGAATCTTCCAACCTCTGCCCATTACCCAGTTCCAAAGCTGCTTATACATTTGCAGGTATCTTTATAGCAACATCTCATTTCTTAGTACCAATATTCTGTTTCTATGTGGGATAGTTTACTTAAAATTTTCTATAAGCCTTCCAGAAAGCATTTATCTTGCGAATTCTAACTCAAAGTAGGAGATACAGTATTTGGTGAAATTCTTTTCCATTTTCAAGATAACAAATGGCACATTTGGATATGCTGCTACAACCCATTTGTTGAATGACCCAAAGGCTGCCGGCTTTGAATGGGTCTTTAACAAAAGACGGCTCCCTGCTATGACTGATATGACTAGACCACAGACGCAATGTTCTTGAAATATCTATGCCAGATTGTGATGCTGAATAATGACTCTCGCATTTTGGTAAAAAATTTACAGCAGATGTCCCTAAAGTTTGAAAGTAAATATTCTTTTGATAGGCAGCTTTTGCCTTGCTTCTAAGCTCCAATAAAAATGGAATGCTTAACTTCTAGGAGACAATCATGAATCTGAACTACCTTTATTAACTGGGTATTATCTTATCAAGCCTCACAACTGTGATGTCCTCAGCAGCATAAAAAGTGAATGTACTGAATATGAGACTGAGTATAGGTAGGTGCTAAATGCACAAGGGAGTTTCATAAGCAGGTTTCTCCTGTGAATGTTGTGCCTAAACTTCCACTGCCAACCCAGTCTTGACCCCGAGCTTGAGTTTCATGGGGTTCCCTATGATCAGATAATTGAGAAGAAAACATTTGAGCCAGTTATTCAGGCTTCTCAGCAGGACACAATGGCACTTGAGAGAAGTAGGTTTATGTAGCGGTTCCGCTTATGTGACCATGAAGGGCACACTGATGTTAGAAAATATTAATGGTAACCAGAAATTCCAATAGTTACAGTTGTGATTCATTGATTCCTGGGTAATAGTTTGGTAGATAAACAAGAACTTGGAATGAGTAAGATTGGATGATTGAAGACAAGGTGGTTTGAAACAAGTTATATAATATACTGAGTCTTAAATGTAGGAATATTTTTATACTATGTGAATGTTTTCTAAAAATGTCTCCACTGCAAATGAGGCTTTCAATAATCAAATGGATATAATGATCTGCTCTGTGGATATTAATCTACCTTATTGTACAGCCAACTCAGTGAGTGTTCATTAAGCTTATTAGCAAGGGGTCCATGTTGAAAAGAACAGATGTTATGTATGGACTCAATAGATTTTCCCTCTCCAAGACTGACATGGCTACTAGTACAGCTGAATGTTCAATTTGCCAGTAGCTGTGTCTGACCTGATCCTTTAATAAGTAACAAACCTTAGGGGATCAGTCAGCCAGCTAGTGGAAGGTTAATTATACTAGACTTTTTTTTTTTTCATAAATGAGATAGCAATTTGTCCTCGCTGGAATAGATACTTTATACGAATTTTGATTTTTTTTTTCTCAGTTTGCTAATCTTCTGACAGTAATACCATCTGCAGGCTTTATTCAATTCCATATGAAGCATCATGATATCACAATCGAAATTTTTATGACCTAGGAATTTATTTTTCAGCAAAGTAAGTAACTAATCTTCTACCTTTAATATGCTTTTTATTTTCATTTTATTGTTTGCAATGCTCAAATTTTATTTTCTTTCTGCAAAGCATCTTTGCTATCTATTCAAGAGATATTTTCTGGAATCAAATATGCTATTGAGTCAAATATACAAATATGATAAAGGCAACAAGCATGTTAAAACATACATTAAATTTCCTAGGTTCATTGAACATTTATCCTTACAAAGGGAATGAAATGTACAGTGGAAAGATTGTAGAAAGTCTCAGAAAAATTTTAGCTATCTCCAAATACCAGGGTAGTGCAAATTCCCCAGTGGGATTCTGATGCATAGGCATAAGTCTTCCCAAAGGTCACAAGAATCTTTTGAACATCATTTCCTTAAGATGTTTTCCATGGTAATAAAATGAACAGAAGTACTGAGAGATCCAGAAGCTATTCAAAATGTGATTTTTTTATGTAGATGGTATATCATAGACTATTAATATCAGTACATAGTTTCACCATCATTTCCTTAAAAAGCACAAAAATTAGCAACAATAGTTTAGAATTCTTGTGAACATACATGTAGCTAAATTGTAAACTGCAGGATACATATGTTAACAGAAATTTTATTAGCAAATACAATGTGTTAACCTTAATTTTTAAAACAGGAAAAAAAACACTTTTTCTCAATTGCCCATTATTTGTAAAACTCATAAAACAAGTTATATTCTCTTTTCTCTGTCTTTCTATGAGGAGTTGGAAAACATGAAAAATCAAAACCATGAAAATTTGTGCCATATGTTGTTAAAATGTGTTCTTTTGATTGCTGAAATAGTTTGGATGTTTTGTCTCCTCCAAATGTCATGTTGAAATGTGACTTCTAACATTGGAGGTGGGGCTTAATGGGAGGTATTTAGGTCATGAGTGTAGGTCCCTCATGAATATCTTGGTGCTGTCCTCGACGTAATCAGTGAGTTTTCAGTCTGAGTTCATACACAATCTGGTTGTTTAAAAGACTGGCACCTCCTTCTCTCTCTCTTGCTCCCTCTCTCTTGCTCCTTCCTTTGCCATGTGACACAATGGCTCCTCTTCACCTTCTACCATGACCGTAAGGGCCCTGAAACCCTCACCAGAAGCAGATGTCGGCACTATCCTTCATGTACAGCCTGCAGAACTGTGAGCCAGATAAACCTCTTTTCTTTAGAAATTACCCAGCCTCAGGTCTTTCTTTCTAGCAGCACAAATGGACTAATACAATTGCACAGAACTATTCTTTTTATCGAACTTCCCATAAAAAACTTGTAATTGCTCAATTATTCTCTTATAATGATTTCACACTTCTACAAGTATACACACCATACATGTGCTTTAACTGTGAATGTTCTGTGCTATTTCTAAAACAACCAGATGCATTTGAAGCATATGTTAATTTAAAAAGATTAGCAATATGTACACTACGCATTAAACAACCAAATTGCATTACTGCTCTGTCACTGTTTCTTCATGAAGCCAAACACACAGTTGATTCAATATATTATACACATACAAACGTTTACCTATACAAGTGGCTGTATTATCTAGGCCTGTTTTGGATTGTTTCATTAGTTTGTTATGTTAATAGAATAAAAACAGAACTTTTTTCACTTTATCACTTTAAGCAAAACACGCTCTCAGACTGTTACAGGTTCACTGAATAAATTATCGTATTTTTCTTTCCCTAGGACATCCATAGTGCAATAATGAAAGCAGATCTTCTGAAAGAAGTCACAGCTGGAGGTAGGCTGGTTAGGAGTGGGAAAGGAGTTGCTGGGAGGTCAGAGGGATACCAGAGAAAGTTCCAAAGGTTGATTATAAACTACAAGGATAACCGGCAAATATGTGTCAGATTGGGGTTTTAATACTGGCTCTGACATAATTTACCATCTTGAGGTTGGGGAAATGTTTAATGGTTGAATAACTAAATGTATCATTACATCAAATGTAACGAATCTCAGTCCACCAACTCTAGCAAGCAAAAAGTGGCACACATTTAAGACAACATATGCCCCAGTTTGTGGAAGAAACACCACTGGACCCAAATTCTCCATGTTTATGTTAAAGTTGATATATAGTTATATCAGTCTCTTTGATAATAATCTAGTAATCTAAGAACTATTTGAATATTCTGTCATTAGACTCCAGATCTGTTGACACTTTGGGCCATATAATTCTTTGTTGTGGGGGGCCATCCTCTGCATTGTAGACAGCTTAATAGCATATTTGGTTGACATGCACTGGATGGCAGTAGGACCCCCACTCCTTGCCCTTGTGAAAGCAAAAAGGGTCTCCAAACTTTACCAAGTATCCCCTGGGGGCAAAACCTCTCATTGTTGAAAATCACTGCATTAGACATATTGAGACAATACTAATCTGGTCAATTGTGTGGACACAAACTGTTAGAGGAAGAATAATTATTAACATTTGTGTCTAGTCAACTAATCCGGTCACATAAATTCTATATGTGAATTCATTTTGCTTACTACCAAAGCACAAAGACTTTTCAGATAACTTATAATAATGTTGTACAAGTATAGGGGTTCAGAGTAGCAAGTGAATAATTAAATTTACCTAGAGTATGGAGAAATTGGGTTTGGAATATTCATGACACTAGTTCTATTTCTAATGTTTAGTGACTACCACTGAATAATTTATGTCTTATTATTAGAACACCTGGAGTTATGATACATATTTTTTGTGAAGTTTGCCAACTTTGGACTTTTCAAGCATCAAAATTCAACTCTGTATATTTATAGCTAAACTAGGAACCAGGAAACTTAGATGATTTGGTCATGTCCATAAAGTCACTTCACTACAAAACAGGAATTGATCTGATATTCTGGCAAATACTTTGATCTTATTTCCATGTACAATAGCATTTCTCAAAGATTAGGCAGTGGTAGGGTAATGAGAAGCCATCAACGAAGTATAAACTGATTCCCAATTCAACCCTTTTATTCCTTTTATTTCATTCTTTGGAGCGTGGTAATCACTTCTTAATATTTCCTTTTTGTCTTAGGTCTGAAATGGTTACTTGCTTTTAATACATAAAATTGGCATAAAGAACCACTAAATTAGGTATTCAGTTTTAAAAAGTATTGTGTACTACTGGAGTTTATTGAAAACTTCAATTTAGCAATCTACTAAACTGTCCTAATAAATATAATATTTGTTAATGTTGCAAACTCCTATTTATGCAAATTTTTAAATTCTTACAATTTGGAGAAAGAATGCTTTGTTCTCAAGGCACCCTGTTTTTTCCCCCTGAATTCAGCAAATGAAATGAACAAAATATTATAGAAAAGGAACATTAAGTGACCCTAACATCGGAAAAGATGTTTAAAACATTAAAGTTATGAGATATATTTTGAATCTGTCAGATTAAAATAGATCAAAACATCTGAAAACACCTCGTGTTGGTAAGGATGTACTCACAGACAATCTTACACAGTGCTAGTGAAAAACTTGAATTGCTATTTCTGAAACGGAAAAGAGTCCCTTGTCCCCCTCCTAGGGCATGCGATGGGGGGTGTGGCTCGCTTCTTCAGTGCCCCGCTGCTCAAACCTCTAGGGAAGCATACAGACGGGCAGGGTGTGGGGCTCCAACCTCATGGTAGTGTCTAGGGGTGAATGTTTAGGCCTCCAGAAGCTCCAGTGGGCGTGTGTTACAGGGCGTTCTCTTAGTTTGCAGTCTATAGGCAGCTTGTGTTAATCAGCTCAATTAGACTTTTTACCTTGTTGCAAGTATAGAGGGCTTTCTGTATCCTGGGATTTCTTCGCTGTGCTCTTTTGCCGGTGCTACTCAAAAACTCCTCTCCATGACCAGCCACTTGCATCTTCTTCGCCGATGTATTCCTCACAAAGTCCAGCCACTTCTGCGTGTGTGCCTGCTAGGGCCTGGAGTTTTTATAGGCACAGGATGGAGGCATGGCGGGCCAAGGTGGTCTTGGGAAATGCAATATTTCGGTGGAAGGCAGAAGTGCCAGTCCTCAGCTAGGTCCACGGGAGTGGAGCCCTAGCCAGTGACCACGCCCTCCTCTACTCAGCACTTCCCTTCCCTGCTTCCGTATCATTTAAAGGGACCACGCTCTTCCCTTCCCAGCAATCCTGTGTTACTTCTATGGAGGAGAGTTTGGCAAAAATTTCAAACGCATATAGCATTTGTCCCAGAAATTTGACTTCTAGCACTTTATCTTACAAATATATTCACATAGGAGAAAATGATATAGATACAAAAATATTCACTGAAGTATTGCAGGCAACATCAAGGATTGGAAATGTCCTAATATTCACCAATAGATAACGGGAAAATAAATTAGGATTCTTTCAAACCCATTATAAAATAATGAGGCAGAACTTTATGTGATGACTAAGAATAATCTCCAAAAAGGTTGCTAAATACAAAGAATTTATTATTACAAGTCATGCCGCCATTTATTATTACTAAAGGTATAAATATAAATACATGGTCTATGCTTATATGCATTGAATATCTCTAGACATCACACAGATAAATAAAATGAAATGAAAACTGAAAGATGATACAGACTTGGGCAGAGAAGTTGGGGAAATATGGAGAGCAGAATTCTACTTTTCATGATATCCTTTTTGTACCATTTGAATTCGAGATGAATAAAATGAGATGAAAACTGAAAGATGATACAGGCTTGGGCAGAGAAGGCTGGGGAAATATGGAGAGCAGAATTCTACTTTTCATGATATCCTTTTTGTACCATTTGAATTCGAGCTATGCATTTAAAAGTATATTAATAATCCTCCCAAAACTGTAGCCCCATTTCCAGACTCTTCCAATCCTTCAATGATACATGAAGTTTCTACTCTCTGGGAAATTCTTGGATCCCAGTAACGGAAAGCTGGCCAATATTGCAAAAACAACAGCTAATCCAGACTTCCCTTATTCTACAGAGTTCAACAAATACTTGATGTCACTACTCTTCCCTTTGCTTGCTAACAACTGAAGGGATATTTTACAAAAGCAAACTAGAAGGCTAATGAGTGTCAACCTCAGTTGCACAGGGACTATAAAACTGACTGGACTGGTAAATAGAAAGATAATGAATTATCTGATGTCTCTTAAGTCTAGGCTTTGCCCAGAACCAAGCTCTAGTTTTGTATTCTTAGTTGTTCCTTAAAGGCTAAATGACTGTGTAGAATAAATAGAACAGGGGAAGCTGAAAACAATCTGATGCTCTCCAGACTGGGAATTATCATTGACACACAGAATTTCTTTCTACCAAGTATAAAGCACTTGTCATTTAGCAAGAAGAAATTGGTGTGTTAATGCAACCCCCATTTTCTGGAATGGAGAGAACAAGTTACATATTAAGAGAGAGATGTAGTGCCTTAGGAGTCACTAAGAGTTACGGCTGCCCATGCTTTGAATGTAGACCCTTTTCTGGGCCACAGTGAAATATAAAGATCATTCATTATTAGCCCCTATAAAAGTACTTGTGATGATCCTGATTTTGAAACAGAAGATATCCAGCCAGTTGCGACAGATACCAGAATGTCAAGCATTTCCTTTTGTTGATGTTTTGCTTGTTTTTTAAGGAATTCTTCCTAGAAGCCAGAAACATAATATCATAGTCTCATATGTTCTTGACATCACTGATGGGAGATTATTTGCTTAAAATGTATATTCAAGCCCATCCTCTGTCAAACGTCTCACCATCTCCAATATTCTGTTTATTCTCAGCCTGTCCATAATACAGGCTGTATTTCTGCTCTTCCTCTCAAAATACTGTGTCATTAAGTTCCTACTATTCTTGGAACTCTCATTTCCATCCAATAATCCTCATCACTTCCTATGTTATTTTTCACTATGATTTGCCCCTCAAAGCCATGTATATGCTAGATCTATGATAGACAAATTTCCACATGTCTGCTCTGAAATTTTTCTCAACATCTATCATCTTCTCGAACTTCAAAAAATTTGAATATTTTTCAAAAATTCACTATTTCAACCCCTTCTCTTACTGTTGCTCAAGAGAGTCTCAAGTTTTTTCATGGGGTCTAATTCCCTGAGAGATAAGAAAGCACATTATTTTTTGTCCCCGTAAATCCTCCAGATAAGAAATCTATCTAATTGCACAGAGACGCTAGAGAAAGGCACAGAAAAATGTTGATCTCATCTATTTTTTATCTCCATCTGGGCTCTATCTGTTGCTAAACAAACGTTTTACATATCACCTACTTATTCTTAATTCTCTACTGTGTCTCTTACACACTTTCTTTTCTCTTCAATCCACTCATATTTTGTTATCTTCTTAAACTCAATAAATGATCTCATTTTATTCTTTCTACAAGACTGTTTATCCAGCGATATGACACTAAATGTTTATTTCAATAATCAAACCATGAGATATACATTTTTTAAAAACTCAGATAACCAATTTCTCAGCAAAATACATAGTATTGAAACCAGTTTATTAAAACATCTTTAACAGTCGGCACAGGTCCTAGAATAGAGTATGTTACTGGTAGAAGAGATCTGAGTTACCCTGAGTTACTGGCAGTGTGTCCATATGAGTCCATAGCAACTTCAGTCCTTACCTCCTCAGAAGAAAGGCTTTGACTGAAGAGCATAAAGCAGAAAAAGAGACCCAGGTGAGTTCCAGAGCAGGAGTGGAAGTTTTTTTTAAAAGAATTTAGAACAGGAAAGAAAGGGAGGTATGCTTGGAAGAGAGAAAAAGGAAGAGAAGAGCCTTTAACCTTGATCTTAGGACTTTATAAGTTCACCTCTTTCCCATGATTCTTCCCTTAGTGTGGGCTTCCTGCATGTGCAGTGTCGTCCTTACCCTAGGGAATTGAGCATGCCCAGTACATTTAGGGAGTTACATGAATGCCCATCTGAGTCTTTCTTCCTTTTTCCGATGGATGTACCCAGATCATACTTCCTTATTTTGTCTCTTAATTTGCATACCCAGGAAGTTGCTTCTCCCTGGGGTCTGCATTCAGTTAACATTTTGATGTTAATAGGTGTGGACTATCAGGAAATGGCCTCTCCCTGGCGCTGCCAAATTATCATTCTTAGAGAGCCAATGAAATAATTGTTGAACCATAAGAAAACCAATAAGTGTTTTAGTCTTCAATTTGCTAATTCATTTTCAAAAATATAGTCAGCTTTGTAGTTCCTGGGATATTAGGATTCTGTACATCTTCAAGAGAAAAGAAAATGGGCAAAGAACCAGTTTTCATGGAGGTCTTCTTAGAAAATATTAAGTTTCAGGCCACTGCTGGAACAAGCAGCTATATCCCAATGCATCACATCATATTCATCTCCATCTCCAGATAGATATGTATTATATCATTGCTTGCTCATAACTATGACCATGATTCATCAATAAAATAAGTTATTATGTTGAGTGTGAGGTGTTTGCCATGGGACAAATTAGGATAGGTATCCAACATTCACACATATTCTCTACCTTAATACTTAAGAAGTTCATCCTCATTTCTCCAGAAAAAAACTATTTTTTCAGTTAGATTAAAAAATTGAAAATTGTATTCGCTGAATGAGGCTAATTCTCCAAAAATAAAGCAAATGAACTACTAAATGAAAGAGTCAACAAAGAGAATGGCCATCTGTTGATATCACGTGCTGTTGGCTTTGACTTGAGAGTTGCAAAAGAACTGCGTGTGCCTCACTGAAGTTTGCCAGGCTCTCACTTAGATGTTTAGGTCTACAAATGTATGACTATCTTCATAGCAAAATCATATGTTAAGAAAAGTGCAGCAACAACACTATTAAATTTTGTTATTGCAAATAAAGATTTTTATTAGTGTTAATGGTAGCTAAAATGTGTAAATGTTGTTTTGCATATAAATATTTAACAACTGTTTTGAAGTATCGATTAAGTGGTAGGTGGTAAAGGTGCCATAGTCAAGAAGACAAATAAAATTCCTGCTTTCATTCTAGTTTGGGAACTCAACTAATTTTCAAATAGATAACAACAAGCATTTGTCAGCTAATAAAAGGTACTATGGGAAAAAAAGCTAAGAGTTAGAATGTGAGTATTAGTATAATTTGTATTTTGGAGTCCAGACTTATTGTAATTAGAATTTCCCAAAAGAGATCTGCCTTTGCTCTCTTTTAATATTATTTTTCTATTCCATTTTAAGCTTATTTCATCCACTTAAAACAGTTAAAATGCCAATGTTACATGTTTCAAAGTACAGAAATTAGGAAATTGCAGACATTATGCCAGCAAAATACTAAGATCCAATGTAAATTGGAAATTATCTAAGCTATGCTCTCTCTTAAACTTTGCACTTTCACCCCAGGCTAGATTCAAATCATCATTAATTGCATTCTGTCAACTTTTGAGTCAGATCAGGTAGTCTTTATTTTGCAAGCCAGGATGCTATTTTGTGATGCTGCACAGTGCTTACTGCTTGCCACCTTCTACCCTGAAGGGAACTGCAGTTTCAGGAATGGGTTGACATATCAATTAGTTTGTAATCAGTGTATAATGTCCTTTGAGCATTTGAGGCCAGATTCTACTGTTATTTAGAAAGTCAATAGAAAGTCCTTCTGGAATATGGTCTGTAGGACACAGAACAAGATGAGAAACTAGAACTTATTGTAACCTGGAAAATGACTATTGTCTCCAAGCCAGATCTTCCTGACTAGTTATTTTCCCAGAGGAAAGGATCCTCATTGCTTCCTGTGGGCAAGTCTGTAAGCAGAAGCACTAGTCCTGGCCGATCCCACCAAGGGAAGACCATGCCATCCCTGCTTGCACATGTGTGGCAAGTATATTCTGGCCTGACAATTGCCAAGCAAGCAGAAGATAAGCCTGGAAAGGATCTGACGTTCATCTAATTTAGCGTCTGTAATACAGCGTTTTGTGTCCTGACTTGACCCAGCTTTGAGGCCCTGGCTAGAGGCCAGTTGTTACCTTTCTTGAGTAGCCAATTAAGCTCACATCTCAACCACTTCCCTTATCTGACTCTCACACTCCAGGCTACTGTGCACCTGCCCTAATTGCCCCACGGCCAGGTACCAGATAACAAGAGGCAAACTTTACAACCAGAGCCAGCTGATATTATGCAAATTAGCCAATACTGAACTTGTTTACCCTGTGTCACCCTTGTCTTCTTGCAGAAACCACAAAAAAAGGTGCTTGTTCACAGCATCCCATTCTTCCCCTGCCTCGTGCTTCCCTCATTCCCAGTGTGGCAGGGCTGTGTTTTTCCCAGGGAAATGTAAGTAACAAAACTATGAAACTCTTTCTGGCTTCTCTCTTTTGATGTGCATCTGGCCTCACCATACCTCACTCAGGGTAACATGGTTAACACTACCTCTTCATCTTCTCAAAGAGAAAAGGACTATACAGACAAGACAGGTGAATTGCCTAAGGTCTCATAGGTAGTTCTTGGCACAGGTGGTTCCAGAACTCAGATTTCTGATTAAAACCTCCTAGTTTACTGTTCTTTTCTTTAAGTTTCACATGAAAAGTAGTGGTCACCAAAGAATAAAAACATAATAAAATAGTTATAATATACCTAATTTACTGAGCAACTACTGGAACTTTTTTTGTTGTGTTTGCCACTGTATATACACAATAATTCTCCAAGGTGTATATTATAAAACTTTTTTGTACTTTAGAAAACTGAGACAGAGAGGGGAATCAGCTTTTGATCATGATGCCATTTTCTACTTCATCATATAAAAAGCAATACACAGAGTCACAGTTCAAATACCAAAGTTTCCAAATCAGTACAACAGCCATCACCTTCCTCAAATGATATGAAGTCCATTGTTAAAAAATAAAAATAAAAGTACGGGCTACAGTTCAGATATATTGAAAGGCTAACCACTCATAACCATGCAATCAAAATTTGACTTGTCCTGATTTCCCCCAAACGCTAGCTCTAATCATAAATGAAACAGAAAATGTAAGCTTTATACCTTGTCAGCATGATTCAGTGAAATTAAACCAATCAGCTATAGACAGATCAGCTTAAACAGCTCTACTTGCCCTAAAAAAGAATATTAATGTGTAACAGCCAATCACAGAAAAGGTCAAAATACCTCCTCTTTCTTGCTTTATAAATTGTGCTGTAACTGCTCTGAGCAAGGCTTCTTATCACTTTTGGTTTGAGATCTCCTGGTTCGTGAACCAAGAGTATGCACAAGAAACTTTTAAAATTTTTCTACCTCGCTCTGAATATATTTTTGACATCATAAAAATCAAAGATTCTTCTTTGTTCACCGGAGAAAGAGGAAAAATCAAATACAGAGAAAATAAATGATATAATCTTGTGAACTGTTTAATTTTAATGGATCCACAGAGGAAAACCAGTATAATTTTACATGAGAATATGTGCTATCTATTCCTCCCTCTTTTCCTTTATTTATATGTATCTTAGACCTCTTTTTTCTTATATTTATTGATTTTTTCTGATATGCCAGGCACTGTTCCAAGTACTTTATTTGTAATCCTCACAACAACCCAATGATGTATTATAATTATCCCCATTTTACAGATGAGGAAATGGAGAGACTCAGCCACTAAGCCAAGGAGTGTGACTCCAGAGCCTACCCTCTGAGCCACTATACTTGTCCTTTTATGTTACGCATGCTCAGAAATCTGATGTATCTGGCATTTTATCCAGTGAAGATATCCAACTAAAAAGTTCAGGGAAGACTAGAGATTACAAATAATTTCACCACAGTTGTCCAAAATTGTCTCTATAATATCCCCAAAGTATGTTTCTGCTTTCTGAAAGTCAGAATGGAGAGAAAGCTCTTACTGAACTGTTATTTGAATCTGAGCTATGGATAAAGTGGAAACCGAAGGATTCTCTTAAGAACCAAATTCCCTAGTTATCTGAGGAAGGTGGAGACGGACTTTGGAAGAAAACATTTTCTCTGCTGTGACACTGGAAAGTCTATCGCTCATTTCAAAGCGGAGAGTAAAGTCGTGCTTGATATTGGTGCAGACTGGATTGTAGCAGATTTGTGGGTAGGGGTTTTTCATTGGGAATGTAATGAATCTTTAGGGAGGAAAGTGGAAAGACAGCTGTCTTTGGAGTCAGGAGCCAGTTTCTCTTGTGCCTATTTATTTGGGCTGTGGTTTTCTCCTCTGAGTTTTTAAATTGTTAAGATTTATAGAGGATGCTGGACAACTGAAATATAAAGAACCGAATAGAGGACCTAATGGCTATGGGAAGTATGTTTTTGGCCTAGAGGAGATATGGAATTGTGACAGAAAGAAAAACAAGGTGATAAACACTGAGGAGAGAGGAATATATTCTCAGGCAGCATCAAAGAGGCTTTCCAGGTACAATTGCTTTGACCCAGCTGCATGCAATGCCCAAGCTGTTAAGTGTGGAGCTTCTCAGGAAGCAAACATGCCTCTAACTGCTCTTGTTTTGCTCCTCTATCAGCTTTTGCAAGACTTGAGGCTAACTGGACAATTTAATAGCCAATAAGAGTTCTCTTAACAAAAAAAGAAGTAAAGAGTTTTCTACAAAAATATTGTAGCTCTCCCTACATTCAGATTTTCTCAGAGTCAACAAACTACATCCCAGAGACCAAACCAGTTCTCTTCCTGATTTGGTAAATAAAACGTTTTATCGGAACACAATCACACCTATTCGTTTACCAATGGCTCATTTCATCAACAGCAGAGTTGTGAAGGTGAGACAGGAACCGTATGAGCCACAGGGCAAAAGTACTTACTGTGGAGATCTTTTTAGAGTAAGTTTGCTCACTCCTGCTTTAGGAGATCTTAAAGGTAACTCTGGCTCAAGGGATTCCTGTATTACTTGTCCTCCTAAACTGCAGAGGTACCAACATGGTCAGTGGCATCTTCTCAATACTTACTCGCTCATAGTCCAAGGGTATTCTCAAGATCAAACATGTCTCAGGGGAATATACATTCTTTCCACTACATCAGGCTTCTAACAACTGTATCACCTGATTATCCTTCTTTCTGCAGTTTGCTACACAGTGCTCACATCTCTGATATTACCTCACTTCTGACAAGAGATGCAGGGATGTGATTTATAGCTAAGTAAACAATCATAAAAAATACCCCAAATGAGCCTCAGTGTAGCTCAAATATTTATGCAAACTTTCATGATAACTCATGTTAACCAGTTTGGTGAAATATTATTAGATGGAAAGTAATCTACTTTTCCTTCACTCAACAAGAGTTTTGTTACAAAATTATATAACATGCCTTAATTAGCAGAAATTATTCTATAACAATATAGCAAACTTTAAGTAGGTAGACTAAATTTAGACATTAAAAATTTCTAGGGAACCATCATTAGGAAACCCATACATGGTATCCACAGCTGTTGACTGATACTCTATTCCCTTTTCTTAGAAAAAGTCACTTCTTGCTGCTTGCACCTTCTGTTTCCCAGGACTCTTCCTCAGACACAAGATCTTACAAGATACTAGGAGCTCTTTCAATTCTTCCTTAAACAAATATTCATTACTCCTCTGCTCTTCAAACAAGGCTCTCAACTTATTTCCTCCCCTTATTTCTGTCTTTGCTAAGATTTCACTAGGAAGAAACTGGCCTAGTTTTCTATGTTGCCTGTCCAGTCTCCTCCTCACAGGTGGGCTTTTAAACCCCAGGAAAAGGAGTACTCCATGAATTCACCATCAGATCCTTGGTGAAATGCACAAAATCCCTTTTATTGTATACAGTTACACTCTTGTCTTTTCTATCTTTTTGTTTAATCGTTTATCTTCTCTGGAATGCTGTGCCATCATCAAGTTCTGGGTTACCACCCCATTGGTTAGATAATCTCATTGCTCAAAATAAGAAGATAAGCTTTTTTTTAATGGAATGGAATGCAATATATCTAAAAAGAGCAGATACGAAAATACTAGAGTGTCCCACTTATTAGAGTACACACAGTTTTAGATATCATTGCATGTGTATTATACTGTGTGTTTTATACATACACACACACGTATATAATGGCTATAATGTAAAATAATATTTTTGTTGGCTAACATCAAATATATTTAGAAGCTACTGTTCAGGTGCCTTTCCTCCTGTCCCTAACTTATTTTTAAAAGTTCTTCCTTCAGTTCATCATTACATTAGGAGTTACATTAGATGAGTCAGGCTTTAAGACTCCAGATAATATTTGAGAGCCAAAAGTCACCCTTGAAGACTACTTTGTTATTTTAATTGTTCCTTTAGATCAATTTAGTTGAACAACTGTTATATCTGTTTTTGGCCTAAACACAGGAGGAAATTTTTACAATGTAAAATAAAATGCCACCGAAGTGTTAGAAATTTAATTACTAATTAATGTCTTTATATTTATAAATTAATCATGTAATGGCTACCTCAATATAACTTTGAAATGAACATTGATTTAACATTTATAACTCTCTTATTCATAATGCACAGGCTTAATTAGGTCATTGTTTTTAAGCAACTAAGTAAATTATTCTTTGAAACTGAAGTAATATATTTGAGAAGGAAGTTTAAACAAATAATATTTTCAAAGAATTGAAAACAGCATTATTTCCACTGATGTAGAAATCCACAGTCTCTCTCAACTATTGCAGATAATGGCAATGACATTCCAGTCAAATGAACTTAATTACATTTCGATACTATAGTAATTTGTGGTTCATGAGATAATGCACAGCTAAGACTCTGGCTTTTATGAACACCTTTTATCATTTGCTCCTGAAACTCCAAGTAACTGACTTGGTAAAACTGTATTTTTTAAAAAATTTGTCAATAACATAATGAGTTTTCTATCACTGAAAAAATCCTTTGTTTTCTTTTTCAAATAGATCACAGTACAATCCTGACTTTTATCTTCACATTTTCAAGACCCACATTTGTCATTCATCAGTGACATTACTGAATCTTGTTCTCTTTGTTTGATTGCAACTTGAATTAGATGATTTCTGGGGACCCTTTCAATTTTTAAAATATTACTCTAACTCATAAGACACTATGACCTGAATCTGCCTGTCTCTGTAAACTCCCCAACGCCACTCCTACCTGGGTCATGAGGCCCCAGTCGTGGGTTGGCCAATATTCCCAACAAACATCAAGCTGCTCCCTACATGATGCCCTTACCCAGGTTCTTCCATTCATCTTGAACATTCTTTCCTTGCTCTACCTTGCTAGATCCTGCATATGAACCAGACCTCACCTAAATGCACGCTCTTCAGGAAAGCTTTCATCGACCTTCCTTACTGAAGTAGACCCCACCCTACTCTCTATCCTAAGACCTTGTCTCCTACTTTCCTTCCATACATCAAAATATGCCCCATATTCCCTAACAAAGTAATTTAGTCTTACTAGACAAAGTTCCATGACAACAAAAAACTTTTCTGTATTATTTTATCATTATTTTCTCATCAGAGGGCATAGTTTTTGGTATGTAGGATAGCAATAAATTTTTGTTTAAATAAGTTATTGAAGTAATCATTGAATTATGTCAGTTAAATCGATTAATGCCTTTGAAAGTTAAACGCCTTTGAAAAATCTATTTAAAGGTATTCCTTCTACCATGCCTATCTCCTGCTCTCAGATCCAGGTTGGAGGATAGGATTTTACAATTGTCTCTTTATCCTATAATATTCAGTGACCAAATGTTAAATCAAGATGCTGGCTATTTCCTTTTCCATTTTGCAGTCGTCTAGTAGCGGGCTTTCTTCTTTCTTTATTGTTTCATTTTCAAAGTAGCCTCCTAATTAATTTATTTATTAATATCGGCAGTAAGCTCTTATTATGTATTAAGCATTATTCTAAATGCAAAGAAAATAGCAATTAATAAAACAGACAAAAATCTTTGCTTTCATGAAGTTTCCATTCAAATAAGTTTCTAAACATAAACTTCCTTAAAGAGTAAGAATACATGTTGTTAGCCTTTATTTCCCTAGAAGCATCTGGTATGATGTCTCGCATGTAATGAACAAATCAAAATCAAAATGTTTTTTGAAATAAAATGAGATGTTAACCAGAGTAAACATGCAAGTTTAAAAAAAGCACACCTATTAGAAAGAAAAAAGTAAAATTACCTTTGTAAAAAATGGATATAATATTGTGTATAGGAAATTCACTGAGATTCTACACACACACCCTCACAAAATTGTTAGAACTAACATATAAATTTAACAAAGCAACATAATATAATGTTAACACATAATAATAATCAGTTGTATTACTGGACATTAACAATAAGCAATCTGAAAAGGTAATTACAAAAGCACATTTATTTACAACAGGATCAAAAAGAATAAGATATTTACGAATTAACCTAGAAGGGGAAAGACTTCTGCAATAAAAATTATAAAAGCGTTGTCAAAGGAAATTAAAGAAGTTATAAATAAATATAAACACATCTCATGTTCATGGGTTGGAAGACTTAATAAGCTGTTAATACTACTCAAAACAATCTATGGATTCAGTACAATTTCTATTAAAATGTCAATGAACTTTTTGCAGAAATAAAGAAATAGAAAAGCTCATCCTAAAATGCATATGCAATCTCAAGGGACCCCGATCAGCCTAAACAATCTTGAAAAAGAATAATAAAGCTGGAGGATTCACCCTCAGTGATTTCAAAACTCACTACAAAGCTACAGTAACCCAAACAGTGAGGTACTGGCATAAAGACAGACATATAGTCCAATGGAATAGAATAGAGCCCAGTAATAAACTCTCACATATATGGTCCAATAATCTTTGACAGAATGTCAACTTATTCAATGGAGAAAGGGTCATCTTTTTTAACAAATAGTCCTAGGAAAATTGGTTATCTATGTACAAAATAATTAAGTTGAATCTTTATATAACACTGAATTTAAAAAATAAGTTAAAATGGATCAGAGACCTAAATTTAACACCTAAAACTATTAAATTACATAAAGAAAAGGGCAAAGGGTTCACAGTATTCAATTTAAAAGTGATTTCTAATGTAGATGATGGGTTGATGGGTGCAGCAAACCACCATGGCACATGTACACCTATGTAACAAACCTGCACGTTTAGGATATTATTTTAAAGATATACTTCAAAAAAATCTTTTCAAAAAGGCATAGGCTGGCTGGGAGCGGTGGCTCATGCCTAAAAAATCTTTTGAAAAAGGCATACGTAGGCTGGGAGCGGTGGTTCACGCCTGTAATCCCAGCACTTTGGGAGGCCGTGGTGTGCAGATCACGAGGTCAGGGGTTCGAGAGCAGCCTGGGCAACACGGCGAAATCCTGGCTCTATTAAAATACAAAAACATTGGCTAGGCATGGCGGCCTGTGCCTGTAATCCCAGCTACTCAGGAGGCTGAGGCAGGAGAATTGCTTGAACCCAGGAGATGGAGGTTGCTGTGAGCGGAGATCATGCCATTGCACTCCAGCCTCGGTGATGGAGAAAGGCTCCATCTCAAAAACATAAATAAAGTAAATAAAATAAAATTAAATTAAAATAAAATAAAATGGCATATAGGCAACAAAAGAAAAAATTAAACTTCATGAAATTTTTGAAATCTGTGTACATTAAAATACACTATCGGCAGAGTAAAGGGGCAGAAAACAATGGAATAAAATATTGCAAATCATGTATTTTATTTTTTAAAAAATCCTAGAATATATAGAGTACTCCTAAAACTCAACAGTGAAAAGCAAACAACTTGATTAAAAAATGAGCAAAGAACTTGAATAAAAATTTCTGCAAAGATGACATACAAATGGCCAATGAGCACATGAAAAGATGCTCAACAATATAAATCATTAGAAAAATGCAAATAAAAGGAGACACTGGCAACCAAAGCAAACATGGCCAAAAGGGATCACACCAAATTTAAAAGCTTCTGCACAGCAAAGGTTATTATCAACAAAGTGAAGAGACAACCCACAGAATGGGTGAAAATATTTGCAAAATACTCCTGTGACAAGGGATTAATAACCAGAATATATAAAAATTTCAAACAACTCTATAGGAAAAAAATTAATAATCTGATCAAAAAAATGGGCAAAAGAGTTGAATAGACATTTCTCAAAAGAAGATATAAAAGCTATAAAAGTGGCAAACAGGCATATGAAAATGTGCTCAACATCACTGATCATCAGAGAAATGCAAGTCAAAACTACAATGAGATATAATTCCACCCCAGTTAACATGGCTTGTATCCAAAAGATAGGCAATAATAAATGCTAGTGAGGATGTGGAGAAAAGGAAACTCTGGTACACTGTGGATGGGAATGTAAATTAGTACAACCACTATAAAAAAAGTTTGGAAGTTTCTCAAAAAATTAAAAATTGAGTTACCATATGATCCAGCAGTCTCAGTGCTGGGTGTATACCTAAAACAAAGGAAATTGGTATATCAAAGAGATATCTGCACTCCTATGTTTGTTGCAGCACTGTTTAAAATAGCTAAGATTTGGAAGCAAACTAAGTGTTCATCAACAGATAAATGGATAAAGAAAATATTGTACATGTACACAATAGAGTACTATTTAACCATACAAAAGAATGAGATTCAGTCATTTGCAACAACATGGATGGAACTGAAGATTACTGGGTTAAGTGAAATAAGTCAGGCACAGAAAGACAAATATCACATATTCTCACTTATTTGTGGGATTTAAAGATAAATCAATTGAACTCATGGACATAGAGAGTAGAAGTATTGCTACCAGAGGCTGAGAAGAGTAGTGGGGGTTGTAGGGGAGTTGGGGATGGTTAATGGGTACAAAAAAAAAGAAAAAATAAATAAGACCTACTATTAGGGTGACTATAATCAATAATAATTGTATTTTTAAAATAACTTTAAAATATAACTGGATTATTTAACACAAAGGATAAATGCTTGAGAGGATAGATACCCTACTCTCGATGATGTGCTTATTTTAAGAGTTAAAGAATGAGGAAAGAAACACAAAAAGTGGCTCAACAGTCAAATACTGCTGAGGACTTCTGGCCGATTTCAGTCAGGAGCATTCTCTTACAGACTAAGAGTATTTATTGGTTTCAGGGTGACAGAGTTATCTTGCAACCCAGGCCTGGAATGTTTCTGTGTGGGGGAGAAGTTTATGGTGGAGTTGGAATGTCTCTCGTTAGAGGGGAAGTTATCAATCCAATCTGTCAATCCATCCCTATAGTTATACAAAGGACCAGGGGGCGTGTTCTTTCTGGCTACTTCCTGCTGACCAGGGGACGGAGAGTTTCCACTGTTGGTGGAAATGTAAAATAGTATAGCCACTGTGGAAAGTAGTACGGAAGTTCCTCACAACATTAAAAATAGAATTACTATATTATTTTACATACAAAAAGATGGAAGCAACAGAAGTATCCATTGAAAGATGAATAGATAAGCAAAATGTTATATACACATACAACAAACTATTATTCAGCCTTAAAAAGGAAGGAAATTTTGATACATGCTACAAGATGGATGAACTTTGAGGACATCA